>NC_058523.1:151718188-152054438 GCF_904849725.1 Hordeum vulgare subsp. vulgare
CTGCTCAACTTGTCCATTTGTTTGGGGGTGTGCGACAGACGCATAATCCACCCGAGTGCCTTGAGCCGAGCAAAAGCGTTTGAGCTCTTCTGAATCGAAGTTGGAGCCATTATTTGTTATGATACTATGGGGAACTCTGTATCGAAATGTTATGTATCTCATGAATTTGATTGCGGTACATGAGTCCAGCTTCTTTATTGGCTTGGTTTCAATCCATTTTCTAAATTTGTCGACTGTAACAAGCAAGTGTGTAAATCCACTGTGACATGTTCGGAAAGGACCGACCATATCCAGACCCCAAATAGCAAACGGCCAGACGAGTGGAATGGTCTTCAAGGCAGATGCAGGCTTGTGGGACAGATTGGAATAGAATTGGCAACCTTCGCAGTGATCAACCATATCTTTGGCCATTTCATGGGCACGTGGCCAGAAGAACCCAACTCGGTATGCATTGGCAACAATGGTCCGAGAGGACGCATGATGACCACAGGTCCCCGAGTGGATTTCTTGCAGGATCAGTTGGCCTTCCTCTAGGGAGATGCACCGTTGAGCTACGCCGGTAGCACTTTCTCTGTACAGTTGATCACCCATCATAGTAAAAGCTTTCGATCTTCGAACAATTTGATTTGCGTTGGCCTCATCTTCAGGGAGCTCTCTTCTCAATATGTATGCGATGTACGGTACTATCCACTCGGGTGTGATTACTAAGATCTCCATAACTAGATCCACCACTGCTGGGATGTCAATCTTAGTCGGATTGGAGGTGCTCACTGGTTGTGGAGGCTCTTCAGTAAAAGGATCCTCTTGCACCGAAGGAATATGTAAATGCTTTAGGAACACATTGTTGGGAATGGGTTTCCGAGTGGATCTAATCTTGGCCAATTCATCAGCTGCTTGGTTTTTCAGTCGGGGAACATGGTGGAGCTCCAGACCTTCAAACTTCTTTTCAAGTTTCCTTACTACATTGCAGTATCTAGTCATGGCAGGGTTCCTCACATCCCATGCCTTCATCACCTGATTAACCACCAAATATGAGTCGCCGTAAACCGTCAGGCGACGGACGCCGAGTGAGATGGCCATACACAACCCATAGAGGAGAGCTTCATACTCAGCTTGATTGTTGGAGGAATCAAAGTGAATCTGGAAGACATAATTAATCTTGTCGCCTTTCAGAGACACCAACACCACACTAGCACCGGACCCATTTAACATTTTGAAGCCATCGAAGAACATAGTCCAGTGTGCCGAGTGAATCTGAGCTGGCTGCTGTTGTTCCACCCACTCGGCCATAAAATTAGCAAGGGCCTGAGACTTGATGGCTTTATTTGCCTCAAATTTGATGTCCAAATATAGCAGCTCCATGGCCCATTAAGCCACTCGACCTATTGCATCCCGATTGTGAAGAATCTCTGATAGTGGGGCATCACTGACGACTGATATAGAGTGATCTTGAAAGTAATGCGCCACCTTCTTTGCTCACAAGTATATTCCATAAAGAAGCTTTTGGTAATGGGGATACCTTTGCTTCGAAGGGGTCAATACGTCTGAAATGTAATAGACTCGGCGCTGGACCTTGTAGGTTTTACCTTCTTCTTCTCTCTTGACGGTCAAAACCGTGCTGACGACATGATTGGTGGCGGCAATGTATAAGAGTAGTGGTTCCTTGCTGTGCGGAGCAGCAAGCACCGGCTGGGTGGAAAGCTCGGCTTTGAGCTCTGCAAACATTGCTTCTGCTTCATCATTCCACTCGAACACATCTGATTTTTTCATCAGTTGGTATAAAGGTAGTGCCTTCTCACCGAGACAAGAGATGAACCGACTCAATCCTGCCAGACAGCCTATGAGCTTCTGAACATCCTGCACCCGCACAGGGCTTTGCATCCAGACGATGGGCCAATCTTCTCGGGGTTAACATCGATTCCTCGTTCAAAAACGAGGAAACCGAGTAACTTGCCGCCAGGGACTCCAAAAGTGCACTTAGCTGGATTCAGCCACCATAGGATCCCAACCATCTTCTAGTTTTCTAGGGATAGAAGTCTCTATCTTGAGCTTCTCCTCCCTAGCTTTGATAACAGCATTGGTAATATGCTCGGTGAAGGCAATATTGAGTGTACTAGTGTGGGGGTCTTTAGCCATTCTTTGTAAAAAGGTGATAACTTCGGAGAGACTACAATTGTCAAAATCAATATTATTGCTATTAAGTAAAATTGTAGAGTCATCCTCTATGTTTGATTTGCTCTCTATTATAAGAGTTTGGACATCTTCCCAAGTTTGGGGAAGTTTAGGAGAAACTTCAAACCAAAGATCTTGTGGCTTCCCGACGCAACCATACGAAGGGCATAATTCTCCATAATGACTAGTATAGTCACATGGTTTCCTTGTAAAAAGACCCTTAGTGGTAACTGGAGCAATAGAGGAGAATGTATAATCATTGTTGTTGTGACTAGTGGAGTCACCCAACATGGTGTTCTCAGCGGAACCCATAGCAGAAACAACGAGCAAGAACAAAGCAACTAATTTTTTTGTGGTTTTTGGTATAAGACTCTAAAGCAGAGACTGCAAAGCAAACTAACAAGACTAAAAAGCAAAGATAAAATATAGCGTGCAACTCCCCTATCTTGAAGACTGGAGTCCCCGGCAACGGCACTAGAAATTTGCTTGATGACGAGTTGATGGATATACTTCTCGCCCCTCATTGGTTACCCCAAGTGGGAGGTGGAGACGTAGTCAGCAGCAGATTTCCCTTACACTGAGACTGTAAGGTTTATCGAACCAGTAGGACTCCTAGGCTCAACAAGTAGGTGTCTCCTGTCCTGGTCACCAGAAGACGTGGACTTGCACACACAACAAATAACTTTTCTCCCAACGAGTACAGAGAGGTTGTCAATCTCCGGCCTTGTAGTTTGCAAAGGATCAAAACACAAGCGGGAAAGTAATAGTGATTGCAACGGAAAAGTAAATGAAAGCGGTAAATGATGGAGGTCTAAGTGATGATGGTGATATGGACTGGAGTCACATGACGTTCACTGGTGATGTCTCTCTCCCAAAAGACGATAAACAACTATGCTTGGGTAAACAAATCACAGTTCGGCAATTGACAGAATTATGATCGCACCGCAATGCTAATTATGCTACTTGATAGTTAGAGGTTCAATAGTAATGGGCGGTATGCCAAGACAAGTAGATTGTTTATTCATCAACATCTACTTACTAATCATCCACCTTGAGATATCTATCCAGAAATCTCTCCGGTATTAAGTTGCGAGCCCCACCCAAAGTGTAAACTCAAATCAACGGACAACTGCATTAACGAACTATGTGTAAGGTAAGCAACCCTTGCAACCGTGGTCACAAATACCGTTGTTTTCTCCCTGGTGGCAACAATCACATCCCCTAGTCTCATGTTTTTGTCACTCAAGCTAGACATCAAGGGGCATGAACCCACAACCATGCATAATGCTCCCTCTTGGAGTTACAATCTAATACTCGGCCAAAGCAATAAATAGCAACGGAGAACATGCATGAATGACTAAGGAACATAATATAAAAGGATAATCAAATATATAACTCATAACAATCTGAACATTATCTCATAATTCATCGGATCCCAACAAACTGAGCATAGCAATAGCAATAGAATTACATAGATGACTTAATCATGTAGGGCAGCTCACAAGGACTAACCATTGAAGCACAAGATTGGAGAGAAGACATCACATAGCTACTGGTCATGGACTCATGGTCCAAGGAGGACTACTCGTGGCACGTCTGGGAAGTGTCCATGGCGGTGGACAAGATCCCGGAGGTCAATCCTCCCTCCGGCAGGGTGCCTGATACGTCCATTTTGCATCATGCTTTCATGTTGATATTTATCGCTTTTTGGGCTGTTATTTCACTTCACGGTATAATACTTATGCCTTTCTCTCTTATTTTGCAAGGTTTACATGAAGAGGGAGAATGCCGGCAGCTGGAATTCTGGCCTGAAATAGGAGCAAGTTTGAGATACCTATTCTGCGCAACTCCAAACACCGTAAAAATCAACGAGGATTTTTTTCGGGATTTATAAAAAATACTGGGCCGAAGAAGCGCCAGAGGGGCGCCAGGGGGTGGCCACAAGCCTGCACGGCGCGGCCACCCCCCAGGCCGCGCCATGGGGGCTTGTGGGCACCCTACTGGCCCACTTGCCCCCTCTTTTGCTATATGGAGGGTTTCGTCCAAGAAAAAATCAAGGAGGAGCTTTTTCGTGGATTCGCCGCCGCCACGAGGCGGAACTTGAGCAGAACTAATCTAGAGCTCCGGCACGACGATCCTGCCGAGGAAACTTCCCTCCCGGAGGGGGAAATCGTCGCCATCGTCATCACCAACACTCCTCTCATCGGAGGGGACTCGTCACCATCAACATCTTCATCAGCACCATCTCATCTCAAAACCCTAGTTCACCACTTGAAACCAATCTCCGTCTCGCAACTCCGATTGGTACTTGTAAGGTTGCTAGTAGTGTTGATTACTCTTTGTAGTTGATGCTAGTTGGATTATTTGGTGGAAGAGTTTATGCTCAGATCCTTGATGCTACTCATTACCTCTCTGGTCATGAATATTATTATGCTTTGTGAGTAGTTACTTTTGTTCCTGAGGACATGGGATAAGTCATGCTAATAGTAGTCATGTGAATTTGGTATTCGTTCGGTAATTTGATATGTTGTATGTTGTTTTTCCTCTAGTGGTGTTATGTGAACGTAGACTACATAGCACTTCACCATTATTTGGGCCTAGAGGAAGGTATTGGGAAGTAATAAGTAGATGATGGGTTGCTAGAGTGACAGAAGCTTAAACCCTAGTTTATGTGTTACTTCGTAAGGGGCTGATTTGGATCCACTAGTTTAATGCTATGGTTAGACTTTGTCTTAAATTCTTTTTCCGTAGTTGCGAATGCTTGCGAGAGGGGTTAATCATAAGTGGGATGCTTGTCCAAGTAAGGGCAGTACCCAAGCGCCGGTCCACCCACATATCAAACTATCAAAGTAACGAACGTGAATCATATGAACATGATGAAAAGTAGCATGACACAAATTCCCGTGTGTCCTCGGGAGCGTTTTTCCTCCTATAAGACTTTGTCCAGGCTTGTCCCTTGCTACAAAAGGGATTGGGACACTTTGCTGCACCGTTGCTACTTTTGTTACTTGTTGCTTGCTACGATTCATCTCACCACACAATCACTTGTTACCAACAATTTCAGTGCTTGCAGATTTTACCTTGCTGAAAACCACTTGCCAGATCCTTCTGCTCCTCGTTGGGTTCGACACTCTTACTTATCAAAAGGACTACGATTGATCCCCTATACTTGTGGGTCATCAAGACTCTTTTCTTGCGCCGTTGCCGGGGAGAGAAGCGCCTTTCGTAAGTGGAACTTGGTAAGGAAACATTCATATAGTGTGCTGAAATTTGTTGTCACTTGTCACTATGGATACTAATCCTTTGAGGGGCTTGTACGGGGTATCTTCACTTCGAACGGAAGCACAAAGAGTTTCTCCTCAACCAGCTGCACATACTGAAAATATTTGCTTTGAATTTCCTTTGGGTATGCTTGAGAAACTGCTGGCTAATCCTTTTACAGGAGATGGAACATCACATCCAGACTTGCATCTAATCTATGTAGTTGAAGTTTGTGGTTTATTTAAGCTTGCAGGTTTGCCCGAGGATGAGGTCAAGAAGAAGGTCTTTCCTTTAACTTTGAAGGATAAGGCGTTGACATGGTATAGGCTATGTGATGATACTGGATCATGGGACTACAATCGGTTGAAATTGGAATTTCATCAAAAGTTTTATCCTATGCATTTAGTACATCGTGATCGGAATTATATTTAGAATTTTTGGCCTCGTGACAGAGAAAGCATCGCTCAAGCTTGGGGGAGGCTTAAATTAATGTCATATTCATGCCCCAATCATGAGCTCTCGAGAGAAATTATCATTCAGAACTTCTATGCTCGGCTTTCTCATGATGATCGCACCATGCTTGACACTTCTTGTACCGGTTCTTTTATGAAGAGAGATATTGACTTCAAATGGAATTTATTGGAGAGAATTAAACGCAACTATGAAGATTGGGAGCTTGAAGAAGGCAAGGAGTCAGGTATGAATTTCACGTTTGATTGCGTTAAATCCTTTGTTGAGACAAATACTTCTTGTGACTTTAGCGCTAAGTATGGATTTGACTCTGAGATAGTAGCTTCATTGTGTGAATCCTTCGCTGCTCATATTGATATCCCCAAAGAGAAGTGGTTTAAATATCATCCTCCTTTAGAAGTCAATGTAGTTAAACCCACTCCAGTTGAAGAGAAAGTCATTGCCTATAATGATCTTGTGGTTCCTAGTGCTTACATTGAGAAACCAACTTTCCCTGTTAGGATAAAGGATCATTCTAAAGCTTCAACGGTGATACATATAGGCTATATTAGAACACCTACACCCCCTGAGCAAATTAGAGTTGAACCTAGAATTTCTATTATCAAAGATCTTCTGTCCGACGATGTTGAGGGACATAATATTCACTTCTGTGAAGATGCTGCTAGAATTGCTAAACCTCACGTTAGAGACAAACATAGGCCTGTTGTTGGCATGCATGTGGTTTCTATTAAGATAGGATATCATTGTTATCATGGTTTATGTGACGTGGGTGCTAGTGTTAGTGCAATACCTCAATCCTTATATGATGAAATCAAAGATGAGATTGCACTTGTTGAGATAGAGCCTATTGATGTCACTATTCAGCTTGCCAATAGAGATACTATCTGCCCTGTGGGAATTGTTAGGGATGTTGAAGTCTTGTGTGGTAAAACGAAGTATCCTTCTAATTTCCTCGTTCTTGCTACCGCATAAGATAGCTTTTGTCCCATCATATTTGGCAGACCCTTCCTCAATACTGTCAATGCTCACATTGATTGTGAGAAGCAAACTGTCACTGTTGGCTTTGAAGGTGTGTCACATGAGTTCAATTTCTCCAAGTTTGGTAGACAACCTCATGAAAAAGAGTTGCCTAGTAAGGATGAAACTATTGCCTTAGCATCTATTGTCGTGCCTCCTACAGATCCCTTAGAGCAATACTTGCTTGAGCATGAAAATGATATGCATATGGATGAAAGGGATGAAATAGATAGAGTTGTCTTAGAACAATATCCAATCCTTAAGAATAACTTGCTTGTTGAACAGCTTGGGGATCCACCTCCACCAAAGGGTGATCCTGTGTTCGAGCTTAAACAGTTGCCTGATACTCTTAAGTATGCTTATCTTGATGAAAAGGAGATATATCCTGTTATTATTAGTGCTAGCCTCTCAGAGCATGAAGAAAAGAAGTTACTAAAAACTCTGAGGAAGCATCGTGCTGCTATTGGATATACTCTTGATGATCTTAAGGGCATTAGTCACATTCTATGCCAGCACAAGATCAAAACTGATCCTGATTTCAAACCAGTTGCTGATCATCAAAGGAGATTGAATCCTAAGATGAAAGAAGTAGTAAGAAAACAAATACTAAAGCTCCTAGAAGCGGGTATTATCTATCCTGTTTCTCATAGCGATTGGGTGAGTTGTAACACCCCAAAATTATAAATTTTGGAATGTTAATATAATTATTAGATTGATTGTTTGTTTGTTTGCTGAGTGACTGAAACTTGTGTGAAATTTGAAACTTTTCGAAACTTTTGAATGAGAGGGAATAAAATGACTTTCCCCTTCTCCGGTGAATTCAAATTCAATCTTTTATAAGCAACGAGAGAAGATGACATGACTTCTTCAACTATAAATAATTTGAACGGAGATATTTGCATTCGAATTCTTTTTGCATTTCCATTCGTTTTCTTCGTGCAAGAAATGCCGGGAAATACATTCTAAAGAGCGGAGGAACATGACCCTCAAATACCCGGGCATTTTGAATGTTATTTGCACCCTAAAACTTAGAGGGTCATTTGAAAATTATTTGCAAAAGAAAATAAACCTTTTGGGCAATTTTGTGAAAATAATTTTTTCTGAAGTTTTTATTTTTGCCGTGGAAAAATTCCCATCATTTATATTTTATTTTTCTGATAATTTTGGTATATAAAAACTCTTTATTCCGAATTGATTTGATTTCCTTTTTAACGTCTTAGTTTCCTAGTTTTGAAAATAGGAAGGAAATCACTTTTATTAGGAATTGCATGTTGGCCCATTAAGACTTACCTATTCTAGCCCAACAGGAGATCTTCTCCTACCTCCATCTCTTCTCCACGTGACAGAAACTTACCTTCCATGGAGAGGAGAATCCCCACCTCCGGGATTCGAGAAGCCCTTTCCTTCCCAGCGCCTCCCGTCGCCTCTATAAGAAGCCCCACGTCCTCCTCGTTCCATTCCCGTTGAAACCGCAGCCTCTCCTCGCCTCTAGCTCGCGCACCCCCGCTGGAGTCGGCACCGGAGAACGTCACCAGAAGCTCGCTGCACCTCGCCAGGAACTCCTCCACCTCGCTGCACCCCCTCCTCCACCTCTCGCCACCACTTCGGCTCCCTCCACCGCCGCCCACTTGCCACCCCGCCACCCCTCCACCCCATGCTGCACCTCCCCATCTCCATCACCACGACCAGCAGCAGCACACCAGTAACTTTCCCACCTCGGCCCCCCCTTGCAGCTCCACCTCGCCCCAGGGAACCCCACCTCGCTACCCCACCCCCTTCGCCCCCCCCCTTCCCCACTCCCGCCGGCCCCTCCCCCACCCCACCACCATCGGCCATTGCGAGCCACGGGGGCAACTTCCCAGCCGAGGTAACCCCTCCTCTCTCTGTTATTTCTCTTTTATTGTTTTGTAGCCCTTAGATCTCTAGTAGATGGTTTAGGTTAGATCTAGGGATAACTCTTCGGTTTAGTTTAGAAAACCAGCGGTTTTTAGTTCACTTATTCTTTTAGCCAGCGAGTTTGTTAGCTTCGGCCATTTGCTCCTAGCCTTGCAACAAACAGCACCCGCAGCCTATAGCAACATGCCACGTGTACCCCTCTGTTAGTTACTAGTTAGCTTCAATTTTTTTTGTCTAAATTGCAAAAACAGAAAGTTTCAATGTTGTTTAGCCCATAACTTTTGATCCCGAAGTCCAATGATGTTGATTCTTTTTCCAGTAGCTCACAAATTTCCTGTAGTGTTTAAAAACATATAGTTTGTCTATGTTTGAATGTTTCAAATATAAGTTAGATCAGATTTAGTTTAAACCTTGTTTTGCCTATTCCAGGAGTTTCAAAATAGCTTTTAATTCGATTCCTTTTGGTACTGATCACTAGTGATCCTATTTATAAGTGGTAAAAATTTCAGATTTGTTTGAGTATTTTAGCTCACTGTTTCATGTGAAATAATTTCTGTTTCACCTCTTTTAGGATTTTGGCTAATTCCTTTTCTACTTTTGTTTTAAAATATTTTCTTTATTATTTCAGAAATATTATGTTTTGTTTCTGTTAGCTAACAGTAGTTTTGCAACAAGATTTTATTTTATATTTATTTGTTTTCATGAAATCAATTCTAGTTCCTTAGTAACTTGCAATTGGTTTCCGCATTGTTTCAAATCCCGTTTGGGAATACTTTCAAAAAGTTTTGTGAAAAATACTTTATTTTATCTTAGATAAACTTATACCTTAGTTCCTTGTTATTATTTTCTGTTAGACAAAACTATTTAGTGTTTGACTTAGTAGAAGACTCCCTAGCCTTATTTGAAGTTTTCTTTCGGTTTCTTATTCGCTCTCTCTCTCTTTTGTTTTGATTGCTAGAATGATTGCAAGTATGAGTGCTTATGTGAATGATATGTTTGCTATATAGATTTCATCGGAGAGTGACGAGTAGTCCATCAAGTTATTTTCTCGAGGAATTCTTCTTCGTCAACATCACAGGCAAGTCATTTGATCATGTATCTGCTATGTTTTATGCATCGTAGTTCTACCATCCTATGCCCAATTGCATGCTGCTTAGGTACTTGGAAATTTTTGTAGTATCATGTGGTAGGCACACAACAACCCCGATACTTGGCCCCGGGACGACAATTTCTTAATGCTATGCTTGAGTAGACGGGTTTTTCGGTTGAGTGTATATCACGAGTGATGGGAGGTTGATTAAATAATCAAGACCGGTTAAGACAAGATTTTCAAGACCTCGGACGCAATGCAACACTGGGTGAAGGACGGTTGATCAGCTCCCTGGAAAACCCAGTGGATGCCCGGGATGCTGGGGACGGCCATGATATCCTGCGGAAAGCTTCACCCAGGCTCAAAGAGACGGACGGATATTTTCAAGACCCAAGGCTTACCTGCACAGCCACAAGTCATTATGGGCTCTGGCTTGGTTGGACAACGCGGCGACTCTGGACAGGCGGTGCTAGCAGATGTAGAAGAACGGTAGGAATGGATGGGCACCGACAAGGATTCAGAGGGACCCGTTGAAAGACCATGTTTTGATCATCCGGTCTTCAAACACCCTGAAGTGCGAGGACATACTCGGAGGCGATCAAATCTTGTGGGGAACGTGTGCAAAACTCTGCAGAGTACTCAAACCTAATCGATTAGCCGTGTCCACGGTCATGGACAACTTGAGCCAAAGGAACTGAAGTTATCTGGATTTCTCAACACCATTATATATATTGGATGAGGGTAATTAATGATAACTCGGGTATGAGAACTGGTTGGCGGAACCATCTCATTAACAACCAACTACGTAGTAATATTTTGCTTTTAGCCCCTCTCTTGATGTAGGAGAAAACTTGTTTTTCGCTAAAAACTTATAGCCCCACCTGCCATATATGCATATAGTATAGATGACATTTTACCCCTCTCTCTATGTGACTTGCCGGCATATTCAATATGCTGACCTACACGGCTGCAACGTCTTATGTTGCAGATATTTTCTTCGACGAGTAAGAGTACGATTCAGGGTTACGGTCTACACTCAACTTGCCGTTGGTGTTTATTGGGACTCCACTCCCTTGATTGCTTCCGCTGAAATATTTAAGGTATATATCAGTTTTACGCTATTTACATGTGATTGCACTTTGATATATACATTGATGTACTGTGTATGCCAGCATACTGATCCAGGGATGGCACAGAAACACAGAGGCTTGACTCGTTTTGAGTCGGGTCGCTACATGAGTCCGATCCATTGCGTCCCTAAGAAGGGAGGCATTACCGTTGTCCCTAATGATAAGGATGAATTGATCCCACACAGGATTATTACTCGCTATAGGATGGTGATCAATTTTAGGAAATTGAATAAGGCCACTAGGAAAGATCATTACCCTTTGCCTTTTATCGACCAAATGCTAGAAAGACTATCTAAACACACACACTTCTGCTTTCTAGACGGTTATTCTGGTTTCTCCCAAATACCAGTTGCACAATCTGATCAGGAGAAAACCACTTTCACCTGTCCTTTCGGTACCTTTGCTTATAGACGTATGCCTTTTGGCTTATGCAATGCACCTGCCACCTTTCAAAGATGTATGATGGCTATATTCTTTGACTTTTGTGAAAAGATTGTTGAGGTTTTCATGGATGACTTCTCCGTTTACGTGTCTTCCTTTGATGATTGCCTCAGCAACCTTGATCGAGTCTTACAGAGATGTAAAGACACCAATCTTGTTTTGAACTGGGAGAAGTGCCACTTTATGGTTAATGAAGGCATTGTCTTAGGGCATAAAATTTCTGAAAGAGGTATTGAAGTCGATAAGGCTAAGGTTGATGCAATCGAGAAAATGCCATACCCCACAGATATCAAAGGTATAAGAAGTTTCCTTGGTCATGCTGATTTCTATAGAAGGTTCATTAAGGACTTCTCTAAGATTTCTAGGCCTCTTACCAGTATCTTGCAAAAGTATATTCCTTTTGTTTTTGACGATGATTGTGAGGAAGCCTTCGAAATACTTAAGAGGGCTTTGATAACTGCACCTATTGTTCAACCACCTGATTGGAACTTACCTTTTGAAATCATGTGTGACGCTAGTGATTGTGCTGTTGGTGTTGTTCTAGGGCAAAGAGTCGATAAGAATTTGAATGTTATTCACTACGCTAGTAAAACTCTAGGCAATGCCTAGAGAAACTATGCTACTACGGAGAAGGAATTTTTAGCAGTCGTGTTTGCATGTGAAAAGCTCAGGTCTTACATAGTTGATTCCAAAGTCGCTATTTACACTGATTATGCTGCTATTAAGTACCTTATGGAGAAGAAGGACGCTAAACCTAGACTTATCAGATGGGTTCTCTTGCTACAAGAATTTGATTTGCACGTTGTTGACAGGAAGGGTGCTGATAACCCAGTAGCAGACAACTTGTCTAGGTTGGAGAACGTTCTTGATGACCCACAACCTATTGATGATAGCTTTCCCGATGAGCAACTAAATGTCATCAATGCTTCATGTAGTGCACCGTGGTATGCTGATTATGCAAACTTTATCGTTGCCAAATATATACCACCTAGTTTCACATACCAGCAAAAGAAGAAATTCTTCTTTCACTTGAGACACTACTTTTGGGATGATCCTCACCTTTATAAGGAAGGAGTAGATGGTGTTATTAGACGTTGTGTACCTGCACATGAACAGGGACAAATCCTACAGAAGTGTCACTCCGAGGCCTATGGAGGACACCATGCGGGAGATAGAACTACGCACAAGGTATTGCAATCAGGTTTGTATTGGCCCACTCTCTTCAAGGATGCCCGTAAGTTTGTCTTGTCTTGTGACGAATGTCAAAGAATAGGTAATATTAGCAAACGTCAGGAAATGCCTATGAACTATTCACTTGTCATTGAACCATTTGATGTCTGGGGCTTTGATTATATGGGACCTTTTCCAAAATCCAACGGGTATACTCATATCCTAGTTGCTGTTGATTACGTCACTAAGTGGGTAGAAGCTATCCCCACTAGTAGTGCTGATCACAACACCTCTATCAGGATGCTGAAAGAAGTTATCTTCCCTAGATTTGGAGTCCCTAGATATCCAATGACCGACGGTGGTTCACACTTCATTCATGGTGCTTTCCGTAAAACGCTTGCTAAGTACAATGTCAACCATAGAATTGCGTCTCCCTATCACCCTCAGTCCAGTGGTTAAGTAGAGCTAAGCAACAGAGAGATTAAACTAATTCTGCAAAAGACTATCAACAGGTCTAGAAAGAATTGGTCTAAGATGCTCGATGATGCACTGTGGGCTTATAGAACTGCTTATAAGAATCCCATGGAATGTCTGCGTACAAAATGGTTTACGGTAAAGCATGTCATTTACCTCTTGAGCTAGAGCATAAAGCTTATTGGGCAATCAAAGAGCTCAACTTTGATTTCAAACTTGCCGGTGAGAAGAGGTTATTTGAGATCAGCTCGCTTGATGAATGGAGAACTCAGGCATATGAGATGCCAAGTTGTTCAAAGAGAAGGTTAAGAGGTGGCATGACAAGAGGATACAAAAGCGTGAGTTCACTGTAGGTGATTATGTCTTGCTATATAACTCTCGTTTAAGATTCTTTGCACGCAAACTTCTCTCTAAATGGGATGGTCACTATGTTGTTGAGGAAGTATATCGTTCCGGTGCTATCAAGATCAACAACACGGAAGGTAATTGTCCAAGAGTTGTAAATGGGTAGAGAATCAAGCATTATATCTCAGGTACTCCCATAAATGTTGAAAGCAATATCATCAATACCATAACTCCGGAAGAATACCTAAGGGACATTTATCAGCCTGTTTCAGACTCCGAAAACGAAGAGGTATGTGATTCGGTAAGAAAACTGAGTCCAAAATTTTCTAGTAGGAAATTTTCTCCGTTTTGGAATATTTGAAAAAATACAAAAATTGGAAGTAGTCCGGAAAGTGCGCGAGGAGGCGACAAGCCTACACGGCGCAGGCCCACCCCCTGGCCGCGCCGTGAGGGCTTGTGGCCACCTTGTGCACCTCCCGGACTCCGTTTTCGTACAGGGTACTCCTTCTAGTATGGAAAAATCATTATATTTACTCCCGTTTGGTCTGACCCCTGCATCACGTAGATTTCTTCTGTTTTTCGTTTCGAGCCTGTTTCTGTTGCAGATCTAGATCGCTATGACTTCTCCAAAAGCTCCGAAGGACAAGATCTTCAAGAAGGTCATCTATCCCTACCTCACGGGAGTGCTGCAACACCCTCAATCTATTGAGATGCGTGAGGGGATGTTGCACATCCGTGATGTTTAGGTGCCCAAGAAGACCGGAAGCATGGAGACGAGGCTCGAAGCAATGGAGCAACAAGTCTTCAAGTGCCAAAGGATGGTGGAGCGTGGACTCAATGCCAACCACATGATGATCACGGAGTTCACCAACAAGCACAGGATTGACGCCAATGACATTGGAAAGCACCTCTCCAGGCTCTATGAGAGGATTGATCAACTCCAGGCCCACATCTATGACATGCAGAACCAAAACTGTGAGTACGAGTATAGATTTAAATCAATATGGTTGGCTGCATATTTGAGGATCCCGGAGACTCATTTATCTTTCCATGATGGAGCACCTATGCCTTGGAAGACGGGGGATCAAACTCATGTTGCAAAAACTCCTCCACCATCACCACCAAAGGAAGACAACTGAGCATTGGTATGGGCAATCCCCTTGGCTTGTGTCAAGCTTGGGGGAGTTGCCCCGGTATTGTATCACCATCACAACTTTTGCCTTTACCCTTGTTTTAGTTTTCCTTTTCAGTTTTCTCTTTCTCTAGTAGATTAAAAGTCTTAGTGTTTTAGTCTTGAGTTTTGCTTTGTGTCACCCCCGATGTATTCGAGCTCGTGAGCCATATAATAAAGAGTGTCTTAGTTGAAGGGCTTTGCCTCTTGCCATGATCAAAAGAGTGAGAATAGAACAAAAGCATGAAAGATCATTTAAAGATCTTATGGGAAGTGATGGCTTCACATATAAAAAGAATGAGGATTGAAACTTGTTGAGGGTAGCCAAACATAGACCTTGGTCATCGTTGCAATTAATAGGAAGTGATAAAGAAGGAGAGGTTCACATATAAATATATCATCTCTGACACCATCTATGATTGTGAACACTCACTAAAGTATTGCATGCCTAGAAGTAGATGTTGGACAAGGAAGACAACATAATGAATTGTGTTTGCTTGGCTCCGAACAATGTTATATGATTAGAGATCCCTTAGCATGTGAAGATTGCTTCCACCTCACATTAGCCAAACCTCCCGCACTAAGTAGAGATACTACTTGTGCATGCATAAACCTTCAACCCAGTTTTGCCATGAGAGTCCACCATACCTACCTATGGATTGAATAAGATCCTTCAAGTAAGTTGTCATCGGTGAAAGCAATAAAAATTGCTCTCTAAAATGTATGATCTATTAGTGTGTGGAAAATAAGCTTTGTACGAACCTGTGATGAGGAAGACATAAAAGCGACAGACTGCATAATAAAGTTGTTTATCACAGGAGGCAATATAAAGTGACGTTCCTCCGCACTAAGAGGACACGCATCCAAACCTCAAAAGCGCATGACAACATGTGCTTCCCTCTACGAAGGGCCTATCTTGTACCTTTACTTTTTGCCCTTGAAAGAGTCATGGTGATCTTCACCAATTCCTTGTTTCGCCTTTATCTTGGCTAACGTCATATGCTTGGGAAAGATCTATATTCATATGTCAACTTGGAAGTAAGTATTCATGAATTATTGTTGTTTCCATTACCCTTGAGGTAAGCAGTTGGGAGGCGAAACTATAAGCCCCTATCTTTCGCTGTGTCCAGCTGAAACTTTGATCTCATGAGTACCACGTGAGTTGTAGAAATTGTAGAGAACGAAAGGATGATTGAGTATGTGGATTTGCTTTACAAGCTCTTATTTGACTCTTTCTGATGTTGTGATAAATTGCAATTGCTTCAATGACTACAGGCTATAGGTTGTTACTTCCCTGTAAGATTCTTGATCCATGCTTTACTTTGTGAAGGAATTATCACTTTAGCATGAGAGATTATATGTTGGTATTGCTGTTCTGATCATGATCATGATGCATGCATGTTCGTATCTTGTTTTGTCGAAACCTCTCTCCCTAAACATGTGGACATATTTATTGAGCTAAGCTTTCGCTTGAGGACAAGCGAGGTCTAAGCTTGGGGGAGTTGATACGTCCATTTTGCATCATGCTGATATTTATCGCGTTTTGGGCTGTTATTTCACTTCACGGTACAATACTTATGTCTTTTCTCTCTTATTTTGCAAGGTTTACATGAAGAGGGAGAATGCCGGCAGCTGGAATTCTGCCCTGAAAAAGGAGCAAGTTTGACATACCTATTCTGCGCAACTCCAAACGCCGTAAAAATCAACGAGGATTTTTTTTGGGATTTATAAAAAATACTTGGCCGAAGAAGCACGAGAGGGGTGCCACGGGGTGGCCACAAGCCTGCACGGTGCGGCCACCCCCCCAGGCCGCGCCATGGGGGCTTGTGCGCACTCTACTAGCCCACTTGCCCCCCTCTTTTGCTATATGGGGGTTTTTGTCCAGGAAAAAATCAAGGCGGAGCTTTTTCGTGGATTCGCCGCCGCCACGAGGCGGAACTTGAGCAGAACCAATCTAGAGCTCCGGCAGGACAATCCTGCCGGGGAAACTTCCCTCCCAGAGGGGGAAATCGTCGCCATCGTCATCGCCAACACTCCTCTCATCGGAGGGGACTCGACACCATCAACATCTTCATCAGCACCATCTCATCTCCAAACCCGAGTTCATCACTTGTAACCAATCTCCATCTGGCGACTCCAATTGGTACTTGTAAGGTTGCTAGTAGTGTTGATTACTCTTTGTAGTTGATGCTAGTTGGATTATTTGGTGGAAGAGTTTATGTTCAGATCCTTGATGCTACTCATTACCTCTCTGGTCATGAATATGATTATGCTTTGTGAGTAGTTACTTTTGTTCCTGAGGACATGGGATAAGTCATGCTAATAGTAGTCATGTGAATTTGGTATTCGTTCGGTAATTTGATATGTTGTATGTTGTTTTTCCTCTAGTGGTGTTATGTGAACGTCGACTACATAACACTTCACCATTATTTGGGCCTAGAGGAAGGTATTGGGAAGTAGTAAGTAGATGATGGGTTGCTAGAGTGACAGAAGCTTAAACCCTAGTTTATGCGTTACTTCGTAAGGGGCTGATTTGGATCCACTAGTTTAATGCTATGGTTAGACTTTGTCTTAATTCTTCTTTGGTAGTTGCGGATGCTTGCGAGAGGGGTTAATCATAAGTGGGATGCTTGTCCAACTAAGGGCAGTACCCAAGCGCCGGTCCACCCACATATCAAACTATCAAAGTAACGAACGTGAATCATATGAACATGATGAAAACTAGCATGACAGAAATTCCCGTGTGTCCTCGGGAGCGTTTTCCTCCGATAAGACTTTGTCCACGCTTGTCCCTTGCTACAAAAGGGATTGGGCAACTTTGCTGCACCGTTGCTACTTTTGTTACTTGTTGCTTGCTACGATTCATCTCACCACACAATCACTTGTTACCGACAATTTCAGTGCTTGCAGATTTTACCTTGCTGAAAACCACTTGCCAGATCCTTCTGCTCCTCGTTGGGTTCGACACTCTTACTTATCGAAAGGACTACGATTGATCCCCTATACTTGTGGGTCATCTGTGCCGGGAAGAGGTCTCCTAATGCTCCCGATCTCAGAAGCACTGCGGCGGCGGAACGATGGAGAAATTCGCGATTCCAGAAAGTCTGCGAGGGTTTCCTCTCAGGACTCTAAATATAGGCCAAAGGAGGGCACCATAGGAGGTGGGACCCACCCAGGCGACCTGCTAGCGCGGCCTAGGGCCTGGCCGCACCACCAGGCCGCCTGGGAGGCCCCTGGCCCCCCTCTGGCCCATCTTCGGTGATCCGGAAGCTTCTGTTTCGTTGGCTTTTTTTATTTTTTCCTGGAATTTTTCAGGCTTCGGAAAATTGGGTAAAAGACCCTGCAAAATAGACATAAACAGATAGAAACTGGCACTGGGTGCACTGAGTTAGTAAGTTAGTCCAAATATGTGTAAAATGATATAAAAGTGTAGAAAAACATATAACAATGTCACCCGAAAGATCATGGAACAAGCAAAAAATTATAGATACGTTTGGGACGTATCAACATCCTCAAGCATAATTTCTGCTCGTCCTCGAGTAGATAAATGATAACACAATAATTTTTGTGGTGACATGCTAACACACGTATAATAACTTCAAAGTAAAGCAAGTGAGATATGCAATTCAAGTCAAGACAATAACAAGCAAGAGTCTATATCTAGTATTGAGTTTAGCAAAGTAAGAACATAAAGGTGCAAGAGCTCTCACCGTCCGTGACTCGAATGTCTCCAAATGGTGTTTGCGTGCAAGAAGTGGGAGATGGGTTGAGATCATAAAATATTATTTAAAATTGAGAACTCAATCTACTAAACCTCACACTTAGTCTCCTTCGAATCTTATTTTGACTCATCCCCAGACCAATAGTTAGGCACAAGTCAAAATGATCATCTCCCTTTCGACTTTGAGCACTCATGCAATGGATGAGCGTAAGCAAGATATGTTGGCACTTAGGATGGCAAATAGAATAATGATGGGGAAGGAAGACAAAAAGGTGTGAAGAACTCACATCAGTGAGGACAACCATAGGCGAGAGAAAGCCAAATGATAGACATGATGTGAGGAGTAGGGATTGCCATGTAACGGATGCACATATGAGCTAAGGTAAGCTCTCCAATGGAACTAGTGGGGGTGCATCCAACTTGTTTGCTCATGAAGACCTAGAGCTCATTTGAGGAGGCTCATCATTGGAATATGCAAACCAAATTCTATAGTGTAAGGGTCCCCATATAGTTATGCATGAATGATAATCTCTATGTAGTACCAATATAGCAATGGAGTATGAGTGTGGATCTTTCAAAAGGAATAGTAGTGTTGCCCCCTTCTCTCTTTTTTTTCTTTTTTTTGTGGCCTCTTTGGCTCTTTATTTTTATCTCTCATTTGTCCTCTTTGGGATCTATTGTTTTGTCCACTTTGGGATCTTTTCCTCACTTAAGGGCAACACTTTATATTTTACATGAACAAAAAGAAAAATCATCACACATTATAAGAAGTACTCAACATAAAGACAAATGAAAACTATCATGATGTATGCAAATGTATGCCTGCGCCAGTGTAGCAGGATATGCAATGATACTAGCACGTCATGTAGTAGTAATAAGGGCAAGGCCCAACTAGCATGCGGCTCCTCGATCAAGCAAAAGCATGTATTACATGAAGATCAAGTCAAGAGATGGTGGATGTTGCATGGCAATGTATCTCGGAAAGGCTATGGAAATTCCTTAATAGGTAGGTATGATGGTAGTTTTGAGGAAATATATAATGAGGCTTATGTATGACAGAGTGTATCATGTCATGGTTTTGGATGCACCGGCGGAGTTTGCACCAACTCTCAATGTGAGAAAGGCCAATGCACAGTACCAAAGAGTCTAGCAAAATATGGATGGTGGAAGTGCCAACAATCGAATACTCACATTAGTCCGAATAACTCATACACTTATTATCAGTAACTCTCTATCTAGTTAGGAAATTCACAAAGAGACAAGTACCCCAAGGAGGAGTGTTTGGGGGTTTGGTTATCCTTGCGCATCGTCGACTCATGGTAACGTGAGGGTACTCTATATATTCCAACCCCTCCAGAGGTTAGCGATCAATTTAGTAGCTAGAGTTCTCAACTAATTTTTAGTTTTTTGAAAAGCACACGGATTTCCCAAAATACGACACCTATCACTAACAGGCTCAAGCTCTTGGCACCAATAGTCCAAACATTACTCAAATCAATACCTCAAAACTATTGAAGGTTACTACTGTACTTAAATAGCAATCTCAATTACCTACTCATGCAAGACACACAACTCAGTGCAACGAGCTAACTCTCTAAAAAAGATAAGCATGATAACTCAAGAGAGTTCCAGAAGCAACCTAAATAAAAGCTCTTAACAATAAGCATGAAAACTAAGAGCTAAGCATGACAATAGCTACGAAAAGATGAAGAACACACAAAAAAGATAAGCATGAAAACCTATGTTGTGTTCTAGAGTGGAATGGAGTGTGTGTCTCTCCCAAACAAGGTAGGCTAGGTTCTGACTTGTTATGAACAGGAAGCAAAACTAAAACAAACTAAAAATTAAAGAGTGAGACGCTCCAAGCATAGCACATATTATATGAAGTGATAAAAATATAGCATGGAGATGGACGAACTGATGATTGTTGATAGAGAAGGGGATGCACGGGGGCATCCCCAAGATTAGACGCTTGAGTCTCCTTTGAATATTTCTTGGGGTGCACGGGGGCATCCCCAAGCTTGAACGCTTGACACTCTTGTATCTTCTTTCGTCATCTCCCATTGCATACTTGAAAATTCCCTTCATATGAAACTCATCATAAGTTGATTAGAGTGGTTATAGTTCCCTTAATAAAATAATTCATTATCTCTCGTCGCACTGTTGTTTTCTCCCTGGTGGCAACAAGCACATCCCCTAGTCTCATGTTTATGTCACTCAAGCTAGACATCGAGGGGCATGAACCCACAACCATGCATAATGCTCCCTCTTGGAGTTACAATCTACTACTCGGATAAAGCAATAAATAGAAACGGAGAACATGCATGAATCACTAAGGAACATAATATAAAAGGATAATCAAATATGTAACTCATAACAATCTGAACATAATCTCATAATCCATCGGATCCCAACAAACCGAGCATAGCAATAGCAATAGAATTACATAGATGCCTTGATCATGTAGGGCAGCTCACAAGGACTAACCATTTAAGCACAAGATTGGAGAGAAGACATCACATAGCTACTGGTCATGGACTCATGGTTCAAGAAGGACTACTCGCGGCACGTCCGGGAAGCATCCATGGCAGTGGAGAAGCTCCCGGAGGTCAATCCTCCCTCCAGCAAGGTGCCGGGAAGAGGTCTCCTGACGCTCCCAATCTCGGAAGCGCTGCTGCGGCGAAACGATGGATAAATTCGCGATTCCAGAAAGTCTGTGAGGGTTAACTCTCGGAACTCTAAATATAGGCCAAAGGAGGGCACCGGAGGAGGTGGGACCCACCCAAGCGACCTCATGGCGCGGCCTAGAGCCTAGCCGCGCGAGCAGGCCGCCTGGGAGGCCCGTGGCCCCCCTCTATCCCATCTTCCGTGATCCGGAAGTTTATGTTTCGCTGATTTTTTATATATTTTTCTGGAATTTTCCGGGCTTCGGAAAATTGTGTAAAAGCCCGTGCAAAATAGACATCAGCACTCAGAAACTAGCACTGGGTGCACTGAGTTAGTAGGTTACTCCAAATATGTGTAAAATGATATAAAAGTGTAGCAAAACAAATAACAATTTCACCAAAAATATCATGGAACAAGCAGAAATTATAGATACGTTTGGGACGTATCAGAGCAGCATTAGGATCCGTCGGGTGGATGTGCACTGGTTTGACCTCTCTAGCTGACTGAAAAGTGGACTCAGAAGCACGCTTCTTGGAACGCATCCGGTCAACAGGGTTGGCGTTCTTCCGATACTCTTCCAATTCGACCATTTTTTTTAGCCTTGTTGCAAACACTCTTCAACTCTCTGTCGATTGCCTGAGATAGTGATGACTCCTTTGGGCCCTGGCATCTTCATCTTCAGGTACACGTAACATGGTCGGGCGATGAAACATACATAAGAGGGACGACCCAGAATGGCGCGATATGCACTCTGGAAGTCCACCACCTCGGACGTCAGCTTCTCCTTGCGAAAGTTCTTATCGGAGCCGAATACAACATCCAATGCAATCTGGCCGAGTGACTTGGCCTTCTTTCTTGGGATGACTCCGTGAAACGACATGCTGCTCTTGCTGAGTCGGGACATTGGAATGCCCATTCCCTTGAGAGATTCTGTATACAGGATATTCAATCCACTTCCTCCATCCATCAGGACTTTACGAAGACGAACACCCTCCACAACTGGATCGACCACCATAGCCTGTCGACCTGGAGTAGGGACAAGAGCTGAATGATCTGACTAATCAAACGTTATGGGGGTCTGCGACCACTTTAGGTATGTGGGGGTGGAAGACACTGCCATGTTGACTTCTCTGTTGATGACCTGCAATGGACTTTTGCTCTCTACGTGAGCAAAAATCATCAGCGTTGCTTGGACTTCGGGGAAATCATATTTTTCTTCATCGTTTTCCTTCTCAGGATCCTTTCCACTCGACTTACCCTCTTTAAACTCTTGGATCAACAGTCGACACTAACGAGTGGTGTGCTTTGGCAATATCAAATTGCCCTCTTCGTCTTTCTTTGTGTGGAATACACATGACTGGTCCAGAACGTCCGACTGACCCTTGGACTTCTTGGGGGGAATTTTCCTTTGGACTTTCCCTTCAATTTTCCTTGCGCCGCCACGGCACCCGCTTCTGCTGGAGTGGAACCATCAGCCTTGCGCTTCTGCTTCCTATTGGAATTGTCGCTGGCGTCGTTGTCGACTGTTTTCCCTTTACCGCTGCGGATGCAGTCTTCTTTTGCGTCGTTGGCATACCACGCAGAGATCTCCATCATCTTACTCATGGACATGTCGCTCATTCTGCCAAACTTCAAGTATAGCTCTCTGTATCTGACGCCAACCTTGAAAGCAGGGACTGCGTGGTGCTGAGAAACATTTTCCATCGTGTGATGAAGGGTGGTCCACTGCTGAATGTAATCTCTCAATGACTCGTTTGACTTCTGCACACAAAGTTGTAGCTCGGACTAACCGGCTGGATGCTTGCATGTGCCTTCAAATGTCTTGATAAACACTCGAGCGAGATCCTCCTAACAGTAGATGCTAGAAGGGGCCAACTGATTCAGCCACGCCTTGTCCGAACCATCCAACATCAGGGGCAAGTGCTTCATGGCGACGCTGTCATTGCCTCCGCCAACCTGCACACCCACTCGGTAGTCGTCAAGCGATGTTTCAGGCTTGGATTCTCATGTAAACTTGCTGATTCCAGCCGCCAACCTGAAGTTGGGGGGAATATCGGCAGAGCGGATTGCTCTGCTGAAACACTCGGGACCAGAAACCGCAGTACCGCTTCCACTCGGATGATCTCTGTAGAAACCATCTCTGTGAGCTCTGCCTCGGTCGATCCTTCTCTCTATGAGTACATTTCTCGCATCAAATCCTGGATTCCGCTCATCACCGAACGTGCGCCGGTCATCGTAGTGTCGGGACACATAAGTGCCGCTCCGCGTAGGAGAATGCACTCGACGACGGTCATCATGGTGATAACAAGGAGGGAACTGGTTCCGCCCCTGGTCTCTGTGCTGATTCTCTCAGTAACCCCCATCTCTGCGACGCTGGGGTGACCCTGGACTGAAAACTGAATGCATTGTATCTGCTCTTGCTGAATTGTTGTGTAACCTATTGAGCAACTACGATACAAGTGAATTCTGTTGCTGCGTTGCTTGAAGCAAAGTGCGAATCTACTCTAAGCCTCTACCAACCTCTGAATCTGACGGCTGAATAGAATTTGCTATCTTAGCTGCTGTTGCAACGTTAAGTACCGGAGTACGATATACCTCAATGTAGTCTTGTCGACCACTTGAGAAGAGTTGTCGCTGACGCCGACTGGAAGTTGGAGGACGACGACGACCGTGTCCAGTCGACGGTTCGCCAGCCTCGTTCTCGCCGTGACCGAACCCGGGTGGGCTCTCCGCAGAGCCTGCCATGAAGACCTCCGCTGCTGGATTGCAACTTTCACACTTGGAAGGAACATCAGACTGATCTGATGTCGAGTGGATCGGGTCCCGAAGGGGTACGGCAGGGTCGATGGCAGCGAACTGAGGAGCCGACGGAGATGACACCTAGTGAAACACTGCGTGCTTCACCCATTGATGGAGTCGTGAGCGACCGGATCGCTTACGACGATGAAGAACGGAGTGAACGGCCGATAGCGGAGTTGACGGCTGCCGAAGGAGTACGCCGAAGGAGCTTGCACGGAAGTGTGTCGCACCACGGATCGGGAGCGCCTTAATATCGAGTGGCGCTTCCTGAAGCCATGCCGAGTCATCGGCGACGAAGATGAGGGCGCCGAAACGGATCTCGTCACCCATGAACGAATCACAGTCGGAAGACATGACGGAGAGTGAAAATCGCAAACTTGCCGGAAATCGCTTAGACGCCTGCCCCATGATGGGCGCCAACTGTCGTGGGAATAAACGTGACAGTAGAGGTGTAGGGTACGAATGGAGAGGGGAGAGTCCTAGCTACGGCAAGCTTGTACACAGGATGTATGAGTTCAGGCCCCTCTCTTAGAGGTAATAGCCTTACGTCTTAGTGCTCGGGAGCTCTTGCAGTGTGGAATGTGTGTTACACGGGGTGCAAACCCTTGTGCCAGAGGGGAGGGGTGACTTATATAGAGTGTGCTACCCCTCATCAAGGCCTCCGCATCTAAGGGCTCGATCAATATGGTTTAAAGATGTACGTTACTGATAACATATGTATGTAATTAATGCTATTCATGATTATTAGCTGAGCGTATGCCTGTTGGCCTCCGTGGAGGTGGCTTCTGGTCTTCTGTGTCGACTGGAACCTTCCGAGTGAAAGTAGGTCGCCGAGTGGACGGAAATATCTTCCGAGTGTTTGTGTACCGAGTGACTTTTTAGGTGCCATGAACATCCAGTCAGAATCTTCTGTGTGACCCTTCAGCTAATAATGAGGTACCCTTGGGTAGGACATTTAGGTCACGCATGTGACCCTACCCTAGGTACATTGTGACAACCCGAGACCGATGCTTGAGAAGATTCTCCTTTTATTCCGTTGCTGGCATGTGTTTATTTTTATTTGTCGCAGCATGAGCATCACCGGCATTGCATCGGCACTCTGTTGCCGCCAGTTTTCGAAACTTGCATCCATTATTAGTTGTCGGTTCCCTCCGTGTTCGTCGTTGTTCGTTTTGAACCAGACCACACTCGCTCGCACCCGCGACATCGTCAAATCCTTGTTTTTAAAATTGTGTATAAAACTTTCTTTGATCAGGTTGAAACTTGGCGTCCAGTCTTATTTAAATATAGGTAGGCCGCCTGCCAATTTTTGTCACAATCGGAGTCCGTCTGGTACCCGAACGGTCGATCGTAGCGGCACCGTCTTCGATTATTCGTCGAACGTTTTTCGGTATTTTAAATTGCATTGCCGTGCCGCACCGTTTTCCCTCTCATCTCCGGCTAGCCTACTCTACACAGCCACCTAGCCATTCCTGCGTCCGTGGCCGCCCGATCGTGATCCCGTGGTCGAAAACGGAGCCGGATTCGGATAACCCTAGCCTTGTTTGTCTATAAATAGGCAGCTCCCCTAATCCCCCTCGTTTCCCGTGCCAAACCCTAACCTAGCTGCCTCCCACACCTCCTCCCTCCTCTTCAGCGCCATCGGGCTCGTGAGCCCGCAACCGGCCCGCCCGAGCCCATCTGGACCCGGGTCAGCCGCCGCAGCCCCGCAGCCGCCCCGTCCTAGAGCACCTCCCGCTCGCCACGCCGTCGCTGCAGCATCGTCCTCGCGCCTCATCGGCCCCGTCGCCTCACCTCCTTGCCGGAACCAGGCCGGCCCCGCGCCCTGCCTTCTCCCTCTCCCTCTTCTTCTCTCTTATTCTCACACCCTAACCGGTTCTCTCCCTCTCCCTCCCGCAGGTTCGCCATGCCTGTCGAAGGAGCTTGCCACCTCGCCTCGAAACCGTCCGGAATGGTTAGATTCGGAGTTCCCCAGCATGAATCCGGCCTCCCCCGCCTTCGTCGCCCCGCCGGAGGCCCTGTGTGGCTGCGCCGCCGCCGGACCCTATGCTGGCTCGTGCTCCAGGAGGGAGACGAGGCAACAGGGATGAACAGGTCGCCTGGGCCTCCTTCCCCAGCGCCTGGACAAGATCCGACCCAACCCTCCTCTCCAACGCGGCCCAGATCTGCGAGGCCTCGCCCCACGCAACTGCAGCTGGCCAGCCCGAGAGCTCCTCCAGCGGCCCAGCTCCTTCGACCGGCCCACCTCTCCTCCGAGCCTGGGCCGAAGCCCACTTAGGTGAGTTCCCCCTCGCCTATCCCTCGCCCACGGGAGCGTATTTGCTTATTGGCACATATGTGTTGTTTAGGCCCAATGCAAAGATTCGGCCCGTAGCATTTAGTATTTTCTTGCGAATTTATTTATTTCAGAAAAGGCTAGATTTTAAAATGCCCGTAGATTTCAAACCGTGTGTCGGATTGCGAAAAGTTATATATGTAACTTGTGTAGTTTTTCGCATAGAATCATATTTTGCCACTTGCATGCATGTTTGAATTGGTTTGACTTGCCATTCGCCCAGGTTTGTGTGCTATCCTAATATGTTAGATGTCCTGTAGTTATTTTTGTGCGTGTCCGGATTGTTCAAATCCCATAGGTAAAATGTTCACGTTGTTCGGGACCCTTGCCATCTATTTTAGAGTAGTTGCTTGCATTTTTGCATGTAGAAGCTATCAATAGTTTGCTATGTCGTGTTTAGGACATATAATCGCATATACGTGTGGCATTAGTTTTATTTTGCAACCCCACATATTATATATGTTTTCGGGTAGAAAAATCCATAGATTTAACTGTGTATTTAGTTTTGCCTTCCGAGTAAATTAGTGTGCATGATATTTCTGCCATGTTGCCCTCTTGTCTATTTTGTGGAATTTATTCTGTGCGTGACATGCATGAGTTGTGAACTAGAGATATGCCCTTAGATATGTATGCTAGCCCCTAGTAATTTTTTTTGCTTTAGAAATCCATGTTTAGGTGTTGTTTGCTTGTTGTCAACATGCTAGAAAAATAATGCTGATTTGGAGATGCTAAATATTTCTAAGTCTGAAATATGTTATATTTTTTTGTTGTCTTGCCATGAGTTTTGCTAGTGATCTATAGCTTGGGATTGCTGCAATGGAGTTAGTTGTAGTCCTTAAGATTCCCTAGAATGTTGTAAATTGTCATGCCATTTGGTGACCTATAGCATATAGTTTTGCTGCTGTCAATATGCCTTCGGACCGAAAATTGCACTGTCAAAAACTGATATTTTCACTAAGTCTGAAACTGTGTGTGAGATGCCATTTTGTGAGTTCTTTTCCTAGTGAACCATGCTTCCATGCTAGTTGTATTTAGTAGGGTGTTGTAGTGCATCTTGACCACTATTTCCTCATGTCTTGTTTGAGCATTTTGGATTTATGTAGCTTGTTGTTTTGGGGTGTAGAAAATGCCACGTTGTTGTTTTTGGCAGATTATAACTATTTCTTATGTAACTTGTATTTGTTGAACCGTTGCTCCGTTTTGATCGTGTCCTATATGAAACTTGCTTAGAATATCGTGTAGTTTCATATTATGTTGTTGCCTTCTTGGTTTTGGAATGCTTGTGGCTGTCATTGCATACATATTGCATTCATGACATCTTATCTTGCGGTGATCATATCTTTTGAGCCGTAGCTCCGTTGGAGATGTTACATATGTGTAAATTGATTGGAACGACACATAATCACGCGAACCTATTTACTTTGTTGTTTAACAAATATTAAAATGTGTTAGTTCAGATCTGGATAGAATTATAAATTAACGTATGAGGTCAGTTCGGAGATGCTATATGTCTTTTCCGACCTCATTTAAAATGCCTAGATAGTTAGCTTAATTACGCTTCACCTCTTGCCATGTTCAACCAACATTTAATATTGCCGTGTACCTAATTGGGATATAACTAAATAATTCGTAGGTGGAGTTTCGTCAATATGCAACTCGTTGCATATTGAACTTCACTTAATGTGTAGTGTTTGATTGGAGTGAATTGTGTGTCATACTGTGCATAAATGTAACCGCTCATGCACCATTTGTGTTGCGCATTGCATGGTGTATACTGTGTGTTGATTCTTGTTTCTGGTTTGCTTCGTCTCGATAGAGTTCCGCAAGAGTGTCGGAGTGTGAGGATCCGTTCGACTACGTCGGTTCGTCTGCTTCACGGAGTCACTCTTCTTCCATGCGGGATCTCAGGCAAGATGACAATTTCCCTAGATACGATTACTATCATTTTCATGATAGTTTTATCGTCCTATCCCTATGTCTCGCTGCCTACCACATGTTAAACATCAGCCTCTCACCATTGCCATGAAACCTTCAACCTGTTCACAACCTAGCAAACCACTGATTGGCTATGTTACCGCTTGCTTAACCATGTGTTAGCGTTGCTAGTTGCAGGTGCAGTTGCTTCCATGTGATAACATGGGTTCCTTGTTATATCACCATATTAAATGCTATTTAATTTAATGCACCTATATACTAGGTAAAAGGTGGAAGGCTCGGCCTTTCTAGCCTGGTGTTTTGTTCCACCTTTGCCCCCTTAGTTTCGGCTACCGGTGTTATATTCCATAATTGAGCGCTCCTAACACGAGTGGGGTTGTTATGGGGACCCCCTTGATAATTCGTCTTAGATTAAAAATGGGCTGGCAAGGCCCAACTTTGGTACTACATTTGCCTAATAACTAATAAAAAATGCATAGGGACCCGCCTGCACCCGCGGAGTAATTAATCAACCCCCAGGCCAGTGCTCTGCATGAGTGTTGGTCCAACCTGTCAGCCGCCGGTGGCTACCAGGGGCAACTGTGTGATTGGCCTACCGGAAGTTTGGACAATCCATCGTGTCCTGAGAACGAGATACGCGGCTCCTATCGGGATCATCGACACGTCGGGCAGCCTTGCTGGATTAGTTTTACCTTTGACGGATGTCTTGTGCATCGGGATTTTGGTGATTCTTTGGGTAATCTCAGAGTTGAGGTTTTCCACTAAGGAGTCCGACGAGATCGCGAGTTTCGTGATCGAGGATTTCTATGCGACTTGTGGTAATTTGTGATGGACTAGTTGGAGCACCCCTGCAAGGTTAAATCTTTCGGAAAGTCATGCTCGTGGTCATGTGGCAACGTGGAAACTTTGTTTAACACTGGTTCTAGATAACTTGAAGTTAACTTAATTAAAACTTGCCAACTGAGTGTGTAACCGTGACTGTCTCTTTCATGAGCTCCATCTCCGATCGAGGACTCGATGGGATTATGTCTGACATAAGTAGGTATTCAGGATCATTCATTTGATCATCAGTAGTTCACGTCTGCTATGTGTAGATCATCTCCCCCTCTTATTCTTGCACTTGTAAGTTAGCCACCTCATATAATGCTTAGTCGCTTGCTGCAGCCTCACCACTTAACCATACCTCACTCATTAAGCTTTGCTAGTCTTGATACCTTTGGAAATGAGATTGATGTCCCCGTGGCTCACAGATTACTACAACACCAGTTGCAGGTACAGGTAAAGGGTTAGTTGACGCGAGCGCGTTGATTGTTAAATTGGAGTTTCTTCTTCTTTTTTCTTCGTCGGTCTAGGATGGGTTCCAGGCCGGCAGCCTGGGATAGCAAGGATGGACATCGTTCTTTTATCGTTTGTTTTCGTCTGTAGTCGGACCCTGCTCTTCTTCATGATGATTATGTATTGTACTGATGTGACTCTGACGTAGCTTGTGGCGAGTGTAAGCCAATTACATATGCTCTTATCTTTAGTACATGTACTTGTAACGATATCCATTCTTGTGAAACAATGAGATGCGCTCCTATCCCTGTCAAGACCCTCGCGCCAAAATAAGGATAGGGTCGCATCTTGGGCGTTACATACATATCCCCATCAACCTGTCTTGTCCAATTATACTTGATAGACCCTTCTTTCAAACTATAGGTGCTATTATTGATATGAAGGAGGGAAACATAAGATTCCAATTCCCATTAAAGGAAGGGATGATTCACTTCCCTAGGAAGAGAATTAAACCACCTTATTAATCTATCATGAGGGCCACTTATGTACTGAATGTCGAGGATGAGAACACTTGAAGCTATGCATTATGCCTAGCTAGGGGCATAAACGAGCTGCCTCTAGTGTAGCATTGTACTACCGCACCTCGTTCTCAAGAACGTAGTATCTCTCGCGAGCCTAGAAATTAAAGAGGGCGGGCACAGGCAAAGTAACATGCATAGGTGTTTATTTCTCAAATATTAGGTTATACTCATATACTCTAGCACGATTTAAAATGAATTCATGATAACACATGGCTTCAGAGTCTAAATATCTATTTGGCAAAATAGGATCATTAAATTGGGGTGTCACTCCTAATTGTGCAGCTATGCGGGAGGCATAAATTCCTCTATACAAATCACCGTTGCTAGAGTTAGAATGCAACCTTCGAGCAACAATTGCACCAAGGTTATAGTGTCGCTCACGAGTCACATCAGTGTGAATAAGTCTCAAGTCAGGGGCACATAATGCACTGCAATCTTGTTTCCCTACTATGCATTTCTTGTTAAATAGTGCAAATTAGAGAATAGAGGGGAAATGAATGCTTTTAATTTTACCATGTGTTACTCCTCTATTTTATCCAATGCAGAGGCTCTCGAGAAACATATTATAATCAGTTTTTGATGGTTTCTCAAAGCGAACCCCAAAGTGGGAGTTTGCATGCGACATAAAATTCTTCTAGGCTCATGCTAAAGGATATATCATAGAGATGAAATAACACTCTAGAAGTACTAGAGAGATGATGGAATCCATTTGTGAAAGTGCATGTAAGGTTATAATGTTGGACACACTTATCTACAAGGAAGTCGGTGAGGCTGGTATTGTAAATGAAATGATCAAATTCATCCTTGATACCTTCACCATTCATGAACTCATCGCTTGGCCACCAACACAATTTTGCGTCAGCCGTGACTACCTAATTGGCCCGAGGCTCAATGTACGCTTGTCGTGTCGAGCCCTCGCTCGATAATTCACCAAAATTACGCCTTCTCGAGGAGCTCCTGCGAAAGAAACTCATCTCCCTAAGCACAAATTTCTGAATTTTTTGGACCAAAAAATTATGTCAATAAAACTCTGCAACAACGATAGCAACTACTCATATGGATATTTAGAGGTTATATCAAGCATTCATGCTAATTGGAACTCGAAGAATTTAACATGCAAGATCATTTTCTGTAGCACCAAGTTAAGAAATTTATGCAAAATATAAAACACTAAGACAAAAGCTAATTGGAGGAATGGGGAGTCACATACTAAGGAACAATTCCCTCAAAACGGTTTCGAAAACGGGTTTCCGAGCAAAGAGATCGAAAAATCCAGTTTCTAGGGGAAGAACATGAGAGGGAGAGCTAGGAAAAAAATCCGGAGGTAGGAGGAGGAGTGAGTCGAAGGGATAAGGCAGCGGACCCTATGGGCCCCACAAGACATCACGGCACGACCTCACGGGGGGATGCCGTGTTGGCTTGTGGCCCATAGGTGCGTCTCCCTGCTGTTATTTTTATGCCAATTTTTTTATTCCAGAAAAAATCATGTTAAAATTTTACGGCATTCTTAGACTTTTTATTTTTGGGTCATTTTTTATGGTACGAAAAACTCAAAAAACAGGGTGATCATGGCATTTTATTTTTCTAAAGCTAAGAGAACACAGAATAAACTTGGGGTACAGAAAGTTGTGGATACATAATTCATCAATCACATATCTTTCGAAAATGATCCATTAATAAGGTTGATCAAGTCTAATTAACAACCGTTTTCGATAAACATGGAACCAAAGAATTGTTGTATGTCACTAGGTTAACTCAATGGGGATTTACATATATCCCACAATAAAATTATAGTATTTTTTTTCTTGGCAGTAGGTAGAGGAATGGTGAAATCTCCAATGATGACCACGGGAATAGGCTCAATGACATTAATACTATTAACCAAAGTTTGCTTCTTCACAAAATGCATTGTATGTTGCTTCACATTAACATGAAAAGTGACCTTGCTTTTGTTGAAATCAATAAAAACCCCTACAGTATTTAGAAAAGGTCTACCAAGGATGACCGACATATTGTCGTCCTCAGGCATATCAAGAATAACAAAGTCTGTTAAGATAGTAACATTTGCAACCACAACGGGGGTGTCCTCGCAAATTCCAATGGGTAAGGCAGTGGATCTGTCAACCATTTGCAACCATATCTCAGTGGGTGTAAGCTTATCCAATTCAAGTCTTTTATAAAGGGAGAAAGGCATAACACTAACACGAGCTCCTAAATCACATAAAGCAGTCTTAACATAATTTCTTTTAATAGAGCAAGGTATTGTTGGTGTACCCGGATCTCCCAACTTCTTAGGTATTCCGCCATCAAAAGAGTAATTATCAAGCATAGTGGCAATTTCAGTTTTGGATGTCTTTCTTTTATTGGTAATAATATCCTTCAGATACTTAGCATACACAGACATTTTCAATATAACAGTCAAGCGAGTGCGCAAAAATATAGGTCTAATCATTTTAGCAAAGCGTTTAAAATCTTCATTGTCCCTACTTTTAGAATACTTTTGAGGGAATGGCATGAGTTTTTGAACCTACGGCTCTCTTTCTCTTCCATGTTTTCTAGCAACAAAGTCCCTCTTATCATAACGTTTATTTTTAGGAGGTGGGTTATCAAGATCCTCGACAGGTTCTATGTCAACATCATTATTAGCTTCCTTATTGCTACGCCATGGATCTTCTACATGAACATCATTATTATCATTATTATTAAGTTCACGTTCACTCCCAGATTGTGTCTCAACATCGAAAATAGAAACATCATTGTTATCCTCTACAAGTTTCTCAGTATAAGGTTCATTAGGGGCTTGCAAAGTCCTATCATTTTTCTTTTTCTTTGTCTTCTTAGTGGGACTAGGAGTATCATCATTAATTTACTAGGAATCTTGTTCTATTCTTTTAGAGTGACCTTCACGATAAAGTGGTTCCTGAGTCATCTACCTGTTGGAAATATGCCCTAGAGGCAATAATAAATTGGTTATTATTATATTTCTTTATTTGTGATAATCATTTATTATCCATGCTAGAATTGTATTGATTGGAAACTCAAATACATGTGTTGATACATAGACAACACACTGTCCCTAGTGAGCCTCTAGTCGACTAGCTCGTTGATCAAAGATGGCAATATATCTCGGAATGACTTTGAAAAAGCCATAGTAGGTAGGTATGGTGGCTGAGGCTAATGGTGGGTTTTGTGCACCAGCGAAAGTTGCACGGCACTAAGAAGATAGTGATGGTGGAAGGTGAAAGTGCATCTAAACCATGGACTCAACATTAGTCATGAAGAACTCATATACTTGTTGCAAAAGTTTTATTAGTAATCGAAACAAAGCATTCAACGCATACTCCTAGGGGAAGGGTTGGTAGGTATAAACCATCACGCGATCTTGACCGCCACGCAAAGGATGACAATCAAAAGACTAATCATGCTCAGACTTCATCACATAGCGGTTCACCATACGTGCATGCTACGGGAATTACTAACTCCAACACTAGTATTTCTAGATCCACAACACCTTACTAGCATGACTTCAATATTACCAAAACCACAACTCAAAACTAATTGAGATGAATCAAACTTCTCTAACTATTCAATGCACATGAAGATGGAAGTTTTTGTATCCCTTTGGATAACTACCACTTTTGAGACTAGTTTCAAAGCATAGATCAACTACCAAGCCACGCACCGCTGCGCTCTAAAATATATAAGTGAAGCACATAGAGCAAAAGTATCTAGCTCAAAAGATATAAGTGAAGCACATGTGAGCTGAATTGTCTACCAAAGGATATAAGTGAAGCTCGACAAAATCACGGTGAGTGCATGTCTCTCTCTCTAGGTGTGCAGCAAGGATGATTGTGACACAACAAAAAATAAAAGACTCCTACGATACAAGATGCTCCAAGCAAAACACATAACATGTGGTGAATAAAAATATAGCCCCAAGTAACGTTACAGATGGATCGAAGACGAAAGAGGGGATGCCTTCCCGGGGCATCCCCAAGCTTAGGCTTTTACGGCATCCTTGAATCTCTTGGGGTGCCTTGGGCATCCCCAAGCTTGAGCTCTTGCCACTCTTTATCTCTTTGTCCATAAGAACTTCACCCAAAACTTGAAAACTTCACAACACGAAACTTAAACAAAAACTCGTGATAACATTAGTATGAGGAAGCAAACCACCACTTCCTTAGGTACTGTAGCAAACTTAAATTCTACTTATGCTTATGTTGGGTTACTGTATTTTCAATCTTCCATGGCTAATACTGTGACGCCCTCGGTTTAATCGTGCGCTAATCATACATGCAAATGCGTACGATCAAACCCAAGGACTCACGGGAAGATATCACAACACAACTCTAGACACAAATAAAATAACATCACCTTCATATTACAAGCCAGAGGCCTTGAGGGCTAGAATACGAAAGCTCGATAAACACACGAGTCAGCGAAAGCAACAATATCTGAGTACAGACATAAAACATGGGGTACCTTAGAGAAGGCTAGCACAAAAGATACAACGATCGAACGAGGCGAGGCCTCCTGCCTGGGAACCTCCTAACTACTCCTGATCATCAACGGCCCCCACGTAGCAGTAGGCACCGTCGGGGTAGCTGTCGTCGTCGGCGGGGACCTCCATCTCCTGGGCTCCATCATCTGGTCGCAGCAAACGGATCAAGGGGACAAGGGGGAGCAAAGCAACGGTGAGTACTCATCCAAAGTACTCGCAAGTCTTACATCAGATCTATTCTAAGTATGCATCAGTATCAAAGAAGGGGGGTTATATGTGGACTGAGTGCAGCAATTCGAGAATAGAGAGAGAAGGCCTAGTCCTATCGAAGACTAGCATCTTCAGGGTCTTGCAGCAATAGACGAGAGTGGAACAGGGGTAAAACATTAATAGTCATATTGTTGCAGCAATATTAAAGTGAGGTCACGCCTAAAGATCCTCCCTCGACTCCCTGCGAGGAAGCAATCCCGAGGCAAACTAATTCGAGTTGTATAAGATCAGGGCACAACTCCAAGTCGTCCTGTAACCGTGGACACGGCTATTCGAATAGTTAATTTTTATCCCTGCAAGGGTGCACCACATGTCCCGTCACGCTCGATAACACTCTGTCGGACACACTTTTCTGGGTCCTGTCCGGCCTCAGAATATCGACACGTCAGCCCCACCTAACACTAATCAGAGAGGTCAGCCCGCCGGTCTAAATCCTAAGCGCAAAGGGTTCATGGGCCCAGTTCCCCTCCGCGCTCCTGCATGATGCGAGGGCGGCCGACGTGAGTCCTAGCATCCCTTAATCACAAGCGCAATGCATCTCGGGACCACTCGGGCGCGCGCCACTATGATTGCTGACATCTGAAAAGCTTCGGCTGATACTGCGACGCCGAGTAACCATAATTCTTCCCGCGTAGCCGGTTAGTGCGAAAAGGTCTTCGACCAACCCAGATCAACCACCCAAATCCATTAACATTTGAATTAGGCCATCAACACAGTCTCACGGGAATCCACCCGTCTTACAACTAATCACCAATGATCCCAGCAACATGGTCGAGTAACTGTGTGGTTGCACCATCGGGGGGAATCCGAGGTATCACCCTCATTGGATTCTGAACGATGCATCCGTCAAGGTGGGCTTAGAAGAATCACCCTCGGGGGTCCCACACTTGAGGGGTTGTACGACAGAGGCATCGTCGGGAATGGTGAAAGAGGAATCACCCTCGATAACCACGACCGACTAGCTATACTACAGAGATATCATCAGGAGTACTTAGCGAGGTGTCACCCTCGGTACCCGATAGTATCTCTGTAGCGTCGTACAACTAAGGGGGTGTATGTGTTGTGTCGGGTCTGGCTCGTCGATCAGGGATCGAGATTTGAAAACAAGTGGGGCAACTGAACTACGGGGTCAGAGGGGATGACTGCTCCACCTATACTAAGCATATTAAAGGTACATGATTGAAAGTAGCAGTTCATCAAAAATAGGCTATGCATCAGATATAGGAGCTAACTACAATAGTAGCAAAATACTAATGCAAGCAGTAGGAAGAAAGACATAGGCGATATAGGAATGATCAAGGGGGTTTGCTTGCCTTGCTACTCTCCGGCAAAGGACTGATCGGCAGGGTCGTAGATGTACCCGGCAACAGCGTCAGTCTCGGGGTCTACCGGTAAGAAGAGGGGGAAGAAACAATAAATAATAGCAACGATGCAACACAAAGCATGACATGGCAAGATGCAGCCTAGACATGAGCTAACACAGCAACATCCGTCATAGACGGGTCGGAAGAATATCTGACCATATTTTCCGGGTCTCGGGCTACTACCGGTCATACTGGAAACGATGGAAATGATCCATGTTTGCTATGCTAGGGACGCGTGACAAACGAATGGACCGTGTATCCGGGTTCGCCTCGTTCTGCTGATCAACTTTCATGTTGAAAATATTTTGATCTGACTTACGAATTATTTAATATTAATTTTTAAAGTTTTATTCAATAATTAGGAATTAAAAACAGATTTAAATAATTTAATAAAAAACTATTATGACATCAGCATGATGTCATGCTCACATCAACAATTGACTGGTCAACTGACCAGCGGGTCCCGAGCGTCATAGGCACAAGTTTTAATTAAGATTAAATATTAATTAATCAGATTAATTTAGTGGGGGACCCACGTGTCATACTCTAATTATTCTAATTATCCAATTAACTAATTAACTGATATATCTATTTATTTATTTAATAAAAACATTATTTTTATTTTTATGTTTTAATTTTTACTTTTTACTTTTCTTTAAAAGGGGTGTGGGGCCTCCCTGTCATAGACAGCGGGGTGCGTTGGCTCCACCGGTAAGTGGCTTTAGGCCAAATACGCATGTTTACTCACAGATACATAACCAAACATTTAAAGTATACCGCCATATACCGAAATACATACATACATACGTGCATCTCATACATACAAAATACATATGCAAATACAACGTTTATTTTTATTTCTCTCAAAAACTTTCATCTCCCTCTTTATGTTAACTTAACATAGAGTCTTCTTCTGTGCTTCTCCTCTTCTCAATAGAGAAGAAAACTAACTTCAATCTCTCCTACGCGAACATCACGTCGTCGGAACGGAGCGCCGTTCGTCGGAACGGAACCGGGACGGCGAGGGGAACGAGATGGTGGGAGGAGCCCAAGGAGGGGCTCACCGACGTTGACGAGACGGCCCGGTGAAGCCGGAGTTCGCGGGAAGGGGCGGAGGGGACGGCGTGGAGGCGTTCCCGGAGGCGGTGATGACGGATCCCGCGAGGTGGGTCGCCGGAGAAAACCTCCCGGAGGTCGGGGCCGACCGGCGTGATGAGGAGGAGGGGCATCTCCCTGCCCGGTCCCTCCTGGACCGAGCGGGAGAAAGGGGCCGGTGAGACGGGGTGATGTTGGTCGGCCGGCGGGGCTCCTTGGGGGCCTCGGCCGACGGGGGGAAGACCAGGAGGGCTCGGTCGACCTGGGAGGCAGGAGGGGCGAGGTGGTTCTCGGGTGGATGCGGTGCCGTGGGAAGAGGGCCTGACGGGAGGAGGCGAGGTGGGAGGTAGGCTGCGGTGGGGATCTGGGGGCGGTCTCCCGGGGCGTCGGTGGGGGGAGAGAGGCTCGGGGAGAGATGGGAGGCCGAGGGACATGGGAGTCTCTCGGTCTCCAGGGGAGAGGAGGGACCGATGGGGGGAGGAAGAGGAGCGCTCGGGGGGGAAGTGTCGGTGGGGTGGGTCGGGGGTAGGTGCGGGATCGAGAGAGGCCAGGGGGCTCGGGTGAACAGGTGGGTGGCGAGGCCACGACGAGCTAGGAGCAGGAGGGGGGCCCTCGAGGGGGTGGTGCGGTACCGAGGGAACGGAGCCCCCTGGCGGCGGCGGGGGAGTTGGGGAGCCAGGCGGGCGCCCCCTAGGGTTCTGAGGTGGGAGTGATGGGTGGCCTGGCCGGCTAGGCCACTAGGCCCAGTTGGGCCAAGGGGTGGGGGGGTTCTTTTCCTTTTTTTTTGTTTTTGTTTTTGTTTTTATTTTTTTTATTTTTTCATTATACTTTCTTTTTATTATTAATTCTAATTCCTTTTATTATTAAATTCTATTTACTTTCTTTTATAATTTATTATATATACTTTTAATTCTTTCCTTTATTTATTTGTTTTCGTTTACTATCTTTCTTTTACTTATTTTGTTTAAAGCTCCTTTCTTAAATATATATTCCAAAAGTGTCTGATTCATTTTTATACTTCTCTAGGTCATCTTTATAACTCCCCTGACATTTTCATTTCATCAACCGAATTCTTTCCTCGTTTGACTTCATCTTAAAGCATCGAATTTTGATTCGGTTTCGACCAACACGAGATCATTGATATAACTAATGATGACGTGGCATCATTAGCGCGGGATCACTGCCGCTTAATTACAATTCATCACTGTAGAAAAAGTCGAGGATGTCACAAATACCCTCCGATACTATCCATAGTTTCATCAAAATAAGCAACCAACACAACAAAAACAGAATCTGTTAACAGCAGACCATTCTGTAGCAAACTGTATATTTCGTATACTTCGGGTACTTCAAAAAATCTGAAAAACTACGACAGTCTTAACAAATTGCGTAGAAGTCAGCAGCAAAAAGAATCAACTCAAAAGCTCTTACAGAATAAAAATGAAAATTATTTTCGTGAGCAGAAAGTTTCTGTCTTTTTCCAGCATGATCAAACAATCATCACCAAGACTAATCATAACGGTTTTACTTGGCACAAACACAAAAAGAAACACGAAAGTCACAATCATAACAGAATTATGAAAGTGTGGAAAGCACAAAACAGGAAGCAAAAATTAAAGAAAAATTTATTCATTGGGTTGCCTCCCAACAAGCGCTATCGTTTAACGACCTTAGCTAGGCATTGATTTCAATGATGCTCACATAAAAGGTAAGGATTGAAACACAACGAGAGCATCATGGAGCAAATGTCTAGCACATTTAAGTCTAACCCACTTCCTATGCATAGGGATTTTGTGATCAAACAATTTATTGGAGCAAGAATCAACTAGCATAGCAAGGCAAAACGAACATAGCTTCAAAAATTTCAACATATGGAGAGGAAGTTTGATACTATTGCAATAGGTAGAAGCATATGATCCTCTCTCATAGTAATTTTCAGTAGCATCATGAATGAATTCAACAATATAACCAGCACCTAAAGCACTCTTTTCATGATCTACAAGCATAGAAATTTTACTACTCTCCAGATAAGGGAATCTAGTCTCAAGAATAGTAGTGGGAGTATCGTAAAAGACTTGAGCACTACAAATCGTGTCCACAATGAAAAAGCAAGGTTTAGCAAAAGGGTTCTCGAGAGTATGACAAGTTTTATCATCCCTCTTCTTTAAAGCATAAGTATCCTCACAATAATCATCATAGATAGGGGGCATGCTTTCATCAAAATAATTTTGATCATTCAAAGTGGAAGAACTAAAAAGATCATCTTCATCAAATATAGCATCCCCAAGCTTGTGGCTTTGCATATCATTAACATCATGGGTATTCAAATAATTCGTGCAAACAACATTGCAATCATGCTCATCATTCACATATTCTATGCCAAGCATTCTATGTAATTCTTCTTTCAGCACTTGAGCACAATTTTCCTTCCCATCATGCTCACGAAAGACATTGAAAAGATGGAGCATATGAGGCATCCTCAATTCCATTTTTTTGTAATTTTCTAGCGAAAGAACAAGAAACAAAAAGACTCGATTGCAAGCTCTAAAGATATACCTTCAAGCGCTAACCTCCTCGGCAACGGCGCCAGAAAAGAGCTTGATGTCTACTACGCAACCTTCTCCTTGTAGACGTTGTTGGGCCTCCAAGTGCAGAGGTTTGTAGGATAGTAGCAAATTTCCCTCAAGTGGGTGACCTAAGGTTTATCAATCCGTGGGAGGCGTAGGATGAAGATGGTCTCTCTCAAGCAACCCTGCAACCAAATAACAAAGAGTCTCTTGTGTCCCCAACACACCCAATACAATGGTAAATTGTATAGGTGCACTAGTTCGGCGAAGAGATGGTGAAACAAGTGCAATTTGGATGGTAGATATAGGTTTTTTTAATCTGAAATTACAAAACAGCAAGGTAACAAATGGTAAAAGTGAGCACGAACGGTATTGCAATGCGTGGAAACAAGGCCTAGGGTTCATACTTTCACTAGTGAAGTTCTCTCAACAATGATAACATAATTGGATCATATAACTAGCCCTCGACATGCAACAACGAGTCACTCCAAAGTCACTAATAGCGGGGAACAAACGAAGAGATTATTGTCGGGTACGAAACCACCACAAAGTTATTCTTTCTGGTCGATCTATTCAAGAGTTCGTACTAGAATAACACCTTAAGATACATATCAACCAAGACCCTAATGTCACCTAGATACTCCATTGTCACCTCAAGTATCCGTGGGCATGATTATACGATATGCATCACATAATCTCAGAATCATCTATTCAACCAACACATAGAACTTCAAAGAGTGCCCCAAAGTTTCTACCAGAGAGTCAAAACGTGTGCCAACCCCTCTGCATAGGTTCCCAATGTCACGAACCCGCAAGTTGATCACCAAAACATACATCAAGTACTCACCTGAATCCATGTGTGCCAACCCATATGCATAGGTTCCCAATTGTCACAAACCTGCAAGTTGATCACAACAGATGGAAACGTGCAAGGCATACATCTAGTGTTCTCAAAGACTCAATCCGATAAGATAACTCCAAAGGGGAAACTCAATTCATTACAAGAAGGAGAGGGGGAAGAACATCATAAGATCAACTATAGTAGCAAAGCCCATGATACATCGAGATCAAGACATCTCAAGAACACGAGAGAGAGAGAGATCAATCACATAGCTACTGGTACATACCCTCAGCCCCGAGGGAGAACTACTCCCTCCTCGTCATGGAGATCGCCGGGATGATGAAGATGGCCACCAGAGATGGATTCCCCCTCCGGCAGGGTGCCGGAACGGGCTCCAGATTGGTTTTTGGTGGCTACAGAGGCTTGCGGCGGCGGAACTCCCGATCTAGGTTTCTTTTTGGGGGTTTCTGAATTTATAGGAATTTATGGCGGTGGAATTGCGTCAGTTGGGCCCACGAGGAGGTCACAGGCCTGCGCGCCGCCACCGGGGGGGGGGTGGCGGCGTGAGGGCTTGTGACTCCCTCATGGCCCATCTGGCCTTCTCCCAAAGCTTCAGGGGTCTCTTTTGGTCCAAAAACAATCATCGTAAAGTTTCATTCCATTTGGACTCCGTCTGAAAATGGGCCAAAAACACGGAAAAACAGAAACTGGCAGTTGGCACTGAGTTAATAGGTTAGTCCCAAAAAGATATAAAATAGCATATTCATGCATATAAAACATCCAAAGTTGACAAGATAATAGCATGGAACCATCAAAAATTATAGATACATTGGAGACGTAGCACATACCGAAGGACAAAGGGAACATCATACGAGATTAACTGAATCCTTGACATATACGTTCAACCGATAGAGATCGAATATGTGGGAGCCAATATGGACATCCAAGTCCCGCTATTGGTTATTGACCAGAGAGTGTCTCAGGTCATGTCTGCATAATTCTCGAACCCGCAGGGTCTGGACACTTAAGGTTCGGTGATGTTTCGATATAGTTGAGTTATATGTGTTGGTGACCGTAGGTTGTTTGGAGTCCCAGATGAGATCCAGGACGTCATGAGGAGCTCCGGAATGGCCCGGAGGTAAAGATTGATATATATAGGAAGTCCTGTTTTGGTCACCGGAAAAGTTTCGGGCTTATCGGTAGTATACCGGGAGTGTCGGGAGGGTGCCGGGGGACCACCGGGAGGGGTGTGACGACCCAAGAGGCTCATGGGCTATGAGAGGAGGTGGATCAGCCCTTGGTGGGCTGGCCTAAGTCTCTCTCAAGGGCCCATGCGGAAAGAATAAAGGCAAAAAGGCCAAATTAGGGAGGAGTCCTAATAGGATTCCACCTCCCTTGTGGGAGGTGGATTCCTCCCTTGTAGGTTCGGCCGAAGCTCCTTGGATTGGAGGCCAAGGCTGCCTCCTCTCCTCTCCTGTGATACGTCTCCAACGTATATATAATTTTTGATGGTTCCATGCTATTATCTTGTCAAATTTGGATGTTTTGTATGCATGAATATGCTATTTTATATCTTTTTGGGACTAACCTATTAACTCAATGCCAAGTGTCAGTTTCTGTTTTTTCCGTGTTTTTGACCTTTTTCAGAGAGGAATATTAAGCGGAGTCCAAACGGAATAAAACCTGCGGAATGATTTTTTCCATAACAGAAGATACGGAGGGAACTTGAGAACCAAGGCAAAGGACTCCGGGGGAGGTCACAAGCCCCCTAGCCACGGCATGGGGGCCGCGCCTAGCAGGCTTGTGGGCCCCACGTGGCTCCTTTGCCATACTTCTTTTGCCTATAAATTCCCTAAAAATCCAGAACCACCAGAGAGAGCCACGAAAATACTTTTCCGCCGCTGCAAGCTTCTGTCTCCGCAGGATCCCATCTGGGGACCGTTGTGGTGCCCTGCCAGAGGGGGATTCGGACACGGAGGGCTTCTTCATCAACACCATTGCCTCTCCAATGATGCGTGAGTAGTTCACCACAGACCTTCGCGTCTATAGCCAGTAGCTAGATGGCTTATTCTCTCTGTTGGATCTTCAATACAAAGTTCTCCATGATCTTCATGGAGATCTATCCGATGTAACCTTCTTTTGCGGTGTGTTTGTCGAGATCCGATGAATTGTGGATTTATGATCAGATTATCTATGAATATTATTTGAGTCTCCTCTGATCTCTTATATGCATGATTCTGTATCCTTGTAATTCTCTTCGAGTTGTGGGTTTTGTTTGGCCAACTTGATCAATAATTCTTGCAATGGGAGAAGTGCTTGGTTTTGGGTTCATACCGTGCGGTGTCCTCACCCAGTGACAGAAGGGGTAGCAAGGCACGCATCATGTTGTTGCCATCAAGGGTAAAAAGATGGGGTTTATATCTATTGCATGAATCTATCCCTCTACATCATGTCATCTTGCTTAAGGCGTTACTCTGTTTGTTATGAACTCAATACACTAGATGCATGCTAGATAGCAGTCGATGTGTGGAGTAATAGTAGTAGATGCAGAAAGTATCGGTCTACTTGTCTCGGACGTGATGCCTATATGTATGATCATTGCCTTAGATATCATCATGACTTTGCGCGATTCTATCAATTGCTCGACAGTAATTCGTTCACCCACCGTAATACTTGCTATCATGAGAGAATCCTCTAGTCAACACTATGGCCCCCTGGTCTACTTCACATCCTATTTTGAGTTCCACAAAATTTCTTTGTTGCACTTTTCACCTTCAGATCTCACCTTGCAAATAATCATGAAGGGATTGACAACCCCTTTATAGCGTTGGGTGCAAGTTTGTTTGTTTTTGCGCACGTACATTGGTGCCTCATCTTGATACTCCTACTGGATTGATACCTTCGTTCTCAAACTGGGGGAAATACTTGCTGCTACTGTGTTGCATCACCCTTTCCTCTTCAAGGAAAAAACCAACGCAAGCTCGAGAGGTAGCAAGAAGAATTTCTGGTGCCGTTGTCGGGAGTATTCAAAGTGAAGGTTATCCAAGTAACTATCACAAACTCATCTCTTGCATTGACATTATTTGCCTTTTGCCTCTCGTTTTCCTCTCCCGCACTTCTGAAAAAACAAAAATTACAAAAATATTTGCCTTTTTCGTTCGCCCTTTTCTTTCGCTTGCTTTCTGTTTGCTTGTGTGCTTGTGTGCTTGCTAAGTCACCATGACTGAAAACACCAAATTGTGTGACTTCTCGAATACTAATAATAATGATTTTATTAGTACTCCGATTGCTCCCGCCACTAGTGCGGAATCATATGAAATCAATGCTGCCTTGCTGAATCTTGTTATGAAAGAGCAATTTTCCGGCCTTCCGAGTGAAGATGCCGCATCCCATCTCAATACCTTCATTGAGTTATGCGATATGCAAAAGAAGAAAGATGTGGATAATGATATGATTAAATTTAAGCTATTTCTGTTCTCATTACGAGATTGAGCAAAAACTTGGTTTTCATCTTTACCCAAAAATAGTATTGATTCTTGGAACAAGTGTAAAGATGCTTATATTTCCAAGTATTTTCCACCGGCTAAGATTATCTCTCTCTGTAATGATATCATGAATTTTAAGCAACTAGATCATGAACATGTTGCATAATCTTGGGAGAGAATTAAATTGATGATTAGAAATTGTTCCGCTCATGGCCCGAGTCTTTGGATGATTATACAAATCTTCGATGCTGGTTTGAATTTTGCTTCTATAAATATCTTGGATTCCGCCTCCGGGGAAACTTTCATGGAAATCACACTAGGAGAAGCCACAAAAGTCCTAGATAATATCATGACAAACTATTCTCAATGGCACACTGAAAGGTCGCGTACTAGTAAAAAAGTGCATGCTATAACAGAAATTAACTCTTTGAGTGCTAAGATGGACGAGTTAATGAAATTGTTTGCTAGTAAAAGTGCTCCTTTAGATCCAAATGATATGCCTTTGTCTTCCTTGATTGAGAATATCAATGAGAGCTTGGATGTTAATTTTGTTGGTAGGAATAATTTTGGCAACAACAATGCTTATAGAGGTAACTTTAATCCTAGGCCTTTTCCTAGTAATCCCTCTAATAACTTTGGCAATTCCTACAACAATGCTCATGGAAATTACAATAAATTACCCTCTGATCTTGAGAGTAATATTAAAGAGTTTACCAACTCACAAAGGATTTTCAATGCGTCCATAGAAGAAAAACTTCTCAAAATTGATGACTTGGCTAGGACCGTTGATAGAATGTCTCTTGATATTGATGCTTTGAAATTGATATGTGCTCCTCCCAAGATTAATATGGATGAAACTTTGAAAGCTATGCGTGTTTCCATGAATGAGAGTAAAGAAAGAACCGCCCAAATCCGTGCTAGACATGAATGGCTCAAAAAGGCGTGTTCTTGTGATGAGAATCACGAAGATCTTAAAGTTCTTGGTGTGACTCCTATTGAATCCTTGTTTTCTAATGTCAATCCTAATGATGATGGGGCTGTATATGAATCCACTTTGGTTGAGAAACGCCCCAATGATTCGGAGTCTATTTATCTTGATGCTAAAGGCACTGAAAGTGGAGTAGAGGATATCAAAATTTTGAGTAGTGATGAATTTACTACTTTGGATTTCAAGAAATTCAATTATGATAGTTGTTCTTTGATTGAATGTATTTCCTTGTTGCAATGCATGCTAAACTCTCCACATGCTTATAGCCAAAATAAATCCTTTACCAATCATATCGTTGATGCTATGATGAAATCTCTTGAAGAGAAACTTGAGTTGGAGATATCTATTCTTAGAAAACTTCATGATGAGTGGGAACCTACTATCAAAATCAATATTAAGAACTATGAATGCAATGCTTTGTGTGATTTGGGTGCTAGTGTTTCCGCTATTCCAAAGTCTTTATGTGTTGTTCTAGGCTTCAATGAGATTAATGAGTGCTCTCTTAATTTGCATCTTGCGGATTCTACTATTAATAAACCTATGGGAAGGATCAATGATGTTCTTATTATTGCAAATAAGAACTATGTCCCATCATTCTTGGTAGACCTTTCCTTAGGACTATTGGTGCTATCATCGATATGAAGGAAGGGAATATTAGAATTGAATTTACATTAAATAAGGGCATGGAACACTTTCCTACAAAGAAAATAAGATTGACTTATGAATCCATGATGAGGGCTACTTACGGTTTGAGCACCAAAGACGACGATACTTGATTCTATCGCCTTATGCCTAGCTAAGGGCGTTAAACAATAGCGCTTGTTGGGAGGCAACCCAATGAATTTATCTTTCTTTTTTCTTTCTGTTTTGTTGTGTCCACACCATCATAATTCTGTTATGATTGTGTTTTTTATGTTTCTTTTTGTGTTTGTGCCAAGTAGAACCTTTATGATCAGTTTTGGTGATGGTTGTTTGATCGTGCTGAAAAAGACAGAAATTTTGCGCTCACGAAATTATTTTTCATTCCTATCCATAAAGAGCTTTTGAGTTGATTCTTTTTTATGATGGTTTATATACAAATTTACCTAAGTTTCATAATGTTTCTGAATTTTTGGGATATCAGAGGTATATGAAGTATACAGATTGCTATAGACTGGTCTGTTTTTGACATATTCTGTTTTTTGTTGTGTTGATTGCTTATTTGGATGAAAATATGGATAGTATCGGGGGGTACTAGCCATGGAAAAGTGAGAATACAGTAATATAACATCAATCTAAATAGAAATCAAGTTTACTACAGTAAGAGTGGTGGTTTGTTTTCTTATGCTAATGATATCACGAGTTTCTGTTTAAGTTTTGTGTTGTGAAGTTTTCAAGTTTTAGGTGATGTTCTCATGGACAATGGGATAAAGAGTGAAAAGAGGTAAATCTTAGGGATTCCCAAGGCATCCCAAGCCAAATTCAAGGACACCAAAAAGCCTAAGCTTGGGGATGCCCCGGGAAGGCATCCCCTCTTTCGTCTTCAATCCATCGGTAACATTACTTGGAGCTATATTTTTATTCACCACATGATATGTGTTTTGCTTGGAGCATCGTGTATTATAGGAGTCTTTTATTTTTGTTTTTTCACAATCATCCTTGTTGCACACCGTTTGGAGAGGTACATGCACTCATCGTGAATTTGCTAGAATACTCATTGAGCTTCACTTATATCTTTTGAGTTAGGCAATTTAGCTCGCATGTGCTTCACTTATATCTTTTGAGCTAGATAACTTTGCTATAGTGCTTCACTTAGATCTTTTTAGAGCACGGCGGTGTCATATTTTTAAGAAATAAGAACACTCGATCTTCACTTATATCTTTTTGAGAGTGCTCTCTCTAAGTAACTTGGTAATTCGCGTGTGCTATGAAAGTAGTCCTAAAGATGATAGGCATCCAAAGAGGATACAATAAAAACTTCCATATTCAAGTGCATTGATTAGTAAAGAGAATTTTGATTCCTCTCAATTAGTTTTGAGATATGGATATGGTAATGTTAGAGTTATGTTAGTAGGGTGTTGTGAATCTAGAAATACTTGTGTTGAGGTTAGTGATTCCCGTAGCATGCACGTATGGTGAACCGCTATGTTAGGAAGTCGGAGCATAATTGATTTATTGATTGTCATCCTTTGTGTGGCAGTCGGGATCGCGCGATGGTTAATACCTACCAACCCTTCCCCTAGGAGTATGCGTTTAGCACTTTGTTTCGATTACTAATAAAACTTTCGCAATAAGTATATGAGTTCTTCATGACTAATGTGAGTCCATGGTATAGATGCACTTTCACCTTCCACCATTCCTAGCCTCTCTAGTGTCGCGCAACTTTCGCCGGTGCACAAACCCACCATATACCTTCCTCAAAACAACCACCTACCTATTATGGCATTTTCATAGCCATTCTGAGATATATTGCCATGCAACTCCCACCGTTCCGTCTCATGACATGAGCCATCACTTTCATATTGCCATTGCATGATCGTAAGATAGCTAGCAACATGTTTCAACGTCATACGCTAAGCTAGATCGTTGCACATCCCGGTACACTGCCAGGGGCATTTCCTAAAGAGTCATCATTGTTCGAAGCATTGAGTTGTAAGTAAATAAAAGTGTGATGATCATCATTATTAGAGCATTGTCCCATGTGAGAAAATAAAAAAGTCCAAAGATGCCCACCAAAAACATAAAAAAAGAGGCCGAAGAGCCCAAACAAAAAATTTTGAGAGAAAAAGAGAGAAGGGACAATGCTACTATCTTTTTCCACACTTGTGCTTCAAAATAGCACCATGTTCTTCATGATTGAGAGTCTCTAGTTTTGTCACCTCCATATACTAGTGGGAATTTTCATTATATAACTTGGCTTGTATATTCCAATGATGTGCTTCCTCAAAATTTCCCTAGGTCTTCGTGAGCAAGCAAGTTGGGTGCACACCCACTAGTTCTCCTTTTGAGCTTTCACACACTTATAGCTCTAGTGCATCCGTTGCATGGTAACCCCTACTCATTCACATTGATATATATTGATGGGCATCTCCATAGCCCGCTCATATGCCATGTCAATGTGACCATCTCCTCCTTTTTGCCTCACAACCTCCACCACACTCTATTCCACCTATAGTGTTATATCCATGGTTCATGCTCATGTATTGCGTGAGAGCTGAAAAAGTTTGAGAAAGTAAGAGTGCGAAAACAATTACTTGGCCAATATCGGGGTTGTGCATGATTTAAATTCGTTGTGTGGGGATGATGGAGCATAGCCAGACTATATGATTTTGTAGGGATAACTTTCTTTGGCCTTGTTATTTCAAAAATTCATGATCACTTTGCTAGTATGCTTGAAGTACTATTGTTTTCATGTCAATAGTAAACTATTGTTTTGAATCTTACGGATCTGAACATTCATGCCACAAGAAAGAAGTTACGAAGGAAAAATATGTTAGGTAGCATTCCCCATCAAAAAATATCTCTTTATCACTTCCCTACTCGAGGACGAGCAGGAGTTAAGCTTGGGGATGCTTGATACGTCTCCAACGTATCTATAAATTTTTATGGTTCCATTCTATTATCTTGTCAACTTTGGATGTTTTGTATGCATGAATATGCTATTTTATATCTTTTTGGGACTAACCTATTAACTCAGTGCCAAGTGCCAGTTTCTGGTTTTTTTTCCGTGTTTTGACCTTTTTCAGAGAGGAATATTAAATGGAGTCCAAACAGAATAAAACCTGTGAAATGATTTTTTCCATAACAGAAAATACGAAGGGAACTTGAGAACCAAGGCAAAGGACTCCGGGGGAGGTCACAAGCCCCCTAGCCGCGGTCTGGGGCGCGCCTAGCAGGCTTGTGGGCCCCACGTGGCTCCTTTGCCCTACTTATTTCGCCTATAAATTCCCTAAAAATCCAGAACCACCAGAGAGAGCCACAAAAATACTTTTCCGCCGCCGCAAGCTTCTGTCTCCGCAAGATCCCATCTGGGGACCGTTCTGGTGCCCTGCCGAAGGGGGATTCGAACACGGAGGGCTTCTTCATCAACACCATTGCCTCTTCGATGATGCGTGAGTAGTTCACCACAGACCTTCGGGTCCATAGCTAGTAGCTAGATGGCTTCTTCTCTCTCTTGGATCTTCAGAACAAAGTTCTCCATGATCTTCATGGAGATCTATCTGATGTAACCTTCTTTTGCGGTGTGTTTGTCGAGATCCGATGAATTGTGGATTTATGATCAGATTATCTATGAATATTATTTGAGTCTCCTCTGATCTCTTATATGCATGATTTCATATTCTTGTAATTCTCTTCGAGTTGTGGGTTTCGTTTGGCCAACTTGATCTACAATTCTTGCAATGGGAGAAGTGCTTGGTTTTGGGTTCATACCGTGCGGTGTCCTCACCCAGTGGTAGAAGGGGTAGCAAGGCACGCATCATGTTGTTGCCATCAAGGGTAAAAAGATGGGGTTTATATCTATGGCATGAATCTATCCCTCTACATCATGTCATCTTGCTTAAGGCGTTACTCTGTTTGTTATGAACTCAATACACTAGATGCATGCTGGATAGCGGTCGATGTGTGCAGTAATAGTAGTAGATGCAGAAAGTATCGATCTACTTGTCTCGGACGTGATGCCTATATGTATGATCATTGTCTTAGATATCATCATGACTTTGCGCGATTCTATCAATTGCTTGACAGTAATTCGTTCACCAACCGTAATACTTGCTATCATGAGAGAAGCCTCTAGTGAACACTATGGCCCCCGGGTCTAGTTCACATCCTATTTTCAGTTCCACAAAATTACTTTGTTGCACTTTTTACCTTTAGATCTCACCTTGCAAATAATCGTGAAGGAATTGACAACCTCTTTATAGCATTGGGTGCAAGTTTGTTTGTTTTTGCGCAGGTACATTGGTGCCTCATCTTGATACTCCTACTGGATTGATACCTTGGTTCTCAAACTGAGGGAAATACTTACTGCTACTGTGCTGCATCACCCTTTCCTCTTCAAGGGAAAAACAAACGCAAGCTCAAGAGGTAGCATCCTCCTCCTGTATATACTAGAGGTTTAGGGCTTTTTGAGACACAACTTTGCCACGTGCAACCCTAATCCTCTACTTCGTAGTTCTTCCTCTAGATCAGATTTCTGCGGAGCTCGGGTGGAACCGTGCAGGAATAGATCACCACCACCATCGGAGCGCCCTCAAGTTGCCGGGGAACTCATCTACATCCCCGTCTCTCTTGCTAGATCAAGAAGGCGGAGATCGTCATCGAGCTGTACGTGTGCGGAACGCGGAGGTGTCGTCCGTTCGGCACTTGATCGGGACGGATCGTGGGACGGTTCGTGGGACGGATCGCGAAGAGGTACCACTACATCAACCACGTTTATTAACGCTTCTGCTTAGCGATCTACAAGGATATGTAGATTCACTCTCCCCTCTCATAGATGATCATCACCATGGATAGGTATTGCGTGTGCGTAGGAAATTTTTGTTTCCCATGCAACGTTCCCCAACACTACCTCCTCTAGTTACTACTCTAATGGCATGATCATTAATATTATTCATCTCAGCAAGCAAATCATTTTGTGACTTAGATACTTCATCTAGTTGAGTGTGAACCATACATACATGTTTACCTAGACCTTTCACATCATTAGCAATTCTAAACATCAAGTCACTTAAGCGGTCTATCATCATGGCATTATTATTCAATTGATCCTTAACATAGTTGTTGAAGTGTTCTTGTTTAACAATATAATTATCAAATTCATCCATGTACTGATGAGGAGTCTTAGCATAAGGTATATCATTTTCAGTAAAGGAGCAAAGAGAGTTTACCTCTACTACCTGTGTCGGGGTATCGAGTCCATGTATTTCTTAAATTGGTGGTAATTTCTTGAAATCCTCAATTTTAATACCTTTTGTTAGAATTCTCCATATGTGTTTTTGTTAATTGATGATAATCTCTATGGACTAATGGTTGCCTTAAGTTATATTCAAAGGATTTGTCCATAGGCACTTCTTGAAGTCCATTTGTTGGTGTCAAGGAGTTTATATGATGACCAAGGTGGTATTCAAGGTATTATCCAAAGACTGGTCATAAAGACACAAGGTTGATCAAGACTAAGCAAAGAGTAAATCAAGATGATCAACACACAAAGTGTACAAGATGTACCGAGAGGGATCAAGTGATCCCATGGTATGGTAAGCATTGTCCATAACGCTTTTGTGTACTAACCCATGGTCCTTGTGAGAGTTCTATGTGGGGTTGGGTGTGTCTCCATGGGTTCACGTCAAGAGGAAGATCTCATTCAACCTATGAAGGATGAGATCAAGTGGTGATCGTCATCAAGATTGCGATGTGCAAGTTCAAGTGGAGCATCACAAAGATATCATGCTTGAAGCTTGTCGTCCATTGTGGTGGCAATGGACTTGTGGAGATGTCTTGAAGAGTGGCTCCCCATAGTGAGTATGGGGGGGCAATCAACTAGTATTCGCCAAACAAAGGCAATCAAGAAATGTGGTCCATCTTGAGGAAGCCAAGATCATCATCATCTAGCTCAAGAGGACTAGGTGTAAGGTATAGGTTTGCCCTTGATAGGTTTTCTATTTTAGGATAGATTGTCGTACTGTCAAGGGGGGCTCTAAAGTGAGTAGCTTGATCGTATCATTCGTTGAGAGCTCAAACCATTTGCATCCTTGCATAATATTTCTTGGTTCTTATTTGGTGTTTCTCTTTGTGAGTTTTAGAGCTTATGGTCATATTCATGACAAGCTTGAGTTCATCGAAAACGGATTCCATATGCATCTTCTATGATGTTTTCGATGTTGGAAGTTTTTGTCGGTTCTTCATTCCTAGAGGTCTCACTTCTCTATATCATTGGCATTTTCTAACTACATGTTCTTAAGATTTTATGTCACTGTTGGATAGCTCTTGTCGTTGTGAATTCAACAAGCTTGAGTTTGCTCGATTCGGAGTTCGTATGCGAAAGTTAGAGCAGTTTCAGTATCCAACAGTACTACCGCTCCTCGTGTGAGCGGTAGTACCGCTCCGTTGGACTTTATTTGCGCATCCTTTTTGGCCTCAGCATGGTTGGTGAACCTACCAAGCGGTAGTACCGCTCCCATGAGCGGTAGTACCTCTCTATGCGGGTTGTGGAGCATAACGGTTGGATTTTTCCAGACCTATAAAAGGGGGTCCTCTTCCCCATTGAACCTTATCTCTTCAGCTCGTGTTCTTCCCCCATTGTTGACCTTCTTCGAGCTTGCTAACTCTCAATACCTCCAATGATTCTTGCTAGTTCTTGAGGAAAAATAGAGAGGATATCTAGATCCACATTTCCACCAGTCACTTTCTCCTCTAAGTGAGGGGAACACCTTGGGTTTAGATCTTGGAGTTCTTCGTGTTCTTCTTCGTTCTTCCTCTCATTTTCCTCCCTAGCATTAGTCGCTTTGGTGGGATTTGAGAGAGAAGGACTTGGGCACTTCGTGTGCCCTTTCCATTGCATTTGGTGCATCGGTTTGAGTTCTCCACGGTGATACGTGGAAGTGAGAAGCTTATTACCTTTGGGTACTTGGTACCCCTAGAAGCTTGGTGGTGCTTCAGAGCTCAATCATTATGGTGTAAAGCTCCAGGCAAGCGTCGGGGTATCCAATTAAGTTGTGCAGATTGCCCTGAGCATTTGTGGTCACCTCGAAGCCATATGCCATTGTGGTGAAGCTTCATGGTGTTGTTTGAAGCCTCCAATTAAGTTGTGGAGATTGCCCCAACCTTGTTTGTATGGGTTCGATGACCACCCTCAAGGGTCCCTTAGTGGAATCACGACATCTTGCATTGTGCGAGGGCGTGAGGAGATTACGGTGGCCTTAGTGCATCTTGGGGAGCATTGTGCCTACACACCGCTCCAACGGAGATTAGCATCCGCAAGGGTGTGAACTTCGGGATACATCATCGTCTCCGCGTGCCTCGGTTATCTCTTACCCTAACCCTTTACTTGTGCACTTTACTTTGTGGTCGCCATATTGTTTCATGTCATATATCTTGCTATCACTTAGTTGTTTATCTTGCTTAGCATAAGTTGTTGGTGCACATAGTTGAGCCTAGTTGTTTTAGTTTTTGTGCTTGACAAATTAAATGTTAGTTTTATTCCGCATTTGTTCAAGCCTAAACCGTAATTATTTTAAAGCGCCTATGCACCACCCCTCTAGGCGACATCCACGTCCTTTCACCTTTCTCCTTCATAGATCTTTTTGCTTCTTGCATATCTTCAGGGATAAGAAATAGAATACCTCTTCTTTTGAATAGGTTCCGGTGGTGGTTCAGGAAGTGTCCAATCATCAACATTTTGCAATATACTATTTAGTAACTCTTCTGCTTGTGCAACTGTTCTTTCCCTGAAAACACAACCAACACAACTATCGAAGTGCCTAGAAGCATCGGTTAGTCCATTATAAAATATGTCAAGAATTTCATTCTTCTCAAGAGGATAACCAGGCAAAGCTCTAAGTAGCTCAAGAAGCCTCCCCCAAGCTTGAGGGAGATTATCTTCTTCAATTTGCACAAAGTTAAATATTTCCTATAAAGCATCTTGTTTCTTATGGGCATGAAAATATTTTCGAGATAAGTAATTAAGCATATCCTAGGGACTACACATACAACCAGGAGCAAGAGAAAGAAGCCATTCCTTGGCCTCACCTTTCAGCGAGAAAGGAAAAATCTTAAGGATACAATAGGAGCGTATCTTTTCATCATTGGTGAACAAAGCAACAATATAATTCAGTTTCATAAGGTGTTCAACCACAATTTCATTTTCGTAACCATGGAAAGGATCATACTCTAATATAGGAATTAATTCAGGGTCTATAGAAAATTCATAGTCCTTATCATTGACAAATATAGGAGAAGTAGCAAATCTAGGATCATGTTTCATTTTCTCCATCATAGATTTTTCTTTCAGTTTGCATAGTAATTTTCTCAAATCATCTCTATCCTTACAAGCAAGAAAGTCCCTAACTACCTCTTCATCCATAACATAACCTTAAAGTACATAAGGAAATTCATATCTATTAGGGGGACGAGGTGTATAAGGTGATTCAAAATCTTCATCAGTTTCAGCATTTTCAAGTTCACTAGCTCTAGCAATATAAGCATCAAGTAATTCACTTAGTGCCATGCTACTTCTCAAACAACAGCGCCAGAAATTGACACGTTGACGGAGATTGGGCTTGCGTTGGTTTTTCCCTTGAAGAGGAAAGGGTGATGCAACACAGGAGCAGTAAGTATTTTTCTCAGTTTGAGAACCAAGGTATCGATCCAGAAGGAGGGTCTCGTCAAGTCCAGAGTACCTGCGCAAACACAAACAAGCTTGCACCCAAGGCTTCAAAGGGGTTGTAAATCCCTTCAAGATTGTTTGCAAAGTGAGATCTGAAGGCGGAAAGTGCAACGAAGTAAAAAGTGTAAGGCTAAAAATAAGGTGTGGAGTAGACCCTGGGGGCCATAGTGTTCACTAGAGGCTTCTCTCAAAATAGCAAATATTACGGTGGGTGAACAAATTACTGTCGAGCAATTGATAGAACCGCGCAAAGTCATGACGATATCTAAGGCAATGATCTAGCATATAGGCATCACGTCCGAGACAAGTAGATCGATACTTTCTGCATCTACTACTATTACTCCACACATAGACCGCTATCCAGCATGCATCTAGTGTATTGTGTTCATGACGAACAGAGTAACGCTTTAAGCAAGATGACATGATGTAGAGGGATAACCTCAAACCAATGATGAAAACCCCATCTTTTTACCCTTGATGGAAACAACACGATATGTGCCTCGTTGCCCCTTCTGTCACTGGGTGAGGTCACCGCACGGTATGAACCCAAAACCAAGCACTTCTCCCATTGCAAGAATCATAGATATAGTTGGCCAAACAAAACCCACAACTCGAAGAGAATTACAAGGATATGAAATCATGCATAAGAGAGATCAGAAGAAACTCAAATAAGATTCATAGATAATCTGATCATAAATCCACAATTCATCGGATCTCGACAAACACACCGCAAAAGAAGATTACATCGGATAGATCTCCATGAAGATCATGGAGAACTTTGTATTGAATATCCAAGAGAGAGAAGAAACCATCTAGTTACTAGCTATGGACCCATAGGTCTATGGTTAACTACTCACGCATCATCGAAGAGGTCATGGTGTTGATGAAGAAGCCCTCCGTGTCCGAATCCCCTCCGGCAGGGCACCAGGACGTGCCCCAGATGTGATCTTGCGGAGACAGAAGCTTGCGGCGGCAGAAAAGTAATTGCGATCGTCCTCTGATTTTTTTGGGAATATTTGGGAATTTATAGGCGCAAGATCTAGGTCAGGGGACCTCCAGGGGGCCCACAAGCCTGCATGGCGCGGACCCCTGGCGGCGGGGTGGGGGCTTGTGGGGCCCCCGGGGCTCTTCTGGCTTGGCCCCCAAGCTCTCCGATCTTCTTCTGTTCCAGAAAAAATCTTTTCAGGGATTTTCTTCCGTTTGGACTCCGTTTCAAAATCTCATCTGAAAGGGGTCAAAAACATGGAAAAAACAGGAACTGGCACTTGGCACTGAATTAATAAGTTAGTCCCAGAAAATAAATAAAAGGCATGCAAAACATCCAAAGTTTGACAAGATAATAGCATGAAACCATCAAAAATTATAGATACGTTGGAGACGTATCAAGCATCCCCCAAGCTTAACTCCTGCTCGTCCTCGAGTAGGGAAGTGAAAAAGAATGAATTTTTGATGTGGAATGCTACCTAGCATAGGTGTCCTTTGCAACTTCTTTCACGTGGCATGAATGTTCAGATCCGTACGATTCAAAACAATAGTTTGCTATTGACATGGAAACAATAATACTTCAAGCAAACTAGCAAAGTAATCATGAAATTTTTAAATAACAAGGCCAAAGAAAGTTATCCCTACAAAATCATATAGTTTGGCTATGCTCCATCATCCTCACACAACTAATGTAAATCATGCACAACCCCAAAATTGGCCAAGTAATTGTTTTCGCACTCTTACTTTCTCAAACTTTTTATAACTATCACGCAATACATGAGCGCGAGCCATGGATATAGCACTATAGGTGGAATAGAGTGTGGTGGTGGTTGTGAGACAAAAAATGAGGAGATGATCACACTGACTCGGCGTATCAATAGGCTATGGAGATGCCCATTAATAGATATCAATGTGAATGACTAGGGATTTCCATACAAGAGATGCACTAGAGCTATAAGTATGTGAAAGCTCAAGAGGAAAACTAGTGGGTGTGCATCCAACTTGCTTGCTCACGAAGCCCTAGGGCAATTTTAAGGAAGCCCATCAAGCACAAGTGTGGAAAAAGATAGTAACATTGTCCCTTCTCTCTTATCTCACATTTTTTTATTTGGGCTCTTAGGCCTCTTTTTTTCTCTTTTTTTTTGTTTTTGGGCTCTTTTGCCTCTTTTTTTATTTCCTCACATGGGACAATGCTCTAATAATGATGATCATCACACTTTTTAGTTACTCAAAGCTCAAAGATCACAATGATGATGACTCCATAGGAAATGCCTCCGGCAGTGTACCGGGATGTGCAACGATCTAGTATGATCATGCAATGGCAATATGAGAGTGACGGCACAAGTCATGAGACGGAATGGGGGGAGTTTCATGGAAATATATCTCGGAATGGCTATGAAAATGCCATAGTAGGTAGGTATGGTGGCTGTTTTGAGGAAGGAATTTGGTGGGTTTGTGCACCGGCGAGAATTGCGCGGCGCTAGAGAAGCTAGCAATGGTGGAAGGTGAAAGTGCATCTATACCATGGGCTCAATATTAGTCATAAAGAACTCACATACTTGTTGCAAAAGTTTTTATTAGTAATCGAAACAAAGTGCTAAATGCATACTCCGAGGGGAAGGGTTGGTAGGTGTAAACCATCGCGCGATCCCGACCTCAACACAAAGGATGACAATCAATAGATCGATTATGCTCCGACTTCCTAACATAGCGGTTCACCATACGTGCATGCTACGGGAATCACTAACTCCAACACAAGTATCTCTAGATTCACAAAACCCTACTAACATAACTTCTAATATTACCGAATCCACGTCTCAAAACTAATTGAGAGGAATCAAAACTTTTCTTTCTACTCAATGCACATGAAGATGGAGGTTTTTGCATCCTCTTTGGGTACCTAGCACATGGGACTACTTTCATAGCATAAGCCAACTACCAAATCACGCACCGCCGTGCTCTAAAGATATAAGTGAAGCACAAGAGTAAAAATATCTAGCTCAGAAGATATAAGTGAAGCACTAGAGCAAAAGTATCTAGCTCAAAAGATATAAGTGAAGCACTAGAGCAAAAGTATCTAGCTCAAAAGATATAAGTGAAGCACTATGAGCATTCTAGCAAAATCACGATGAGTGCATGTCTCTCTCTCTCAAAAAGGTGTGCAGCAAGGATGATTGTGACACAAGAAAAAGAAAAGACTCCTATGATACAAGACGCTCCAAGCAAAACACATATCATCTGGTGAATAAAAATATAGCTCCAAGTAATGTTACCGATGGATTGAAGACGAAAGAGGGGATGCCTTCCCGGGGATCCCCAAGCTTAGGATTTTTGGTGTCCTTGAATTTGGCTTGGGGGGCCTTGGCCATCCCCAGGATTGATATCTTTCCACTCCTTATCTCTTTGTCCATGGGAACGTCACCCAAAACTTGAAAACTTCACAACACAAAACTTAAACAGAAACTTGTGATAACATTAGTACAAGAAAACAAACTACCACTTCCTTTGGTACTGTAGAAAACTTTAATTCCATCTATATTGATGATGGGATATTGTATTCTCACTTTCCCATGGCTAGTACCTCCGATACTAACCATAGTTTCATCAAAAAAAGCAACCAACTCAACAAAAACATAATCAGTCAAAAACAGACCAGTCTGTAGCAATATGTATACTTCGTATACTTCTGGTACCTCCAAAAATCTGAAATTTTTTGACGTTCTGGGGAAAAAGCATATCAATCATCAACAAAAAGAATCAACTCAAAAGCTCTTTCTAAATAAAAATGAAACATCATCTCGTGAGCGAAAAGTTTCTGTCTTTTTCCAGCAGGATCAAACAACCATTACCAAGACTAGTCATAAAGGTTTTGCTTGGCTCAAACACAAAAAGAAACACAAAAAACACAATCAAAACAGAATCAAAACAGAATTTTGAAAGCGTGGACGCAACAAAACAGAAAGAAAAAGATAAATTCATTGGGTTGCCTCCCAACAAGCGCTATTGTTTAACGCCCTTAGCTAGGCATAGAAGGATAGAATCACGTATCGTCGTCTTTGGTGCTCAAATCATAAGTAGCCCTCATCATGGATTCATAAGGCAATCTTATTTTCTTTCTAGGAAAGTGTTCCATGCCCTTCCTTAAAGGAAATTGAAATCTAATATTCCCTTCCTTCATATCGATGATAGCACCGATAGTCCTTAGGAAAGGTCTACCAAGAATAATAGGGCATGTAGGATTGCAATCAATGTCAAGCACAATGAAATCCACGGGTACATAGTTCCTGTTTGCAATAATAAGAACATCATTGATCCTTCCCATGGGTTTCTTGATAGTAGAATTAGCAATATGCAAATTAAGAGAACACTCTTCAATCTCATTAAAACCCAGAACATCACATAAAGACTTTGGAATCGCACAAACACTAGCACCCAAATCACACAAAGCATTGCACTCATAGTTTTTGATTTTGATTTTGATGGTAGGTTCCCACTCATCATGAAGCTTTCTAGGGATAGAGACTTCCAATTCAAGTTTCTCTGCAAGAGCTTTTATCATAGCTTCGACGATATGATCGGTAAAGGCTTTGTTTTGGCTATAAGCATGTGGAGAGTTCAACATGGATTGCATCAAAGAAATGCATTCAATCAAGGAGAAACTATCATAATTGAATTCCTTGAAATCCATGGTAGTAATTTCATTACTACTCAAAGTTTTAACGTCTTCTACTCCAGTTTTAATGCTTTTAGCATCAAGATAGATGGACTCCGAATCATTGGGGCACTTTTCAACCAAAGTGGATTCATATCCAGCCCCATAATCATTAGGTTTTACACAATAAAACAAAGATTCAATGGGAGTCACACCAAGCATTTTAAGATCTTCGTGATTCTCATCACGAGAACACGCCTTTTTAAGCCATTCATGTCTAGCACGAATTTGGGCGGTTCTTTCTTGGCTCTCAATCATGGAAACACGCATAGCTTTCAAAGTTTCATCCATGTTGATTTTGGGAGGAGCACATCTAACTTTAAAAGCATCAACATCACAAGAAATCCTATCAACGCTCTTAGCCAAATCGTCAATTTTGAGTAGTTTTTCCTCTATGCACGCATTGAAAATCTTTGAGAGTTGATGAACTCTTTGATATTACTCTCTAGATTAGAGGGTAATCTATTGTAATTTCCATGGGTATTATTGTAGGATTTGCCAAAGTTATTAGAGGAGTTACTAGGAAAAGGCCTAGGAACATAGTTGCCAAAGTTATTCCTACCAACAAAATTAACGTCCAAGCTAGCATTGCTACTCTCAATCAAAGAAGACAAAGGCAAATCATTAGGATCCAAAGGAGCACTTCTACTAGCAACCAAATTCATTAACTCATCCATCTTAGCACTCAACGAGTTAATTTCCTCTATAGCGTGCACCTTCTTACTAGTAGGTGACCTTTTAGTGTGCCACTGAGAGTAGTTCATCATGATGTTGTCTAAGAGCTTTGTGGCTTCTCCTAAGGTGATTTCCATGAACGTTCCACCTCAGGCGGAGTCCAAGATATTTCTAGAAGCGAAATTCAAGCAAGAATAAAAGATTTGAAAAATCATCCAAAGGCTCAAGCCATGAGCGGGACAATTTCTAATCATTAATTTCATTATCTCCCAAGCTTGTGCAACATGCTCATGATCAAGTTGTTTGAAATTCATGATATGATTACGGAGAGAGATGATCTTAGCCGGCGGAAAATACTTGGATATATAAGCATCTTTGCACTTATCCCAAGAATCGATACTATTTTTGGGCAAAGAAGAAAACCAAGTTTTTGCGCGATCTCGCAACGAGAAAGGAAAAAAGCTTCAATTTAATCACGTCATTATCCACATCTCTTTTCTTTTGCATATCGCAAATCTCAATGAAGGTATTGAGATGGGATGCAGCATCTTCACTAGGAAGGCCAAAGAATTGCTCTTTCATAGCAAGATTCAGCAAAGCGGCATTGATTTCGTATGACTCCGCACTAGTGGCGGGAGCAATCGGAGTACTAATAAAATCATTATTATTAGTATTCGAGAAGTCACAAAGCTTGGTGTTTTCGTTCATGGTGACTTCAGCAAGCAATCAAGGACACGAGCAAACAAAAAACAGGCGAGAAAACGGACGAACGAAAAAGGCAAATTGGTGAAGTGGGGGAGAGGAAAACGAGAGGCAACTGGCAAACAAAGTAAATACAAGAAATGAGTTTGCGACACTTACTTGGATGAGTTCTTGACTTGATCTTCCTCCCTGGCAACGGCGCCAGAAATCCTTCTACTACTTCTCAAACAACAGCGCCAGGAATTGACACGTTGACGGAGATTGGGCTTGCGTTGGTTTTTCCCTTGAAGAGGAAAGAGTGATGCACCACAGGAGCAGTAAGTATTTCCCTCAGTTTGAGAACCAAGGTATCGATCCAGAAGGAGGGTCTCGTCAAGTCTAGAGTACCTGCGCAAACACAAACAAGCTTGCACCCAACGCTTCAAAGGGGTTGTCAATCCCTTCAAGATTGTTTGCAAAGTGAGATCTGAAGGCGGAAAGTGCAACGAAGTAAAAAGTGTAAGGCTGAAAATATGATGTGGAGTATACCCTGGGGGCCATAGTGTTCACTAGAGGCTTCTCTCAAAATAGCAAATATTACGGTGGGTGAACAAATTACTGTCGAGCAATTGATAGAACCGTGCAAAGTCATGACGACATCTAAGGCAATGATCTAGCATATAGGCATCACGTCTGAGACAAGTAGACCGATACTTTCTGCATCTACTACTATTACTCCACACATCGACCAATATCCAGCATGCATCTAGTGTATTGAGTTCATGACGAACAGAGTAACACTTTAAGCAAGATGACATGATGTAGAGGGATAATCTCAAACCAATGATGAAAACCCCATCTTTTTACCCTTGATGGCAACAACACGATACGTGCCTCACTGCCCCTTCTGTCACTGGGTGAGGTCACCGCACGATATGAACCCAAAACCAAGCACTTCTCCCATTGCAAGAATCATAGATCTAGTTGGCCAAACAAAACCCACAACTCGAAGAGAATTACAAGGATATGAAATCATGCATAAGAGAGATCAGAAGAAACTCAAATAAGATTCATAGATAATCTGATCATAAATCCACAATTCATCGGATCTCGGCAAACACACCGCAAAAGAAGATTACATCGGATAGATCTCCATGAAGATCATGGAGAACTTTGTATTGAAGATCCAAGAGAGAGAAGAAGCCATCTATTTACTAGCTATGGACCCGTAGGTCTATGGTGAACTACTCACGCATCATCGGAGAGGTCATGGTGTTGATGAAGAAGCCCTCCATGTACGAATCCCCCTCCGGCAGGGCACCAGGACGTGCCCCAGATGGGATCTTGCGGAGACAGAAGCTTGCGGCGACGGAAAAGTAATTGCGACCGTCCTCTGATTTTTTGGGGAATATTTGGGAATTTATAGGCGCAAGATCTAGGTCAGGGGACCTCCAGGGGGCCCACAAGCCTGCATGGCGCGGCCCCCGTGGCAGCGGGGTGGGGGCTTGTGGGGCCCGTGGGGCTCTTCTAGCTTGGCCCCCAAGCTCTCCGATCTTCTTCCGCTCCAGAAAAAATCTTTTCGGGGATTTTCTTCCGTTTGGACTCCGTTTCAAAATCTCCTCTGAAAGGGGTCAAAAACATGGAAAAAACAGGAACTGGCACATGGCACTGAATTAATAAGTTAGTCCGAGAAAATGAATAAAAGGCATGCAAAACATCCAAAGTTTGACAAGATAATAGCATGAAACCATCAATAATTATAGATACGTTGGAGACGTATCATGCCACAGTTTCAATTCTAGCATAGGTCACAATAGTATCATGATTAATTTCTAAAGTAGAATCATCAAGTTCATGTGACATATGAGGACGATCAACAGATGGTGGTGTAACAAGCTGGTTCAAAATAGTAGGTGAATCAAAAGTAGAGCTAGATGGCAGTTCCTTACCTCGTCTCGTGCGAGAGGGGATGATCTTAGTTCGATTATCTTTCAGATTCTTCATAGTGGCAATTGGATACCCTCAAGTCAACACAATAAATAAAGTTATGTTCCCCAGCAATGGCACCAAAAAAGGTCTTGATAACCCACAAGTATAGGGGATCGCGATAGTCTACACAGTTAGTATTTCACCCAAATTTATTGATTAGACACAAGGTGAGCCAAAGAATATTTATTGACTGAAACAGTTGAGTTGTAAATTAAACCGCACTTGGGATATCTCTATGCAACAAGGATTTAGTAGCACAATAAATGATAGTAGTAACACTAACAGTAATAGCAGCAATCTTGGTAACAGTAGTAAAAGTAGCAATTGAGTAGCAGGTGTGAGAGGAGCAGCAACAGTAGTAACTTAGCAAGATTCAATATATGTAAAACATAGGCATGTGGATCAGCAGTGGATAGTGAGTTATATGACATTAATCATATAACAGTTACACAGTAGGGCGACACACAGTGGCGATTCTACTGGGCAGACTTCAACAAGCTGAAGCCTGCCCTCCGAAATTAAAATCCAGCCCATCCTAGCCCATCTTAGCCTAGTTTCATCCCATCTTATTCTAGATTCAGCCCTTGTACTAAAGTTGGGCCTGCCCTTCAAATTCGTCCTAAATTCGCCACCGGCGACACAGAACTAGCTCCAATCCATCAATATAATGTAGGCATGTATTCCGTATATAGTCATACGTGCTTGCGATAAGAACTTGCATGACATATTTTGTCATACCCTCCGTGGTAGCGGGGTCCTATTGGAAACTTAGGGATATTAAGGGCTCCTTTTAATAGAGAACCGGAACACATCATTAACACATGGTGAATAAATGAACCCCTCAAACTACGACAATCACCGAAAAGAATCCCAATTATTGCCACCTTGGGGTATGGGGATCAAGACACGTAATAAGTAACTACAACTTGCAAGATAGGATCCAAATCACTCTCATATTCATGAAAATATAATAGGTCCATATATGAGATCATGGCACTCTGGCCCTAGTGACAAGCATTAAGCATAGCAAAGTCATAGTAACATCAATCTCAGAACATAGTGGATACTAGGGATCAAGCCCTATCAAACTTAACTCGATTACATGATCAATCTCATCCAATCCACCACTATCTAACAAGCCTACACATGAATTACTCACTCCCGGTGGTGAGCATCGTAGTGGTGTTGATGGAGAAGGGTTGGTGATGACGATGGTGACGTATCCCCCTCTCCCCAGCTCCAAACGGACTCCAGATCAGCCCTTCGGAGGAAGAACATGAGGAGGTGGCGGCTCTGTCTCGTAAAACGCGATGAAAACTTCTCCCTGATTCTTCTCTCTCTAAATATGGGAATTCATAGGACTAAAATTAAGGTCGAAGGAGCCATGTGGGCCCCACAAGCCATCAAGGCGCGACATGGGGGCACCGTGTTGGTTTGTGTCCCATGGCAGTGTTTCTTCGGTAGCTCTCCGCTCCATAAATCCTTATAAATCATAGAAATGATTCAAAACAAGTTTCATCCGATTCCGAGAACTTTTATTTCTGAACAAAAATAACACCAAGGTAGTTGTGCTGAAAATAGTGTCGGTGTGTGTTAGCTTCATTCAAATCATGCAAAATAGAGGTCAAAACCAGAGCAAAAGTGTTTGGGAAAGTAGATATGTTGGAGAAGTATCAATGTTCACTTCCTTGGAGGGAAGCTACATCACCATTTAGAGAGGTGGATGTTACCACGAAGGCTCACCCTATTCTTTCCTTGAGACAACACCATGAAGGCGTTTCTCAACCACTAGTGGTAGACCTTGGAGTGGTCTCCATACCCTCACAAACTTTCCTAGGGTAATCACAATGGTTGAGTCCTCGCCGAAGAACTTCTATCGCCTAGGAGCCTCCAACCTCCAAGAATAACAAGAACGATGTGGAAAAGCTCAAGACTTGCTCAAATCACAAATTCCTTTGGTCAAGAAAAGGGGAATGAGTGGATCTATTACTTGATTGGAGAGCTTATCACAAATACTCTCAAATGCCTTTGGGATCTTGGATTTGGTGTATGAGAATGCGTGAGAGAAAGATATGTGTTCTAGGGTTAGCTCAAAGTGAATTGCTAACCTTATCTTGATGTAGGAGAGAGCTATATATAGTTGTGGTGATGAAATGGCTGTTGTGGAGTAAGTTATTGGCACTCGCCAGACATCCGCGCCATGGGTCGGACATCGGAGTAAAGATAATAATACACGCTATACACATAGCGAGAGAGGAAAGCAGGGGAGCCGCACATTCGAGGGTGGCCTAGACATCCGGGGCCACTTGTGAAGACCCGGACATCCGAATTATGCCTGGACATCTCGCATAGTAGTCCATGGGGACAAGCACGGGATTGGCATTATGCAGATCAGAATTCTGGCAGGAGGCTCGGATATCCGGGGGCCCGGACATCTAGCGGGGTGCCGGACATCCGGCCCATATGTGGTTAAAATGGATGCTCTCTGGATAGCAGGGGGGCCAGACATACGAGATACTGCACAGAAATCTGACGACTGTTTGAACGCCCAGACATCTGACACAGGGGCCGGACATTCGGCCATCACAGGCTAACATCACTTTGCAGTGTATATTTGGTGTAATCTAGAAGAAGAAAGGTGTTTGAATTGACTTGAGCACGTATTTTACTGACCCAATCGATCCCCTCTTGGTAGTTTGGGATCCCTATACTCAAGAACAAAATAAAGCGAGATACGCAAACCTCTTTGTTCCTTCCTTCTGAAATCATATTAATTCCACGCGTCCATGATCCATGCCTATTGTCATTTGAGGACTAATACCTGAGATGTACTTGATAAACACCATTAGTCCTCTACATGTACATTGTCATCAACATCAATATATAATATAAGGACATGATTGCACTTTCAGTTCCCACACAATTGTATGCACCAGTGATGTGAATGCATGCGGCCTTACACGTCGGTCCCATGCGTTAGCACCGGTGGTGCGAACGCGTGTGGCCTTACATGTCGGTCCCACGCGTCAGCACCAACGATGCGAACACATGCAGACATGCGGCCTTACATGTCGGTCCCATGCATCAGCACCGACGTAGTGATGGTCAAAGGCTTTGACCTGATGGCAAAGCACCGTTTGTCCTCTCGTGAAGCGCTGACGAGTGGAGGAGGGGAAAAGTGAGCATCGTGAGTTGGGTGGGGCAAAACTGAGCTGAATTAAGAAAGGAAGGGCACGAAAATAGAAATCCCAATACAATATTATTACCTCTAGGGCATATTTCCAACAACATGAACTATGACGGTCTTTTTTGTGTGTTGACAAGTTTGCTTTTCTAGGATGGCTTGTATGCCGACTGTTGTCATGTATGATGAGAAGAACTATGACTGTTGACCCTTAATTTAAATTAAATTTGCTTGCGAAAAATCTTGACATGTTGACCCTAAATTTAAATTAAATTTGCTTACGAAAAACCTTGACATGTGGACGAAATACGTGGGCCGATTGAACGCACTAGTCAAATTTGGACGGACCCGCCGAGTGCGCCTCCAGCCGAATTAAACGAACAAAAATGGATAAAAGCCGTGTTCTCTTACATCAACGCGTTCGGTTGCCCTTAGAGCATCTCTAGCAGATTCCGTAAAAACGATCAAACCTTCCTATTTACGATAAAATCCGAAAAAGCCTCAAATAGATCCTTTAAAATAGCATATCTCGTATTTTTTTCCAGGCTCTCCTATATTCGAGCTCCCATCCATCATATACGGAGGATTTCAACCGTTTTTGGAGGATCTTATCAAGCCGGTCAGCCGGAGAAGGGGCCTTGCGATGCCGTGCACAAGTAGCAAGTAGGCGGAGGAGCTCGCCTTCGACGGAGCGGAGCATCGTCGGATGATGAAGACATGGCTATCTTGGGTATGATCGCAAATATTGTATATGCATATTTATTTGAGTTGATTTCCGATAAAAGTTATGCAATAAATTATTTATGCTATACATAATAAAAGTACCTGATCTCTTTTTATTTCATGCCTAATTGTAGAAGTTCAAGACACTTGTACAATCCACATATGAAGATAAAGAAAAAAGGACATTTAGGTGTTATTCAAGAAGTTCTCTCACGTTATTTTTAGCCCAAGAAAAAATATAGTTCAAGTCTTTCACGTTCTGGACTCAGATTCGAATTACACAGACATACCTGTATCAAAATGATAAGAACTTTTGCATGTGATCTTCAAATTGGGTGATTCTTTTTTTGTTGGAAAGTAGATTTCATGTGATTTCCAACCCAATTGGATTCATCTTCAAAATCGTCAAAAGCGTGTATATATTGACGAAACAATCTGACACTGCAGCAGAATCCAAGTCAAACTATAAGTCTAAACGTGTTGCATCATCTCCGCTTGGGCCCATGAGCCTTGTACGACATAGGCTTAGTTTTAGACTGCCTTAGGACGTCCTCCCACCTCCTTGTCCACCATTACTTGCTTCTATATAAGTAGATCAATCTAGTAGCTTTTTGTTGGATTTGTTTAGTTTAAAGTTAGTCATTGCAACTTTGTGTATTTTGTTTGTGTCCAACGACCACACCAAGACCGCCTTCGGATCCTCACCTTTATCAATACTTCATCCACATTCGCAATATTCATATTGTTTTTATTATATTCCTGTTTGGTCTTTGATTGCTTGTATGAATACATCTTCGTGGTCAGATTGGTCGTGCTCCGCCGTGGTTAATAAACTATTGAAGTTAATTTAGCAATTACTAAGACGCAACATCGTACACGTTTGTTGTCGGATCGTCAAAATCGTGTCCATCAAATCGATAGTTATCATCTCATCGAAAGATCAGACCCTGCCTCTGTCACGACAGCCCTGCACGGCGGGCCGGAACATCGCGAGAGCGTCATCACAGCCTCGCCGGAGCACGCAACGGGCCACATGAGGCGACAGGCTGGAGCGATGCCGTTGTGGCCGACCGGAGTTCGAATTCGTCTCTCCGTGCATCCCAGAGAAAAAGAAACGTGAGAAAAAAAAATAACGATAACAAATTTACGAGATCTATTTCGTTCGATGTTTTGTTTCAGGCCTTTTTTACTGGATCTGAGATGCTCTTAACCAACCAAGGCCGAATCAAACGTGTACTCACTGAGAGTGTGGCCCCAAAAATCCCCGCACCTCCGCGGCCTGGCCTCTTCACTTCACCGCAGGGTGGGCCCATTCAACCCGCGCTCCTAGTCGCTGGCTAGAATTTTTACACGCCACGAGGTCGGGACTCAACCGGCGGCCGCAAAATCAAAAACCTCGTGCGCCCCACGCCCCACCGCACCCGCGACCACCCAGCGAGCGAGCTTGCTTTCAAATCCCCCGCCTCTGCTTCTCAGTCCCTCCCCGTCTCCAAATTTTCGGCGAAATTTTCCATCCCCCCACCCGAGCTTACCTTCCCTTCCCCCGTCGCTCTCAGCCGCGCAGCGCCAGCTAGGGTTGGGATCGATTTGGGGCCTAGGGTTAGGTTAGGTTAGGTTTCCCCATGGCGGCGGCGGCGGAGGGGTCCTCCGGGGCAGAGGGCCGCGGCGGGCGGCGGCAGCAGCAGGGGCTGGCGGAGCGCCGGATGCTCCGCTCCCAGTACCTCGCCATGAAGAGCCTTATCAACGGTACGCCCCTCCTGTTCGGGTTCCTTTTCTGCTGTTCCGTTTCGGGGGTTGGGCGCGGTGCGATTCTGAGTTGTCTTGTGTGTGTGTGGTGCAGAGGAGAAGGATGACATGGCCAAGGAGGACTCCGACAAGTTCGCTTCCATCATCACGCAGGTGGAGAGCTTGCACGAGCAAGGTAAGACCACGAATAATCATACCATCTTGCTCTTGCGACCCGCGATTTCCCCCCCTCTCACAGATGGGTGATTTGGGGACTATAAACTTAAAAAGAGCCCCGGCCCTCTCGACTGTGTCTATCAGTCTGTCAAAGTCACCCACAATGTACAAATAATCTTCAACAAGTGAAACCGTTCTAAATGATGGATTCAGACGGACTTAGAAACTACTGGAAGTAAACTGCTCTAAAAACCAAATATGTCTAGGGGACATCGCTATAAGTGAACCATTGAGCAAATGACATCAACTTATGTTCATGTAGCTTTGGCGCATCTTGTAGAATGTGCATCATGATCATAAGCATGCTTTCAAGCCATGTTCGTAGTTCTACCTTGTTTAATTTTACAATCTTTTTGAAGTATTCTGCATTTCTGAATCATACGGTGGAATGGAGCACTATAGTAGTATGCATCATAAATAGACTGCAGGTCGTTCCTTTTTTTTTTTTTTTGAACCAGCAGGAGCTCTGCCTTTTTCATATAGAAGAAGAATTGGTCAGTTAATAAGGAAAACTGGCCGAAAACCGAACTGCAGGTCGTTCTTGCATGTTCATGTGGAACACGTTTCGATCATGTCACTCAATGCGTGGCTGTTTGTCTGCAAGATTGCATTTTCAGACAAACGTGGGCGAGTATTGCCATGCCTTGAGCTCACGGTGGCATGTCAAAATATTTGCTAAATGGGTGTTGCCGAGGAATTTTGGATTTTTTTTCAAGGTTAGATGGAATCCGAAGGATTTCTATAGCTAAAATCCAAATCTCCTGTTCTACTGGAACAAACCCTTACATAAAATAAGATGTCTATTATTCTCTATATTTCATATTGGTTGGAGCTTTGAAGTATTGATGCTATATAGAAAACACAAAATGAGATGTCCTTCCACACTGCAGTGCAGAGACCCAGGGAGCAAGTAGCGGATGCAGAGGCTCTGCTGGACATTACAACCACGTTTGTAAAATCTGTGAGGTCCCAGTCAAGTGAAGGAATCACACCTTCTGATTTCGTAACAGCATTGCTGAAGAAATTTGGGCAGCAAGCAACCCTTGATTCTGAGCCTGTCTCATTGCGCTGGGTTGATGTTGGGCTTTCTGCTTCACATGTCTTCAGGGCTGCGCCTGGATGCTGCACCATGTAATTAAGCTCCTTATTAGTTCTCAACATTTCTTTGCAGTGCGTACTTGGTATATGAGTTAAACCATGCATGCTCTTAATCCTTGCAGGCTTGGACCCATGGATACAGAAGTAAAGCAGCGTAAGCTTTCAGTTGTTAATAGAAAAAGAAGTGCCAGGCCAACTGAAAATACTTGTCCTGAAGAGGTATTCACATGCTTTTGTCTATCATAATTAATAAAACACTAGAGATTAATTACACCCATCTGTATATTTCTCCCATGATTTGTCTTCCGATCTGTTTGCCTTCTGTTGTTGATAGGTGACATAGTGTGAAAAATCTTTGGTTACTGTTGTGTAAATCTTAGTTAATTCCATGCTTAAAGTTACCAATCACCTTTTGTTTTTTTGAAAGACACATCTTAGGCAGTACCATTCATATGTTTGCTATCTTCTGTAGCCGCTATCGAGTTTCTGGGTTGCTAGCTAGACTTCTTCCCTGCCATAGCATTGTTAAATGTATGATCACTTTCGACAGTGGATTCATATCATCTCCTTAATGTGCAGCTTGCTGATTCTTCAGAGGGATCAAAGACAGACACTGACCGGAATGTGACTGTTGTATTTGATATCCTGAGGAAAAATAAGCGTGCAAGGCTGGAGACCCTTGTTTTGAACAGGCAATCATTTGCCCAAACGGTTGAGAATGTTTTTGCACTGTCTTTCCTAGTTAAAGATGGCAGGGTGGCAATAAACATTGATGATAATGGGCACCATATAGTCTGTAAGGATTTCTCGTACGGTTTCATTTGTTCTTTAATAGTACCACAGAGATGTTTGTGTATCTTATATAATTCTGTTGGCCTTGCGCAGATCCACGAAATGCGCCTGCTGCTAGTGCCATAGCGTCAGGAGAAGTGTCCTATAGCCATTTTGTTTTCAGATATGATTACAGAGATTGGAAGGTACAGTTTCTGATCATAGAACTATCCTACGGCCTTTCAATATTTGACCTGGATAATCGACCTCATTATTCATAGTGCATTCATGCAAGAGCAGTAAAAAGGTGCATTAACTTCTGTGAATAGTTTGGTGCTGCTGCTTTTGTAATGATCCCTAGATTAAATCATAGGGTAGATCAGAGTAGGCTTGGGAAGGAAGAGCAAATCGTAACGGCAGTGGAGGCAGCAGGAGATAAGAACTAGCACATGGTTGGTTTATCATAGATGAGTGCGCATCCTCTCTTATAGAAGGATGTATAACATGGTCCGTAAGGATCTAAATCCTAACTTCCCCGTAAAAAAGAAAGGATCTAATCCTAACTTTCCAATCTAATCAGATTGTATCCCTTGCTTGAATGACTAGGGCTGGCTGCCCCCTTACTAGATGGTCCATTTATGCAGTTTATTGTCTTTGATCCATCAGCCTTACTAGATGGTCCATTTATGCAGTTTATTGTCTTTGATCCATCAGCCTTACTAGATGGTCCATTTATGCAGTTTATTGTCTTTGATCCATCAGCTTAGCATCCTTTATTTAGTTGGCAACAGAAATCATCTTGACCCCAACTTAGGAAGAAATGACTCTGTTTGCATCTTCCTCTGAATTGGCTCCTATACTTGTTTAACCAGTTACTCATTTTACTCATTTTTTCTTTCCACTCCCCCTTTGCGGGCAAGATAAAAACATACAATATGAGAATTCATCAGATGCCGTAGGAGATTTTAATCTCTCAAATAATCTGACCTTTCCTGTGTGTTTTACCTGTTGTTAGCTCATGAAAGAAGTCGTTGCTGAAGGGGAAGAACTGATGCCGCACAGGACCGCGCACAGCCTCTCTGCTGAAGAGCGAGAACAGCTGGAGCCATGTGCGCAACGAACACCGATAAGGAAACTTTGCCGGAACCGAGGTTTGGTTCTTCAGGAGCAGATGGTTGTTGCTGAGACACCCGAGGAGGACAGAAGCTCCAAACGCAAGCGTCTATTCATAGATCAGGAGTGATCAGGCCTGCTTAAATGCCTTGCGCCGCGGTCTACCCTGTGTTTGTATGTGTAGAGGTATCACCTGACTAACGTATCCATTGTAGAACAAGGTGTGCCGTAGGCCCGTAGCACCGCTTGTGCTAGTTCATACCTTGAGGAGACGAGATTCCTCCGGGACAGGAAAGAGAGCATTAGAAATGTAAGTTCAATAGAAATGCTACTGTAGTTCTTTAGATCAGTCGACTTAAATAATGTTCTTGGATCGGACTTGTATAATGCTCACCGTAATATGCTTGTGCTGGTAAAGAAAAGGATAAAGGTTTGCTTCTAGCTGAACGAAAATTCATATCCATAGTCTGTAATTTTGACAACAATTGACTTCTTTCAACTCCATTTTTAGTCTTGCCTTTAGATCATTCCTCCACTGAACTGGTAAACCATTGGATACGGCAGGAATAGGCAAAAAACTTATGGGCCTGTCTAACGACAGGAGATGCAGAGCTTCTGTTTAGGCATTTCTGAGAAACAGTCGACAAGCGATCATCACAAACACCATGAGAAAGAGCAGGAACGTTTTGATGTTAGGCTCTCAAGGGTCAAGACGCGTCTGGCCTGCGCAGCTCCTCCTTGCCATGGGCGAAGTGGCACCTGCCGGCGAAGGCGCATGACCCGCCGGCGACGAAGCTCACGCACAGCCTGGTCTTGAAGCTGCTCCCGGGACCCATGGGCTTGCCGAGCTCGCCGTCGCCGTGCGCGAAGTGGCACCTGTCCCCCCACTTGCACCCGTCCGGCGCGCCGTGGTTCTTGCAGAGCCGGGTCTTGACGGTAGCTGGTGCAGTGGCAGACACGGGCGTCCGTGGTTGAGCCTCGTCGCCGCCTAGGTCCAGGCTGCTCATCTTCTTGGTGACAGTCTGGTTGGGTTCGTGGTGGCCGTTGGGGACGCGATGGAGGTAACGGCAGTCCTCGCCGAAGGGGCAGTCGCCGGCGCTGCGCAACGACGGAAGAAACACGAGAGAGAATTAATGATACGGCTGCTGTAGCGAAATCCCTTTTTTTTTGTAGTAGAAATGAAATTTTATTCACTGGTTTGTCAGCACCACGAAATTATTTTTTAGGAAAAGAAAGGAGGCCCAGTTCGACCGTAGCAACAAACATGATATGCTCGCGGAATATTAACCTGAAAAACCTGGTGCACATCTTCTTCGATTTGCTGGTTCGAGGCGGCTCTGATTTGCTTCCTGTTGCACCATATAGAAATGTAACAGGATGATTTGGGTCTCGACGCATCAGCAGAAGATGTAGCAGTACAATTCTAAAGTTATGATGACATGGCGAAAAGCACAAAATACTGTCAGGAAGAGAGGATACGCCGCCCGTACTCACCACCCCGCGGTTCCGACTCCCACCACATGTGTGATGCCGCTTCGACCTCCCGCTTGCATGCACCGATGGCAGCAGGCAGCTTGTGGCGCCGGGCCTCACGAACAGAGAGCAGGGACTCCCTCGAGTAGGTGATCCTCCTCTCCACCTCCCTGCGTGCGTTAACAAGCATAGATCCTTAGACCCCGTCAGTCCGTCACGAACCAGCACGCATCAAAGAGGCGCACACATGCTACTCTGCATACATGGGCACGTACAGGACTGGGTAGTACCTGGGAGGAGCATCGGGGTCAGGGGTCGAGCTCATCTCGACGGCGGACGGCGGCGCCCGAGAAAGGGGCACAGCTTGTGTGAGCAACACTACTACTCTACTAGGATCCACAGCTTTATTAGGGCGATCACGAACCGACCGACCTATATATGCATGCGTCATGGATTCATGGCCCCGGCAGCAATAAGTAAATAGAAATAAATTATCGCGACACGTGAGGAACACGGGAGGCCACAACAGACGGCGCCCGTCGCCCTCCCAGGAACCGTTACGTATACTGCCGATGCGTAGGTGCGCTAGCTCATTTTTTTTTCCTTTTCAACACGATAGACACGCAAACGTTTTATATATACATGCATATACTTATTCTTATGAATACACATACGCACACCCTATTTTTATGAACACCTTCAAAAAACCGAGCCAACATATCATCTTACACTAGCTCATCTCGGATCTGTACGTTTTGCTAATTTCGGATGCCCTTCTTCGCTATACAACAGTCACACGAGCGAGGTCCCAAGAGGTAAAACACCGAGGTTTAGGAGGAAGAATGAACCCTCGAAGCTAATGTATGTGTTGCCGTAGATAGAGGAGACATGCGTGATCGTTTCCACGGTGTTGCCTAGGACGCGCTTGGTTGTGTACATACCAACTAGGCCCGGTCGGGATGCAGAAAGTCTGTTTGGTTGCGCACGTCATGAAACTTAAAGCACCGAGAGCCTGACTCGCTAGGAACACTTAAATCTGCCGCTTCGAGTGAGCCAAATTAAGTTGGACACAAAAGTAAGTCACAACGTACGAACCGGTGGTGGTGGTGGTGGTGGCGGGGGGGGGGGGGGTGTCGGGGCGGATATGGTGTGAGAAGAAAATCGACGGAGGTGGGATGGCCCGGAACATAGCTTCAACCCCCATTTATTCTCTCACCCTAGCTCTAGGACAAGCCCTTCCTATATTGTCGACACCGGCGGCGACGATGTCTCAGATCTGCGGTAGCAACGACGACAACATAAGCTACTTCTCCCCTTCTTCTTCGACACTGTCTGACCATCCTCGTCTCACCCACCCATTCCTCCACCTGAAGCTAGTAAGCAGCATACAAACCCCCCTCCTCTTTAGGCCGTTCGCTATGACGGTGTATGATCGACCGCCCCATTGCTGACCCGTGAGATCGAGAAGAGGCGTCTAGGGGGGGGGGGTGTGTGTGAATAGAGACGTAACAAGATATATGAGTAGTTTTAAGTTGTCTTGTGAATTAGCCAGATTTTGCACAAGGTAAGTTTTATCCAAATGTTTCTATACATGCATATCTAGAGATCAAGCAGCGAAAAGTAATCATCATGCATTTTCAAGAAACATAAAGGATGGTAGAGTAGGAAGATTAAATGCAATGAAAACACGAAGGTTTTTGGCGTGGTTCCGAGTGGTGGTGCTATCGTACGTCCACATTGATGGAGACTTCAATCCGCAGAGGGTAATGGCTACGCGAGTGCACGAAAGGCTCCACCCACAAGGGTGTCACACCCAAGATGCGACCCTATCCTCAATTTGGCACGAGGACCTCGTCAGGGATAGAAGCGCATCTCGTCGTGTCGCAAGAATGGATATCGTTACAAGTACATGTACTGAAAAGAAGAGATATATAAAGAGTTGGCTTACACTCGCCACAAGCTACATCAGAGTCACATCAGTACATTATATAATCATCAAGAGTAAGAGCAGGGTCCGACTACGGACGAAAACAAACGACAAAAGAAGAACGACGTCCATCCTTGCTATCCCAGGCTGCCGGCCTGGAACCCATCCTAGATCGATGAAGAAGAAGAAGAAGCAACTCCAAATGAACAATCAACGCGCTCGCGTCAAGTAACCTTTACCTGTACCTGCAACTGGTGATGTAGTAATCTGTGAGCCACAGGGGACTCAGCAATCTCATTTCCAAAGGTATCAAGACTAGCAAAGCTTAGTGGGTGAGGTATGGTTAAGTGGTGAGGTTGCAGCAGCGACTAAGCATATATTTGGTGGCTAACTTACGAGTACAAGAAATAAGAGGGGGAAGATCTACGCATAACGGACGTGAACTACTGATGATCAAATGAATGATCCTGAACACCTACCTACGTCAGACATAACCCTACCGTGTCCTCGATCGGAGAAGGAACTCACGAAAGAGACAGTCACGGTTACGCACACAGTTGGCAAGTTTTAATTAATTAACTTCAAGTTATCTAGAACCAGTGTTAAACAAAGTATCCACGTTGCCACATAACCGTGGGCACGGCTTTCCGAAAGATTTAACCCTGCAGGGGTGCTCCAACTAGTCCATCACAAATTACCACAAGCCGCATAGAAATCCTCAATCACGAAGCTCGCGATCTCGTCGGATTCCCTAGTGGAAAACCTCAACTCTGAGATTACCCAAAGCATCACCAGAATCCCGATGCACAAGATATCTCGTCAAAGGTAAAACTAATCCAGCAAGGCCGCCCGACGTGTCGACGATCCCGATAGGAGCCGCGTATCTCGTTCTCAGGACACGACGGATGAGCTAGACGTCGGGATCGCTAAACCTCTGGGGTGACAAGAGGGGCGCCGGACATCGCTCAGGTGGGACCAACACTCATGAGGAGCACTAGCCCGGGGGTTGATTAAATTACTCCGCGGATGCCGGCGGGTCCCTATGCATTATTATTAGGTTATTAGGCAAATGTAGTACCAAAGTTGGGCCTTGCCAGACCAGCTTTAATCTAAAAGGAATTATCAAGGGGGTCCCCATAACAACCCCGATCGTGTTAGGAGCGCTCATTTATGGAACATAACACCGGTAGCCGGTAACTAAGGGGGCAAAGGTGGAACAAAACACCAGGCTAGAAAGGCCGAGCCTTCCACCTTTTACCAAGTATATAGGTGCATTAAATTAAATAGCATTTAAATAAGGTGATAGAACAAGGAACCCATGTTTCACATGGAAGCAACTGCACCTGCAACTAACAACGCTATCAACAGGGTTAAGCAAGCAGTAACATAGCTAATCAGTGGTTTGCTAGTTTGAACAGGTTGAAGGTTTCATGGCATTGTTGAGAGGCTGATATTTAACATGTGGTAGGCAACGATACATAAACAATAGCAACGGTAAAACTAGCATGGCAATGATAGTAATGGTATCTGGGGAAATGATCATCTTGCCTGAGATCCCGCTTGGAAGAAGAATGCCTCCGTGAAGCAGACGAACCGACGTAGTCGAACGGGTCCTCACAATCCGGCACGCTGCGGAACTCTATCGAGTCGAAGCAAACCAGAAACACAAATCAACACACGGAATTCACCACACGATGCAAGACACACATGATGCATGAACGGTCTAATGCAAGGCATGACAATCATAACAATCAAACACTACACATTAAGTGAAGCTCAATATGCAACGAGTTGCATACTGACGAAACTCCACGTTTAATTATTTAGTTCTATCCTGAATAGATACACGGCAATATTAAATGTGGTTAAACATGGCAGAGGTGAAGCGGAAATTAAACTACCTATCTAGACATTTTAAATGAGGTCGGAAATGACATATAGCATCTCCGAGACGACCTCACATGTTAATTTACAATTCTGTCCAGATCTGAACTAATGCATTTAATTAGTTGTTAAACAGCAAAACAAATAGGTTCAATTGATTCTACGCGTCATTATAAACAATCTACACATAAAGAACATCTCCAACGAAGATACGGATCAAAAGTTACAAGCACCGCAAGATATGATGGCATGAATGCAATATGTGTGTAACGACGGTCACGAGCACTTCAAAACACACATCCCGCAAGATAAAATGAAACTACGCGAGATTCTAAGCAAGTTTCATGTAGGACACGTTTAAATCGGAGCTACGGTTCAACAACTACGAGCAAAACAAGAAATGACTACAATCTGCCAAAATCTGCCACATGGCATTTTCTACGCCCCACAACTACGGATACACAACTCCGATATGCTCAAGCAAGGCATGGCACGGAAGAGGGCAAGAAGCACTACTACAAGCAACTAACAACAACTAGCATGGCGGCAAGGAACACTAGGGAAAGAAGTCACAAAATGGCTTCCCACACACTATTTTAGACTTAGTGAAAATTACACCTCATGAAAGTGCAGTTTTCGATCTGAAGCAATATTGACAGCAGAAAAACTCGTAGCTACAGGACTCCAAATGGCATGAAAATTTACAGCAAGCTAGAGAAACACAAGAACAACTCCCTAGTTGACAACTCCGTCAAACGAAGAACGGATTAAATCCTACGAATCAAACAAAAGGGCAACATGGCAAAATATCTCGCGAACTAACTTCCTCAAAAGCTAAAACTAATTGCTCAGAAAAATCCATGGGATTTTTCTACCCCGGAAACATATAAAATATGTGGGGTTGCAACACAAAATAGAGCCACACATTAATGCGGGAAAATAACCTATATACGGGAAAATAAACTAGAGGCAAACCTTACACGCAAAAATACGAGTGACCGCTCTAAAATGCATGGAAAAATGGTCCCTAAAACATGGGCATTTTACCTAAGGCACTCGAGCAATCCGGACTTGCACGAAAATTAAATACGGGACGTATCCTATTAAAACAGCACGTTATTCTAGGCATCCGGCACGCTAAACGATGTCAAACAATTATGCAAGTTGCAAATTCGGATTCTACGCGCAAAACTACATGATTTTCATATATTGCTCGCTGCGATCCGATATACGGAATAAAAGATACACACGTTGAAAATCTAATATTACCCTGAAATTAATAAATCGCAGAAATCCTAAAATTAGCAACGGGCCGAAACAACAGTGGGTGCTACATACTATCCTACGCCTTGTGCGTTTTATAGCGACTAGGAGGGGGAGCTGCTCACCTCGTGGGCTCAGCCCATGAGGCAGGCCTGGGCGCGGGCAGTTGGAGGAGGCGGCGGCCCACGTGAGAGGTCGGCGTGGTGCGGTGCTGAGCTGGGCCACGGGGCGCTGGAGGCGAGGTCGGCCCAGGAGCACCGCAGACAACGCTCGGGGCGAGCGAGTGGCTTCTCGGCCTCGCCCTCCTGGCGAGAGGCCATGGCGGCGGCGGCTACTGGCACGTTGGCGAAGCGGCAGAGGAGCTCCGGGCGACGGAGGCGGCAGATCCGGCCGGATCTCGCCGGATCAAGGCCGGACGGCGGCGGGGCGAGCAGGGAACGTCGCGGCGCTTCGGGCACTGGATCTGACGCGGCGGCGGAGGACGGCCAGCGGCAAGAGGCGGCCATGGCCGGCGAGCTCGGGCGCGGGGGCGGACCACTCCGGCGAGCAATCAGCAGGCGGGGCTCCCGCGAGGGGTGGTGAGGGCGCGCGGCGGTCTCCGACAAGGGCGCGCGGGCAGGGAGAGGCACGACTGCGGGCGGCGTGATCCAGGCCCAGATGGGCTTGGCGGGCCCGAAACGGGTCTCGCGGGCCGGCGACGGCTGCGGGAGAGAGAGGTTGCGTGAGGAGGCTAGGGTTAGGGGTAGGTGGGCGCGGAAAACAAGGAGGGATTAGAGGGAGGTTGTCTAAAATGCACGGGGGGGGGGGGGGTATTTATAGAGAAAAGAGGGGCTCGGTTAACCGAAATCGCGTTCCGGATCCAATCGCGGGGTCGGATTCGGACGATTTCGAATGCGGGAATGGGTACGCGGCCGTGTAGAGGGGATATCCGGAGACGAGAGGGAGAATGGGCGGCGCGGCACGAATTTTAAAAACACCGACAGACGTCCGACGAATAACCGAAGACGGTGCCGCTACGGTCGACCGTTCGGGTACCAGATGAACTCCGATCGCGACAAAATTCGACAGGCGGCCTGGCTATATTTAATCACGACCGCATGCCAAGTTTCACCCCGATCAGAGAAAGTTTTACGCACACTTTTAAAACAGGGTTCCGACGGTGCCGCGGGCCCGTGCGAGTGCGGTCGGGCTCAGAACGGACAACGACGAGAACCGGCAACTAACAACGGATGCAAGTTTTATAACTGGCGGCAACGAAGATGCCGATGCAATGCAGATGATGCGCATGATGCGATGATGATGCGACAAAAGAATATAGACGCACGACGAAAACGGAAAGAAAAGGGGAATCTTCTGGAACGTCGGCATCGGGCTGTCACAAAGGGGTCCACGAAGAAGCAACCTTGTCTATGCCATCAAGACTTATGTTCACAAAGGACTAGCCTCACTCGGGATAGATCTTCACGAAGTAGGCGATCTCCTTGCCCTTACAAGCTTATTGGTTCAACTCCACACGATTTGGAGGCTCCCAAACGACACCTAACCAATCTAGGAGACACCACTCTCCAAAAGGTAATAGATGTGGTATGGATCATGAACTCCTTGCTCTAGTGCTTTAAAAGATAGTCTCCTCAAAACTCAATCACTCGTTCATACAATTTGGCTTGGTAGAAGATATTGATTGGGTGTAAACCAACTTGGGGAGACTAGAAATCAAGATTTATATGGTTGGATTGGAATATATTGATCTCAACACATGAGTAGGTGGTTCTCTCTAAGAAAATGAATGGTGGAAGTGTTTGCTTCTTCCGAGTTCTCTCTCTACGAAAGAGAGGGGGTGAAGGGGTATATATACAACAATCTCCAAAAATCCAACCATTACAACATTATTGCCCAACTCAGCGAAACCAAAGTAAAACTCGGTTCTACCAATTAGTGCAAAATGTCCTAAATGTTGACGCCTCGGTGAGACCAATTCGGCTGGCCTTGAGCAGATCCATACATCGGTGGGATCAAAAAGTAAAACTCGGAAATTCCTATTTTTGACAATTAGATACCAGAAGGTTGGCAACTGCTTTTCGGCTGTACCGAAGCGAGTCACGGCTGTATCGAGTTGCTAGGGTTTGGCTAGGGTTCTCTCTAAGGAAAACTCGGTGGGGCTAAAATGGAATATGTTGGTGGCACCGATTTTGATCATATGGGTTTTGGACGGAATGTTTTGTGAGAGTTTGGCTGAGGTTTTTGGCGGCATATCTCTAAGCACTTGAGCAACCGGATCATTATCAATACTTCATCCCCTTTTAATAGTATTTTTTGGCTTTCCTATGGACTCAATTGTGATTTCGCATATAAAATAAAATACAAAGTCTTGAAGGTCTTTCCAATTGGTGTTCCTTTCCATCCTAAGGACCCTTCTTACAAATCCCAGCCACTCCACTCTTTGGACTAGATCTGAAATATACTAGATAAAACTATTAGTCCAAGATGTATTGTATGTTATCATTAATCATCAAAACCACCAAGAGAGCATTTTTGCTTTCAATGTAACAGTCCGGAAACGACGCTCCAGAAGATTCCCCTTTTATTCCATTGTCATTGTGTGTTTCTTTTGTTTGTCGCATTCATCATCGCATCATTCACATCATCCGCATTGCATCGACACTCTGTTACCGTCATTTTTCAAAACTTGCATCCATTCATAGTTGCTGATTCTCTCCGTTTTGTCGTCGACCGTTTTGAGACCAACCACACAGGCACGCTCCCATGACATCGTTAAAATATTGTTTTTAAAAGTGTGTATAAAACTTTCTCAAACTGGGTTGAAAGTTGGCGTGCGGTCTTATTATCATGTAGGTAGGCCGCCTGCCAAATTTCATCACATTCGGATTCTGTTTGATACCCGAACGGTCGACCATAGTGGCACCGTCATCGGTTAATTTATCGGACATTTTTTAGTTTTAAAACTTGTCCCACAGGCTGCCATCTTCCCTCTCTACTCAGCCCATGGTCACTCTACACAGCCCACTAGGCCTACCCTAACCCCCCTTCATCCAGAGCCCTCGGATCGCAATCCAACGGTCCGAAAATGGGTGAAAATCCCTAAACCTAGCCCCATTTCCCTATTTAAACCCCCTTCGTGGCCAAAATAGAACAACCCTAGCCTCCCACCTTGCAGCCGCCACACCTCCCTCGTTTACCATGCCGGCACCATGCGCCGCAGCTACTTGGCGCTGCCGCGTGATACGTCTCCAACGTATCTATAATTTTTTATCGTTCCATGCTATTATATTATCAACTTTAGATGTTTTATATGCATGAGTATGCTATTTTATATTATTTTTGGGACTAACCTATTGACCTAGAGCACAGTGCCAATTTCTGTTTTTTTTCCTTCTTTTTGACCTTTTTTAGATAGGAATATCAAACGAAGTCCAAATGGAATAAAACTTTCGCGATAAATTTTTTTGAACCAAAAGGGACCCCCGAAGCTTTGGAAGAAGGCCAGAAGAGCCACGAGGGAGTCACGAGCCCGGTAGGCGTGCCCTACCCCCCGGGAGGGCCTAGCAGGCTCGTGACCTCCTCGTGGGCCCAACTGAACTAATTCCACCACCATAAATTTCTATAAATAAAGAAACCTCCAAAGAGAGCCACGAAAAAACACTTTTCCGCCGCAGCAAGCTTCTGTCTCCGCATAATCCCATCTGGGGACCGTTATGGTGCTCTGCCGGAGGGGGATTCAGACACGGAGGGATTCTTCATCAACACCATTGCCTCTCCGATGATGCGTGAGTAGTTCACCACAGACCTTCGGGTCCATAGCTAGTAGCTAGATGGCTTCTTCTCTCTCTTGGATCTTCAATACAAAGTTCTCCAAGATCTTCATGGAGGTCTATCCGATGTAACTTTCTTTTGCGGTGTGTTTGTCGAGATCCGATGAATTGTGGATTTATGATCAGATTATCTATGATTATTATTTGAGTCTCCTCTGATTTCTTATATGCATGATTTTGTATCCTTGTAATTCTCTTCGAGTTATGGGTTTCGTTTGGCCAACTTGATCTATAATTCTTGCAATGGGAGAAGTGGTTGGTTTTGGGTTCATACCGTGCGGTGTCCTCACCTAGTGACAGAAAGGGTAGCAAGGCACGCATCATGTTGTTGCCATCAATGGTAAAAAGATGGGGTTTATATCATATTGCATGAATTTATCCCTCTACATCATGTCATCTTGCTTAAGGAGTTACTCTGTTTGTTATGAACTTAATACACTAGATGCATGCTGGATAGCGGTCGATGTGTGGAGTAATAGTAGTAGATGCAGAAAGTATCGGTCTACTTGTCTCGGACGTGATGCCTATATGTATGATCATTGCCTTATATATCGTCATGACTTTGCGCGATTCTATCAATTGCTCGAGAGTAATTCGTTCACCCACCGTAATACTTGCTATCATGAGAGAAGCCTCTAGTGAACACTAGGGCCCCCGGGTCTATTTTACACATTATACTTTTAGATTTACATACAAAAACACCAAAAATACCTTGCTGCACTTTTACTTATTTACCTTTCATCACTATCAGATCTCACCTTGGAAGTAATCGTGAAGGGATTGACAACCCCTTTATCGCGTTGGGTGCAAGTTTGTTTGTTTTTGCGCAGATTCATTGGTGCCTCATCTTGATACTCCTATTGGATTGATACCTTGGTTCTCAAACTGAGGGAAATACTTATCGCAACTTTGCTGCATCACCCTTTTCTCTTCAAGGAAAAAAACCAACGCAAGCTCAAGAAGTAGCAAGAAGGATTTCTGGCGCCGTTGCCGGGGAGTATTCAAGTGAAGCATATCTACCAAGTACCTATCGCAAACTCATATCTTGTATTTACATTATGTGCCATTTTCCTCTCGTTTTCCTCTCCCCCACTTCTAAAACGATTTTCCGAAAATACCAAAAAGATTTTCCTTTTTATTCGCTCTTCTTCCGTTTGGCTTTTTGTTGCTATGTTTGCTTGTGTAGTCATGTGCCTTCTATTTGCTTGCATCTTTGCTTGCTAAAAATCTATTGATATGGATCCTCATCCACTTGCTAATCTTTTCAAAAGACCAAATTATGATGAACAATTTGCTAGTGAGTTGAGTGCACTTGACTATCTCTATGGAGTTTTGTTTAAAATTCATGAATCTGAAATTTTTGATGAAGTGTTGAAAGAATAAAATTATAAAGTGGTTCATGATATCTGCTTGAATGAAAAAAAATGATTGCCATGTTGTTAGTATGAATTCTCTGATATCTATGATGCTAATGATATGCAAACCACAAGCTTGGGGATGCTATGCTTGATGAAGATGATATTTTTTGTTTCCCAAGTTTTGGTGATGACCCTTATGCTATAATTGATCATGAAAAAAATGCTTTGTGTGATAGTTATATTGTAAGATTCCTTCATGATGTTACTGAAAATTACTATGAGAGAGGAACATATGCTTTTACATATTGCAATAATATCAAGCTTCCTCTCTATGTGTCAACGTTTTGAAGTTATGCTTGTTTTGCCTTCCTATGCTAGTTAATTCTTGTTCCCATAAATTATTTGCTCACAAAATCCCTATGCATAGGAGGTGGGTTAGACTTAAACGTGATTTTTGCCATTCATGTTGCTCTTTTGCATATCTCAACTACTACTTTTTATGTGAGCATCATTGAAATCGCTAAGCCTAGCTAGGGGCGTTAAACGATAACGCTTGTTGGGAGGCAACCCAATGAATAAATTTATTTTTGCTTTTCACTTTCTATTTTGTTGAGTCCACACCATCATGATTTTGTTATGATTGTGTTTTTTTATGTTTCAATTAGTGTTTGTGCCAAGTAGAACCTTTATGATTAGTTTTGGTGATAGTTGTTTAATCATGCTGAAAAAAGACAGAAACTTTGTGCTCACGAAATTATTTTTAATTCCTATCCAGGAAGAGATTTTGAGTTGATTATTTTTGTTGCTGATTGATATGCAAATTTCCCTAATTGTCATAATGTTTCAGAATTTTTGGGATAGCACAGGTATATGAAATATACAGATTGCCACAGACTATTCTTTTTTTGACAGATTCTGTTTTTGTTGTGTTGATTACTTATTTTGATGAAACTATGGTTAGTATCGGGGGTACCAGCCATGGAGAAGTGAGAATACAGTAATATACCATCAATCTAAATGGAAATCCAGTTTACTACAGTACCTAAAAAGTTGGTGGTTTGTTTTATTATGCTAATGATATCACGAGTTTCTGTTTAAGTTTTGTGTTGTGAAGTTTTCAAGTTTTGGGTGAAGCCTCTAGTGAACACTATGGCCCCCGGGTCTACTTTACACATTATCCTTTCAGATCTACATACAAAAACACCAAAAATACCTTGCTGCACTTTTACTTATATACCTTTCATCACTATCAGATCTCACCTTGCAAGTAATCGTGAAGGGATTGACAACCCCTTTATCGCGTTGGTTGCAAGTTTGTTTGTTTTTGCGCAGATTCATTGGTGCCTCATCTTGATACTCCTACTGGATTGATACCTTGGTTCTCAAATTGAGGGAAATACTTATTGCTACTTTGCTGCATCACCTTTTCCTCTTCAAGGGAAAAAACCAACGCAAGCTCAAGAAGTAGCACCGCGCCGCTGCGTGCAGCCAACCGCGCGATGGCACTCGTCTTGCCCAGCTTCCCACCGCCCGTGGCCCGCCGGGGCCCAAAGCAGGCCCGCCCCGGGCTGAACTAGGCCTAAGGGCAGCCACGCCGCCACCCGTGCGTTGCTGCCCCAAGCCACGAGCACACCCCCGAGCCTCAACTCGCGTTGCCGCCTCCCTCGTCGGAGGACCTCGCGTCGGCCGCCGCCACCGTTGCTCCAACCAGTCAGGTCGTTGGACCGCGCCCTCCTCCTCCTCTCTTTCCCATCCTCTCTCCCCCCTTAATGCACACTCTCTCTCCCAGTGCAGCTCTTTTTAACGGGAGGTCGTTGGTTCGATCCCTTTGCGTCCAGCTGCCGAGTGTGCGCCCGCTGGAATTTTTTTGAGCAAAAAAATAAAATGGGTCGGCCCATCAGACCGGCCCATCATAGGAATCCTAGTTGACATGATGTGAGAGTTCGATTTAGACCGGATTGCACAGTTCAAGGTACAATCGACCGGGATTTCGACTTGGGGGTTCATTCCGCCCTACCAATACAAGTTCAAGGCTTAAATTGGGCTTTTTCCGTGGACAGATCGGGGCGATAAAAATGCGCCTTCCCACGCGCCCGAGTCACCCCTCATCGGCCCGGATGGTGAACGGATCAGTCCAACCCTTCCCATCCGTCGCCTCGACTCCCTCGACGGCCTCTGCTCCTCCACCCCGCCTCAAATCCCTGGTGGTCCAGGAGCCCACCACGATGCCTGTTGTTGCTCGAGTCGTTGTTGGCATGTCACTGGGTACCTAGAGCGTGTGGGATGGTACAGAGGAAGATATTGATGCTGCTTCATCCCCTCCTCTGCAACCACGCCTCAATTCTATGGTAGTCTAGAATAACATCATGGCGATTGAGGGAGATGCTTTGTTTGTTGTCACGGATCATGGAGAATGGATCAAAGTGCAGGGGAGCATGGGGCGCCCAGATGCTTCTAGGGGCAGGGTGGGTGTGTCACCGCACCCCTGTCCGGGGGTTAGCCCGACTGAGTGTGACGCCTACCTCAAATGGATGGACGTATAGTGCTTTCATTGTCTCAGCCGCAAGCATTCTATTGTGGACTCGAGACGCTAAAGTGTTGGCATTGCTAAATGCCTTCCTTGTCGGTGCCCCCTTATGGTCCTCGAGGTTGTGATCCACCAGTCGACCTTGATTCCAGGCCACACTCGTACGTCAAAGCTCTTTTGACACCGTCCCTCGGAGATCGCTCGGCTCGTCGTGCAGAGTGTTGCATCTTCCCTTATGCTCCTGTCAAGCAGGATCTCCTTGATGATATGCTCTCTATGGATCCTATGGGCTTCGATCCACGATATAGTGATCCTATGCTTTATGAAGCATTGACGCCTTCTCCTCATGTCTTGCATGTCATCATCGGTACGTGGGCTGATCTACTTGAGGTGATGACATGTAGTTGACTAGTGGTGCCTCAACAGTAGGAAGTGAGGAGTCCAACGATGCTGTGTGATTGAAGGCTACGTTCTGGTCACCCATTCCCGGTTGTTGATCCTTGTATTTCATTGTGAAGTCCCTTGCACATAAGATGCTTAGTCCAGAGGAGCCGCTTGGTTTAAACGCATCCAACATTATGGTTGAGCCTGTGGTTGAGGTGTGAAAATATTGTTGCAAAGGTGGTGCAGGCTAAAGCAACATCATTATCTCTGGAGGATTTTCTCAACAAGGTTACTTGTCCACTCATGTAACCTCTGCTTGGGATCCTGGCGCCTTCGCACGGGAAGAAAGATGACGGGCGACAGAACGGGCATCTGGAAAAGAAGAACAGGGAGTGCAATATCCCGACTTCCAAGCGCGCAGAGCATAGGTTGTTCAGACTTTTGGTGAGCTACATAACACGAGCAAAGCGGAGGGCCGTGAACAAAATATGCAAGCATAGATGGACATTGATACGTCTCGAACGTATCTATAATTTTTTATGGTTTCATGCTATTATCTTGTTAAACTTTGGATGTTTTGCATGCCTTTTATATATTTTTTGGAACTAACTTATTAACTCAGTGCCAAGTGCCAGTTCCTGTTTTTCAATGTTTTTGACCCCTTTCAGAGGAGGTTTTGAAACGGAGTCCAAACGGAAGAAAATCCCCGAAAAGATTTTTTCTGGAACGGAAGAAGATCGGGAAGCTTGGGAGCCAAGGCAGGGGAGCCCCAGGGCCCCCACAAGCCCCCACCCCGCGGCCAGGGGGAAGGCCACGCCATCGAGGCTTGTGGGCCCCCTGAGCGTCCCCTGATCTAGGCGTTGCGCCTATAAATTCCCTAAAAATCCCCAAAAAAATCAGGAGATCATTGAAAGTACTTTTGCGCCGCCGCAAACTTCTCTCTCCGCAAGATCTCATCTGGGGCACGTTCTCGTGCCCTGCCGGAGGGGGGATTCGGACACGGAGGGCTTCTTCATCAACACCATGACCTCTCCGATGATGCGTGAGTAGTTCACCATAGACCTACGGGTCCATAGCTAGTAACTACATGGCTTCTTCTCTCTCTTGGATCTTCAATACAAAGTTCTCCATGATCTTCATGGAGATCTATCCGATGTAATCTTCTTTTGCGGTGTGTTTGTCGAGATCCGATGAATTGTGGATTTCTGATCAGATTATCTATGAATCTTATTTGAGTTTCTTATGATCTCTCTTATGCATGATTTCACATCCTTGTAATTCTCCTCGAGTTGTGGGCTTTGTTTGGCCAACTAGATCTATGATTCTTGCAATAGGAGATGTGCTTGGTTTTGGGTTCATACCGTGCGGTGACCTCATCCAGTGATAGAAGGGGTAGCGAGGCACGCATCGTGTTGTTGCCATCAAGGGTAAAAAGATGGGGTTTCATCATTGGTTTGAGATTATCCCTCTACATCATGTCATCTTGCTTAAAGCGTTACTCTGTTCATCATGAACTCAATACACTAGATGCATGCTGTATAGCGGTCGATGTGTGGAGTAATAGTAGTAGATGCAGAAAGTATCGGTCTACTTGTCTCGGACGTGATGCCGATATGTATGATCATTGCCTTAAATATCGTCATGACTTTGCACGGTTCTATCAATTGGTCGACAGTAATTTGTTCACCCACCGTAATACTTGCTATTTTGAGAGAAGCTTCTAGTGAACACTATGGCCCCGAGGGTCTACTCCACACCATATTTTCAGCCTTACATTTTTTTACTTCATTGCACTTTCCGCCTTCAGATCTCACTTTGCAAACAATCTTGAAGGGATTGACAACCCCTTTGAAGCGTTGGGTGCAAGCTTGTTTGTGTTTGCGCAGGTACTCTGGACTTGATGAGACCCTCCTTCTGGATCGATACCTTGGTTCTCAAACCGAGGGAAATACTTACTGCTCCTATGCTGCATCACCCTTTCCTCTTCAAGGGAAAACCAACGCAAGCCCAGCCTCCGTCAACGTGTCAATTTCTGGCGCTGTTGTGTGTGGGATAGCAGAAGAATTTCTCGCGCCGTTGCCGGGGAGGAAGATCAAGTCAAGAACTCATCCAAGTAAGTGTCGCAAACTCATCTCTTGCATTTACTTTGTTTGCCAGTTGTCTCTCGTTTTTCTCTCCCCCACTTCACCAATTTGCCTTTTTTCGTTCGCCCTTTTCTCTCGCTTGCTTTCTGTTCTCTTGTGTGCCATGTGCCTTCAACATGCTTGCATGTTCGCTTGCTAAAAATCTAGTGATATGGATCCTCATCCACTTGCTAATCTCTTTAAGAGATCCAATTATGTTGATCCAATTGCTAGTGAGTTGAGTGCACTTGACTATCTTTATGGAGTTTTGCTTGAGATGCGTGAATCTGAAAATTGCGAGGAAGAAATTTATGAAGTGATTCACGAGGGCTCCTTGAATGAAAAGCATGATTGCAATGGTTTCATTATAAATTCTATTAATGACAATCATGCTAAAAATATGCAAAACCCTAAGCTTTGGGATGCTAGTTTTGCTATGTCCACTACTTGTTGCAATGATATTTGCAATAATATTGAAAGTGGGTTTGGAGAAGTCATGACTTTAGTTGACGATAATCCCACTATTTTTGAAGAGTGTCAACTTTGCATGCATGTGGATCATGAAAAGAATATCCTTTGTGATAGCTATTTTGTTGAATTTGATTATGATCTCACATGTAATTGCTATGAGAGAGAAAAATATTGTGGTAGAAACATTCATGTTACCAAATTACCTCTCGTTATGTGGAGATTGCTATTGTCTCTTTCTTCTTCCTTGCATATGGTAACTATTGGTTGTCTTGACAATCTGTTTTCCTATAAAATGCCTATGCATAGGAAGTATGTTAGACTTAGATTTGATTTTCACATGCTTTATGATGCTCTAGTTGTGCTTCAATTCATGTCTTTTGTGTGAGCATCATTAAAATCCTTATGCCTAGCTAGGGGCGTTAAACAATAGCGCTTGTTGGGAGGCAATCCAATGAATTTATATTTTTATTTCTGTTTTGTTGTGTACACACTTTCATAATTATGTTGTGATTGTGTTTTTTGTGTTTCTTTTTGTGTTTGAGCCAAGCAAAACCTTTATGACTAGCCTTGGTAATGGTTGTTTGATCCTGCTGGAAAAAGACAAAAACTTTTCACTCACGAGATGATTTTTCATTTTTATTCAGAAAAAGATTTTGAGTTGATTCTTTTTTCTGCTGATTTATATGGTTTTTTCTCAGGCCGTCGTAACTTTTCAGATTTTTTGAGGTACCATAAGTATACGAAGTATACAGATTGCTACAGACTGGTATGTTTTTGACAGATTCTGTTTTTGTTGAGTTGGTTGCTTGTTTTGATGAAACTATGGTTAGTATCGGGGGGTACTAACCATGGAAAAGTGAGAATACAGTAGCCCAACATCAATATAGATAGAATTCAAGTTTTCTACAGTACCAAAAGAAGTGGTAGTTTGTTTTCTTGTGCTAATGTTATCACAAGTTTCTGTTTAAGTTTTGCGTTGTGAAGTTTTCAAGTTTTGGGTGATGTTGTCATGGACGATGAGATAAGGAGTGGAAAGAGCTCAAGCTTGGGGATGCCCAAGGCATCCCAAGCCAAATTCAAGGACACCAAAAAGCCTAAGCTTGGGGATGCCTCGGGAAGGCATCCCCTCTTTCGTCTTCAATCCATCGGTAACATTACTTGGAGCTATATTTTTATTCACCACATGATATGTGTTTTGCTTGGAGCGTCTTGTATCTTAGGAGTCTTTTATTTTTGTTTGGTCACAATCATCCTTGCTGCACACCGTTTTGAGAGAGAGAGACATGCACTCATCTTGATTTTGCTAGAATGCTCATAGTGCTGCACTTATATCTTTTGAGCTAGATACTTCTGCTCTTGTGCTTCACTTATATCTTTAGAGCACGGCGGTTCGTGATTTGGTAGTTGGCTTATGCTATAGTTCCAATTGTGATAGGTACCCAAAGAGGATGCAAAAACCTCCATCTTCATGTGCATTGAATAAAAAGAGAAGTTTTGATTCCTCTCAAATAAGTTTGGAGACATGGATTTGGTAATATTAAAAGTCATGTTAGTAGGGTGTTGTGAATCTAGAAATACTTGTGTTGAAGTTAGTGATTCCCGTAGCATGCACGTATGGTGAAACGCTATGTTAGGAAGTCAGAGCATAATTGATCTATTGATTGTCATCCTTTGTGTTGAGGTCGGGATCGCGCGATGGTTTACACCTACCAACCCTTCCCCTCGGAGTAGGCGTTTAGCACTTTGTTTCGATTTCTAATAAAAACTTTCGCAATAAGTATGTGAGTTCTTCATGACTAATGTGAGCCCATGGTATAGATGCACTTTCACCTTCCACCATTGCTAGCCTCTCTAGTGCCGCGCAATTCTCACCGGTGCACAAACCCACCAAATTCCTTCCTCAAAACAGCCACCATATCTACCTACTATGGCATTTTCATAGCCATTCCGAGATATATTGCCATGCAACTCCCACCGTTCCATCTCATGATTTGTGTCGTCACTCTCATATTGCCATTGCATGATCGTAAGATAGCTAGCGAGATGTTTCAACGTCATACGCCATGCTAGATCGTTGCACATCCCGGTACACTGTCGGAGGCATTTCCTATGGAGTCATCATCATTGTGATCTTTGAGTTGTGAGTCAATAAAAGTGTGATGATCATCATTATTAGAGCATTGTCCCACGTGAGGAAATAAAAAATAATAAAAAAGAGAGGCCAAAAAGCCCAAAAATAAGAAAAAGGGAGAAAAGAAAAAAAGAGAGGCCTAAGAGCCCAAATAAAAAAAAGAGAAAAGAGAGAAAAAGAGAGAAGGGACAATGCTACTATCTTTTTCCACAGTTGTGCTTCATGATAGCACCATGTTCTTCATGATTGAGAGCTTCTTGCTTTGTCACTACCATATGCTAGTGGGAATCTTCATTATATAACTTGGCTTGTAGATTCCAATGATGGGCTTCCTCAAAACAGCCCTAGGTCTTCGTGAGAAAGCAAGTTGGATGCACACCCACTAGTTCTACTTTTGAGCTTTCACATACTTATAGCTCTAGTGCATCCCTTGTATGTAAATCCCTACTCATTCACATTGATATCTATTAATGGGCATCTCCATAGCCTTTTGATACGCCGAGTCAATGTGACCATCTCCTCCTTTTTGTCTCACAACCACCACCACACTCTATTCCACCTATAGTGTTATATCCATGGCTCGCGCTCATGTATTGCGTGATAGTTATAAAAAGTTTGAGAAAGTAAGAGTGCGAAAACAATTACTTGGCCAATACCGGGGTTGTGCATGATTTACATTAGTTGTGTGAGGATGATGGAGCATAGCCAGACTATATGATTTTGTAGGGATAACTTTCATTGGCCTTGTTATTTCGAAAGTGTCATGATTACCTTGCTAGTTTGCTTGAAGTATTATTGTTTTCATGTCAATAGCAAACTATTGTTTTGAATCTTACGAATCTCAACATTCATGTCACGTGAAAGAAGTTGCAAAGGACAACTATGCTAGGTAGCATTCCACATCAAAAATTCATTCTTTATCACTTCCATACTCGAGGACGAGCAGGAGTTAAGCTTGGGGATGCTTGATACGTCTCCAACGTATCTATAATTTTTGATGGTTTCATTCTATTATCTTGTCAAACTTTGGATGTTTTGCATGCATTTTATATATTTTTTGGAACTAACTTATTAACTCAGTGCCAAGTGCCAGTTCCTGTTTGTTCCATGTTTTTGACCCATTTTAGAGGAGATTCTGAAACGGAGTCCAAACGAAAGAAAATCCCCGAAAAGATTTTTTCTGGAACGGAAGAAGATCGGGAAGCTTGGGAGCCAAGGCAGGGGAGCCCCAGGGCCCCACAAGCCCCCACCCCGCGGCCGGGGGGGAGGTCGCGCCATCCAGGCTTGTGGGCCCCCTGAGCGTCCCCTGACCTAGGGGTTGCGCCTATAAATTTCCTAAAAATCCCAAAAAATCAGGAGATCATCGAAAGTACTTTTCCTCCACCGCAACTTCTGTCTCCGCAAGATCCCATCTGGGGCACGTTCTGGTGCCCTACCGGAGGGGGGATTCGGACACGGAGGGCTTCTTCATCAACACCATGACCTCTCCGATGATGCGTGAGTAGTTCACCATAGACCTACGGGTCCATAGCTAGTAACTAGATGACTTCTTCTCTTTCTTGGATCTTCAATACAAAGTTCTCCATTATCTTCATGGAGATCTATCCGATGTAATCTTCTTTTGCGGTGCGTTTGTCGAGATCCGATGAATTGTGGATTTATGATCAGATTATCTATGAATCTTATTTGTGTTTCTTCTGATCTCTCTTATGCATGATTTCATATCATTGTAATTCTCTTCGAGTTGTGGGTTTTGTCTAGCCAACTAGATCTACGATTCTTGCAATAGGAGAAGTGCTTGATTTTGGGTTCATACCGTGCGGTGACCTCACCCAGTGACAGAAGGGGTAGCGAGGCACGCATCGTCTTGTTGCCATCAAGGGTAAAAAGATGGGGTTTTCATCATTGGTTTGAGATTATCCCTCTACATCATGTCATCTTGCTTAAAGCGTTACTCTGTTCGTCATGAACTCAATACACTAGATGCATGCTGGATAGCGGTCGATGTGTGGAGTAATAGTACTAGATGCAGAAAGTATCGGTCTACTTGTCTCGGACGTGATGCCTATATGTATGATCATTGCCTTAGATATCGTCATGACTTTGCCCGATTCTATCAATTGCTAGACAATAATTTGTTCACCCATCGTAATACTTGTTATTTTGAGAGAAGCCTCTAGTGAACACTATGGCCCCCAGGGTCTACTCCACACCATATTTTCACCCTTACACTTTTTGCTTCGTTGCACTTTCCGCCTTCAGATCTCACTTTGCAAACAATCTTGAAGGGATTGACAACCCCTTTGAAGCGTTGGGTGCAAGCTTGTTTGTGTTTGCGCAGGTACTCTGGACTTGACGAGACCCTCCTTCTGGATCGATACCTTGGTTCTCAAACTGAGGGAAATACTTACTGCTCTTGTGCTGCATCACCCTTTCCTCTTCAAGGGAAAACCAACGCAAGGCCAGCCTCCATCAACGTGTCAATTTATGGCGCTGTTGTCTGTGGGATAGCAGACATGTACAAAAATCCGCTCTCACCGCAAGTGATCGAGGCATTGAAAACTTTGGCGGGCATTGCAGGAAAGTCAAAGTTGGACCTTTCAGGATTTTTTCCAGATGATAATGTTATCACATGATGCTTTCAGGCTAAGAGTGAAGAGTCATTCCATATGGATGATTTCTCTTTGACGGGTGTTGATTGGTCTGGTTGCACTTGCGCCACGCCTAAGTGCTTTGGGCCTTAACGCTTGTTGTCTGGCTTCGACGATGTCCCTTGATGTCGCATTTGTCTTGACCCTATCCAAAAGTTCTAATTCTTTTTTTCTTTCTCCTCTTTCCCTTTTTGGGTTCCATTCGAATTTCCTTGATTAACCAAGAATGTTAGGTTTTTGGTTCCGGTTTTTCGTATAAATTGGACCAACTCTCTTCTTCTTAATGAAAATGTAGGAGCCCCTACCCTCACATGAGGTCTCTCACAAAATGTTCTAAGGTCCATCTGAGGGTAATATCTTGTATCACACTCGTATGAATGTATGATGTCCATCATGCGTGTTTTTGTCTTGAGAGAAAAACTATGATTGATAGAATTGGAGAATATGTTATGAACTTTTGATGTGGGGTATGATGACTCACGCTACCATGCGGTGGCGGATAGGGTGAAGCTTCATTTCCTCTTGACCCCTACTCGTCTCCTTTATGTCTACCGCTCAGACAGCTGGTGGCGGGGAGGGGCCACATTGTGACGGATGACGATGCTTCATCTTTGAGCCGATCTTCCAGGCTTTGACTCCACTTGAGTACATTCGTCAGGACAATGACAACGAAGCTTCGATAGTCTCCTTGGGCGACAAGGTTTTGGTTTTACGCTAGGCTTGCAACAAAGCAAGATTTGATGTCAAACGTCTCAAGTCGATTCACTGATTCAATGACGACAACTTCCGCACTCGAGCGCATGTCCCTGGAGCAACTTCAACGGGCCGACCCAAACGGACAACGATTTTGTCCACTTTTCGTCCGTTCGGATCGTCGTCGGCCTGTCCGTGTCCGCTTTTCTAAATGGGTCAACACATGCACCCAACAGAAAGCAAGTGGGCAGTAGCACTGTGACAATATAATAATAGGAGAAAGGTGGGTGGGGGTGCGCTGGTGAATTAAATAAATAGACAGAGGTGGCTGGGTGGCTGTGTGACAAGTGGGTCACGCCGACCACATGCGAACACCGAGAGGACGCGCACGCGTCCGCTTCGCGTCCGCGCCGATCCATTTCAGTCCCAAATTTGAGCCAGAAATGGGTCGGCGTGGACGTGAAGCGGATGCGTTTTAGCAATGGATCCATGCGTTGGGCCATTACTTTTGTCCGCGCAAACCCAAACGGACAACCAGAGACGAAATGGGTCGTTCCATTAAAGCTGATCTTTAAGACACGTACACGAAGAATTCTCAGATGTCATCAACAAAGTAAGACCAGCTGCGGTAATGGAAGGACCACAACAACGCGTCGACGGCTCATTCAGTAATGGTCACTCAGTGGTACATGGATCTCGATATACTTCCTCCGTCCCAAAATAACTGTCTTAACTTTATACTAACGTATAAATTTGTATTAAGCTTAAGACACTTATTTTGAGACGGAGGGAGTACTTCTTAAGATACTCCCTCCTCACATTATTGGGCGTATCTCAGAGGGCTCTCGGGCCTAGATGTTTTTCTATTGGTAGAAAAAGCCGAGCCAACGAGCTGTAAAAACGCCTAATTAATCGCAAAACTGGCGCATTAGTAACCCCACGTCCACTAAACGAGTGACTTCCTCGCATGCATTGGTGGAGACGGTTTTTAAAACACCTCAATTAATAGGCTAATTAATGACATGCGCCTTATTTCCTTCTAATTATGAAAAATTATCATTTTAAAGATGCGGCCAATATAGTGTGATGAAGGGAGTATTCAGGATGCTTTGTACGGCTGGTGAACATTATTATAAAATCCCCACCTTTCTTTTCATAGAAAGAAAATACAAATACCTCTGCGTCAAAACAGAAAGTGATTGGGTTGCGAGTTGCAACACGAGCAGCAGACAGATGGAATACCCAATTTACCAACGGCAACAAGCAGCTAGCGCACACGATAGAGCAAGGAGGAACATTCACGTAAGAGCAAGCACAGACAGAAAATCCAACATCCGACTTCAATCAGAGTCGTGACATCACATCAGCCGGTCGATCGCTACCAACCACACGGATCTCGAGCAGCAGGAACCGGCCTGCGCAGCTCGCTCTCGCCGTGAGCAAAGCGGCACCCGTCGCCATGAGTGCAGCATCCCCTGGTGAAGTGCCCGCACAGCTTGGTCTTGAAACTCTCTAGTTGCCATCCGCTGCCGAGAGACCCCGCAGCTGCCTTATTTCCTCCAGCCGCCGGCGGAGGGGCGCCGCCACTGTCGTGGTTGACAACGTGGATCAGCTGCTCCATGGCCATATCGTAAGCGTTCTTGATCTGATCGAACGTGCCCTCCAGCTCCACGTTCTTCAAGTCGGCGTCCCAGTCGTGGTCGCGGACCCGCAGCCTGGCGCCGCTGGCCCGGGATATCTGCTTTATCGTGGCTCCGCCCCGCCCGATGATGGCGCCAACGAGGGACACGTCCACGCAGATCTTGGCCGTCGCCGAAGCGCCGAAGCTCGCCACAGCTGCCTTGCCGGGGTCGGGCGCCGTCCGTGCTTGAAGTGCATGGTCACCGGTAGGAACTGGTTCCATGGGTGGTGACCTTGCGTTGTCCATGGGCAAATGCTTGGCAGGCTTCTCCTCGTCTTTTGCTGGTGGGAGTGAAGGGGCTGCGCCACTCAGGATGCTCATTTTCTCGACGGCCAGGTAGCCGCCCGGGATGTCATGGATGAAGTGGCAGTTGTCACCAAAGCGGCAACCTGCCGTACTGCACGATGGAAACATCATGCGGATAAACAGCCGAACCAGCAGAATGCAAACAACATTACCTGAAGAATAAGCACTATCTAAAATAACGAAGCTCCAACATTGTTTTTCAGAGAAAAGGCTACTGTTGAAATGTTACCTGAAGAATCTGAGGCATGGCTTGGATTTGCTTCCCACGCCTGCTTGAAAAGACTCCGGCTCTGTTATCACACCAAAACAATCGATCAAGCGGCGCCAAGTTTCTTTCGCCTGGACAGTGGACACCACTCGACTCACCTCGTGCTCGCTGAGTCAATTCCTCCGACCTCCCTCGGCGTCCAGGTGCTGCTCCTCCAACCGAGCGTGCAGCCCAAGTCTCCGTGTTAACCCAGAGTTTCACGTCATCGGCATGCTTGGACATGTCGACGCCGCCGGGCAGCACCTTGCAGGCGTCGGAGCTGCCGACGGCGAGCAGGAGCTCCCTCGAGTACGTAATCCTCTGCCCCACCCTTATATTGATCGGCCGCCGTCAGATATATCAGATCAGTCAGCAAAATGAACTACCCATGCATGCATGCCTCGATTGACAGTCGCAGCATGAATCAGCGTGCGTACCTGGGCATGGCGATGGAGGTGGGAACAGTGGCATCGTCAGGAGGCGCCGAGCTCATCTCGACGGCAACGGAAGTTAAGTCTAATGCATGCTGTTTTTACGGCGGTTCACTGCGTCGCCAAGAAGAAGTAGGCAATGGCGTGAAAAAAAAGCCAAGAAGTCGCGGTATGTAAACAACCCGGGGATGGGGGAGGCCAGTGGACGTAAGGCCGCCGGTGCCCTCCTCCTGTGGTAGGGGAGCGTTACTGGTGAATTGATTGACGGGAGAAGTCCCGACTCCCGGCGCAAGCTCGATCGGCAATGGAGGTATGCAGGAAACGAGGCGTCGCTTCTGACGTTGATCCGTCGCGACGACTGGCCCGTGCACGTTCAGCCGCTGCATGCATATTCAGCATATTCAACTTCAAGTCCCCAGGCGTATTACTGTGTGGGCAGAGCACAAACGTTGAGGTTGCAGGCAAAGAGTCGGGGGTGACTGCGACTTGGAGGTTCAAACTTCAACCACAAAGTTCAGAGGCGAACTTGCCGCGAAACAACAAGACAAGGAGCCATGCTCAAATTTGACGAAAATTAATTTCCCTCTATTTTGTATTGTACAAAACAACCAACCGCTGGCTGAGGCCACATCGCAAACAAACCCAAAAGAGAAAAAAAAGAAAGAAAGGAGAAAAAAATGGCGACACAAGCAGATTTACAAGGAAAAGAAGACCGGCAAACGTTGTACCCGTCGGAGTAGTACCACCGTGTCCCAGCATTCCAAAACGTCGCGCACCAAACAACACATTCAAAATGGAATGCAACGATTTTGCCGCTGTTACATGAACAAGTCCTAGGGTTTCCCCCGGTACGCGAAGGGTAGTGGAAGAGGGATATCCCCTACGCCCTTGATGAAGGTCCAGCGGTGCCCGCTGGCATCACCGGTCGGTGCCGGGCAAGCCACCATGAATTTCTCCCGATCCACAACCACCACCACCCTTCCAGACACTTCGTCGTGCACCACCCACTCATCCGCCCACCAGTCTGTGCCACCACGATTAACGGATCACCCTCGTCGTCTCACTAGAGCTGTCAAAGACGAGGCCTCAAGGAGGAAAGGAGACAACGGCCTTGGGAGCGGCCACAACTCGATCGGAGGGAGGGGACAACCTCCACCTCCAACGCGGAGCCGTCCGGACGCGGCGGCGGGGGCTTGCCAGGCCCGACTGCCCGGCCGGGCACACTTGGGCCCGGACTGTCCCTGTCCCTACGTTGTAACTTGCTGATCGACGAGGTGAACACCGCCGCAGACTGCCACCGCCTCGCCCCACCACCAGGGAGCAACACCATCGAGCGCCGAGCAACTAGCCCGCCCAAACCCAGATGGGGCCAAAGGGGCCCAAATCTTGGCCTGGCGGGCGCCGCCCCACGACCAACGGCCGTGCCGCCGCGTCGAGAGCCAACGCGGCACCGTCTCCAACGGGATACACCGTCGCCGACAGCAGCGCCCGAACAAGGACACCACGCGCGCGGGGAAGGGCAGATCCGCCGCCGCCTGCACCACACGGGTAGGGTCCGGCGACGCGCGCTGGCGACGGCGGGGGAAGGGGAGGGAGAGGGGAAGCGCTGGAAGGAGGGATGTGGAGGATCCCCCGTCGGCCTTGCTCGGGGAGGCGACGCGGGGAAGGGGGAGCGGTCTCGTGTCGCCATGTTCAAATTTGGCAGGGCAGAAGTTCGTCATGCTTCAAAACTATGCACCAAGAACTCTAATTGAAGATTATTTGATTGGCATGGTAGTAGTGAAACTGAATTTATAAAAAAGGACACATGAGGAATTTATAAAAAATGTTTTCTTAAATTTGCTACGATAATTCTAGAAAAACATAAATCTTAGTTTGCCATGTGAGTTGTACACATGGCGGCAATCTGGGAAAAACATAGTATAAGTGACATGCACTTTCTTTTAAAATTAGATAACGACCCACAGATTGTTAAGGAAATTTTTAGCAATGAACTTGTTTTCGAAAGGCCGTAGCAAATACTATTTATTAAGATAAGGATAAGAGTTTAAAGGGGAGCCTCCTAGGAGAGTAAATTGCAAAAATCATCACAATTGGAGACACTAAAACATAAAACCGCCACCATTCATTTTGTTTCAAAAAACCATCAACATTATGCTCATAGTTTTCAAAAAATACTGATCGCTGAGATAAGCATTTGCTGACACTATAACTGACAATTAGGCCCCACCATAAATGATGATGTGGCAACAAAAATTAACGGTGTTTGAGTGACCGTCAAAATAAATATGGGACCTGCATGTGAGTGTGATCACTCTCCCTTCAATAAAAAAAACATCTAGTTGCCCTCCTCCCGTGGAACCACTGTGCATCCAATGTGCACAATCGCCACCGCCCGAGAGCACTACCTTACCGTCGATTGTAGCCCGCGTAGCCACCACTCACAAATCGCTTCCAGACCATGTCCTTGAGCTCCGCCGCGTCGCGCTGGTATCCCTCGCCGATGGGTTCGACCAAGGGCGCCCTGAGACGACCGAATCAAGCCTCCCCCCGCCTCTTCCACTGGTCGTTCCTCGCTGCCAATTCGCCGCTTCCAAGCCTGCCCCAAGCCCAGTGAGCTCCCTCGCCGCATCTAAGTGAGTTCCTCTCAATTTCCCCTCATCTCCTTTGCTCTATTTCGCGTTGTAGCGCCATCAGTCTCCGAGCACGACTGCCGCCATGGCCGATGAACTGAAGCAGCTCGTGCTCCCCTGCCTAGTCTAGTACCACGCGGCGGCTCCCCGTAGTGGTTTGCTGCTTGCCTCCCCCTTGCAGTCCGGCGCCCCACATTGTGGTCTATTCCCAATGCCCCCTGCAGCCCGGCGACGCCTACTGAGCGGCCCAGAGGCCGGCACGGGACCTCCTGGGCATGTCGTCCACCCATCCCGGGCTTGTGGCCGGAGGCCATGGCAGGCGGTCGAGCGTGCTTCTGTGTGGCGCAGGAGCCGACGATGCTGGGAGGCTCGTCGACCGGCAGCCTGGCTGGCTGGAGCCATGGGCCGTGCGTGCACGAGGGCGTGGCGCGCTGTTGCGCATGGAGAAAAGTGAGGGGGCGGAGTTGACCACTTGCGTCGTTTCTTGTCCACCACATGGACCTTTTATTCGGGCCCACTTGTTATATTTGCACTTAAACAGTTTTAATCTAGCGATCAGCGTTTTTTGAAAACTATGAGCACAATAGTGGTGGTTTTGAAAAAAACCAAAAGGTGATGGTTTTATGAATTAGGGTCCCCAATTGTGGTGATTTTAGAATTAACTCGCTCCTAACAACATGGTGGTAGTGTTGCACGCAACAACAAAACAAAAGTAGAAGGCAAAATACGCGGACAGACTCAAGCTACACTCGTGAAGGGCGCGTTTGGTTGCCCACTAAGGCCAAACAAGCCCGCACGAAAAGGAATCAGGTCGTTTGATGATCTGTATATGCTGTTCGGCCTACATGGTACGAACTTTACAACACTTCGAGCTAGACCCGTGACCTAGGTCCGGGTCGACAGTTTCTCCACAGGCATGGGAGTGGAACATGTGAAAGCATTGATATGTTGACTAAAGGGGGTGAATAGGCAACTACTAGTTTTTAGCTATTCTAATAAATTAGGTTTAGCAACAAATAGGTTGTCTAGATATGCAACTAGGTGAACAACCTATATGATGCTAACAACAAAAACAATACAAGGAAGCAAAGGATACACAACAAGTAAAGCTTGCACAAAGTAAAGGTAAGAAATAATCATAAGTGGAACCGGTGGATACGAGGATGTGTTACCGAAGTTCCTTCCCATTAAGGGGAAGTACGTCTCCATTGGAGTGGTGTAGATGCACAATGCTCCCGAAGAATCCACTAGGGCCACCGTATTCTCCTCATGCCCTCACATAATGCGAGATGTCGTGATTCCACTAGTGGTACCCTTGAAGGCGGCCACCGAACCTTTATACACAAGGTTGTGGCAATCTCCACAACTTAATTGGAGGCTCCCAACACCACCACGAAGCTTCGCCACAATGGATTATGGCTCTAAGCTGACCTCAACCGTTTAGGATGCTCAAACACCCAAGAGTAACAAAATCCACAAGGAATTAGTGGGGGAATAAAATTTCTCTTAATGGAAGCGAAGATTGGGGTCCTCTCAACCAAACCTAGAAGATCAAGAAGATTTGTTGGCTAGGAAGAGAGATCGGATGAAAATGAAGATTGGAGCAACAATGAAGCTTCTGGTATACCCTCTCAGTCCACACACAAGCGGTAGTACAACTCATAGGAGCGGTACTACCGCTTGGGCGATTGTGTCAACTAAACACCCTATGGCATAAGGCCACGAGCCGGTAGTGCCTCCGGAGCGGTACTACCGTTGGGGTTGCATTGTAGAGGCCCTCAAACGCAGGGCAGAGACAGGAGCAGAGGCAGTACTGCTGAAGCGGTACTACCACTCGCATGAGTGGTACTACCGCTTATGCGCGGTAGTGCCTCGCCCTACTTCCGCCAAGAGTCCGCCGAGAGATTCCGGACCAGCAGGGAGAGCGGTACTAGTGCGGTAGTAACAAGTGGTACTACCACTTGGGAAGGGTACTACCGCGCCTTACTGCCGACAAAAAACCGCTCAGTCCGACACGAAAAGTCAAGACTCCAGAGCCAGCGGTACACGCAGCACTGGGCAGTGCTACTACCGCCCGTGGGCAGTATTAGTGTAGCGGTACTACCGCTTGTAGATTAAGCGGTTCTACCGCTGGCGAGCGTGGTGCTACCGCTTGGTTCCTTTAGGATCATAACAGAGGCATAGTTGGAACAACTCCATTGATGCGGTAAGAAAAAAAGGGTGCAAATGAGAGTGTACGTGTTTATTCCACCAAAAACTTTCCTATGCGGATAGTACGTTTCTCCTACAACTCAATTCCATTAAAAACGAAACATAGGAAAATAAACGTCTTCACTATTATCCACCGAGGGCTATAATCTTCTTGTGCCATATGTACAATTCGGTGAAAGGCTTAATGCACATGATTAGTCCGCAAATGCATCGTCATCAAGCACCGTGTTGAAAATATGCCCTAGAGGCAATAATAAATTAGTTATTATTATATTTCTTTGTTCATGATAATCGTTTATTATCCATGCTATAATTGAATTGATTGGAAACACAATACTTGTGTGGATACATAGACAAAACACTGTCCCTAGTAAGCCTCTAGTTGACTAGCTCGTTGATCAAAGATGACCAAGGTTTCCTGGCCATGTCTACATAGTTCTCGAACCCGTAGGGTCTGCACACTTAAGGTTCGACGTTGTTTTATGCGTATTTGAGTTATATGGTTGGTTACCGAATGTTGTTCGGAGTCCCGGATGAGATCACGGACGTCACGAGAGTTTCCGTAATGGTCCGAAAACGAAGATTGATATATAGGATGACCTCATTTGATTACCGGAAGGTTTTCGGAGTTACCGGGAATGTACCAGGAATGACGAATGGGTTCCGGGTGTTCACCGGGGGGGCAACCCACCCCGGGGAAACCCATAGGCCTTGGGGGTGGCGCACCAGCCCTTAGTGGGCTGGTGGGACAGCCCAAGAAGGCCCTATGCGCCATAGGAAGAAAATCAAAGAGAGAAGAAAAAAAAGAGGAGGTGGGAAAAAGGGGAAGGACTCCTCCTTCCAAACCTAGTTGGATTCGGTTTGGAAGGGGAGGACTCCCCCCTTTGGCTCGGCCGACCCCCTTGGGGCCCCTTGAGCCCCAAGGCAAGGCTCCCCCTCTTTCCCCTATATATACGGAGGTTTTAGGGCTGATTTGGGACAACTTTGCCACGGCAGCCCGACCACATATCTCCACGGTTTCACCTCTAGATCGCGTTTCTGCGGAGCTCGGGCGGAGCCCTGCTGAGATAAGATCACCACCAACCTCCGGAGCGCCGTCACGCTGCCGGAGAACTCATCTACCTCTCCGTCTCTCTTGCTGGATCAAGAAGGCCGAGATCATCGTCGAGCTGTACGTGTGCTGAACGCGGAGATGCCGTCTGTTCGGCACTAGATCGTGGGACTGATCGCGGGACGGTTCGCGGAGCGGATCGAGGGACGTGAGGACGTTCCACTACATCAACTGCGTTCACTAACGCTTCTGTTGTGCGGTCTACAAGGGTACGTAGATCGAACATCCCCTCTCGTAGATGGACATCACCATGATAGGTCTTCGTGCGCGTAGGAAATTTTTTGTTTCCCAAGCGACGTTCCCCAACACACCGAAACCACTAAGGGAGAAATATGCCTAAACAATGCGGTGCTGAGATCCTGCGACCAAGGAGATGGCACGAGCTCGCGGGCATCTCCGAAAAAACGGCGAGAGGATTTTGGCTCATCTCCCGTCGATTTGGTCGTCCTATTTAGACCCCATCCTCCACTAGTGTAGAAAAGCCTAGCTATGGTGTGTCAAAAACTACCTTGTTGGCGTAGACACTCGACGCCACCAATATAGCGCCATTGTTAAAAAATAGTGGTGGCGTTGGGTCCCACACTAGCAGTATATTACATGTTTATGGCGGACCCATTTGTCCAACGCCATCAATTTGGGTTTTTTGATTATAAAAAAATACTACTTCAGAAATTAAGAGCTTAAACTTCACAAAAGGTATTGATCAACTAAACATACTTATAAACTTCAGAGCTTAAAACTTAGTACTGATCACCTAAACATACTCATAATTAAACTTCAGAGTTTAAAACTTCAGAAAATGTACTGAAATAATTAAACTACACTTCATCGAGGATTATCCTCAGCCGGCAAAGTTTCTTCCGATTGCTCTCTCCTTCTTTATTGGATTGAGCAACGTCTGTTTTTAGGTTAGGGTTCTCTATCCTGAGTTCTTTTTGACATAGTGAGAGCATTAGCATCCTCTGTGAGCAGACTATTCCTTTCCTTTTTCATCACAACATTGGCTTCTTCGAGTTTCTTGATGCTCCACTCCAATCCCTCTAATCTGCACTGAATCCACTACTCCACATTGCCCACCAATTTGTTGTTGCTTGCTGAATTGTCCATATGTGTTGTTTCGAATTATGTACACAAGAAAATTAAAATTTGTAACAAAAGCTACAAAAGAACTAAGTTTCTACAACAAAAAAAGAACTAAGTTTCTAAAACAAAAAAGAACTAAGTTTCGACAACAAAAAAGAACTTAGGAATAGAAGAATCTCGTTTTTCAACAAGTAGCTATTTCACTTCAATATCTCTCATAATCAAGCTGGGATGGTTGTGAAGTTGGTGGAAGAAAGCAAACCAATGAATGGAGCTAGTCACCCCGAAAGGCGAGCCCATGTATTTTGAGACACTTCACAACGTGTTGTGTTGACTTATCTTATACTAAGGGTCCGTCCCAGCCAACAAGGGATTTCTCATAATTCTAGGATGAAACAACATCATATCTCAGCTTGATTATGAGAGAGACTGAAGTGAAAGAACCCGGTTTCAGAGCGTGGAAACGAAAAAGAATGAGGTGAAAGGGCCGACCCATGCGGCCCACTTAGAATGTGCTTTGACTTACCCAGGTTATACAATAACACTATTTTCTGGACCCAAGTTCGAAAGGATTAGGGCATTGGATTGAAGAATAGTTCAGTCCGATTGAAACTTAGGTTGGGCTGGCGCAGGGATGAGTGGAGCTTCTGTATGACATGTAGTGGTGTTTCATTAGTCCCTTGATCGGGTACCCGAAGCTCGCTTTGAGGAAGCAGTGCCATTTGGTTCTTCCTTCTTTCACGTCCATCCACGAATGATTTGATAATTCTTTTCATCACTGTTTGGATCGCAGACTTGACCGTTGCATATAGAAAGAAAGTGCCACTCATTTTCTGTTTGTTTTCATGTGCGCATACACTCAGCCTAATTTAGTAAGTGCGAAGTGGAAGGGAGAGTATGGGTGAAAACCCACTACCTTCTGGATAAAAGATATGCTCGATTTATAGATAGCTTTGCTTCACTATATAGCTTGGGACGAATTGATAAGCTCTGAATGCATGAAGGAAAACCTTAGAGATTCCTTCGCTTATCTTCCCAAGCAGACCATATGATTCTCATTATTCTATTTCTCTCTCTTTCCAACCAGCATTCCCTCTTATTATGATTGGAGTGATGTGTGGTACCGAGGATAATGCAATTGATGGTGCTTGTGGCCCCACGGAATGACTGTATAAAAGGAAATAGGCAACAAGGGAGTTTAGTAGACTAAAGATACTGCCTTTATCCCTCTGCGGCCTTTTTTAAGTCGAGTCATAAGGAAAGATCGATAGGATTTGGTCCATTTGGTGTCCTTCCAGACGGAGAAGCGAGAACCCTTTCTGCTTTGACCACTTACCCTCCTGGCACAGATGTGGGAAAATGTCTCAGTTGCGGAATCAAATATGAATGAAGTTAGAACAATCAGCGTAAGCTCTTTCTCTAGGGCCACTATCAATAATGACAAGAACTATTACTAACTAGCTTAATGCATCCGGTCTCCTTCTCCTTCGTACCCCTAGCGGATATGAATAATAGGAAGAAACAAGTCCTTTCTAAAGGCGGGCAGTAGACCAGAGTTTTGTCAGCCGAAGAAGATCGATAAAGCTTAGAACTTGCTCGTTTGCAGGAGGAGGCGGTGGTATGACTCCGTCCGTTGAACGAGCATCTCGTGCCACCTGTTCGGCGTCCACATCCACTACAATTTTATGATCCCAGTATCTATAGCAAAATCGCTATTTGCCTCGCTCTATAGAAGGCCTCCCGTATGTAAGATCACCAACCAAGTTCCTTTCTTCTTTTGTTTGTGCCATCTTTACTAACTTCTACTTCTTGGTTGGCTTGATGCTTACAGGTCTTGCCTCCGCTGATACTGGTCATGGGGACAAGAACTCCGTGGGAAGAGAGCAGATACCAATCCTAAACAACCCTTAGAATGGCCTCATCCAAACAGATGATTGTCATTGATAAGACGGGTAGGTGGTATGTTGATACTGAGCCGCTTCCCCTCTAGTTGTTAGCTCATTCTTAACAAATTCGATCGGGTCTTCATAATCTGGAGTAAAATGATTCGAATCTTTGCATGCCCATACCAAAAACCAATGCCTTACCACTTGACTATACTCCAAACAAACGGTAGGTTCCTCGAGAACCGTGGAAACTAGTTAGTTCAAATCGAACTCAAAAGCAATGCACATTATCTACGCCTTTTTTTGATTCACCAAGACCCGTGATACGTCTCAAACGTATCGACTTTCCAAACACTTTTGCTATTGTTTTGGCTTCATTCCTGCATGATTTGAACGAAACTAACCCAGACTAATGTTGTTTTTAGCAGAGCTGTCTGTATGGTTTTCTTGTGTGCAGGAAAATGAATTTTTAGGTGTCCCGGAAAATTCCAATAAAAAATAGAGAAAATACACGCACGGGGAGGAACCCTTGACCAGAAGATGGGCCAGAGAGGGGTCACCAGGCCTCCAGGCGACCTGGTGGCGCGGCCTGCCCCCTGGTCGTGCAAAGAGGCCGCCTGGGTGCGGTCCACCCCCTCTGGTGCCCTACCTTGGCACCTATTTTTACCCAAGACAAAGAAACCCGAGAATAGAAGCCGTTTTTTTTCCAATTCTCGACCTGGAGCCACCGTCACCCTCGGTTCTTCTCCGGGAGAGCTAATCTGGAGGCTGCCTTGGCCTCCGAAGAGGGGAAATCGTCGCCATCGTCATCACCATCGCCACTCCATCACCCTTCCATGACTTCCCGTTTCATGTGTGAGTAATTCCCTGCTGTAGGTGAAGGGTATGGTAGGGATTGGATGAGTTAGATCATGTAATAGTTTGTCAGATTGTTGGGGCACGTTGCCTATCATCTACTATGGTGTTTATCATCTTTGCTACTACTTGTTGCTCTTAATGCTTGTCACTTTGGGCCCGAGTGCCATGATTTCAGATTTGAACCCATTATGTTTTCATGAATATATTTGTGTTCTTGATCCTATCTATGAGTTGTATGCACCTATTATAGTCCGGAACTAGCGATCCCAATGGTGACAGCTCGGGACACCAAAGGGGATAGACCATAATTTAAGGATTCCATGTATCCATTGATTGTTAATGCTTTGTTCCGGTGCTCTTTGACAGGAGCACCTTAATCTCCATAAGTTCCTTTTGGCCCCGTTGGTAGCAGGATGGTAGGACAAAAGATGTTGTGCAATTTCTTATTGCAAGCACGCACGACTACCTAGGTATACTTGCCTAATGTTTGATATTTGCCTAGATGATAATTACTTTTATGTGTGCCTCGCCCCAAGTTAAATACATGATATCTCTCATCCATGACCAACCATCCATCTTCCTAGCCTATAGTGTTTTAATCCTGATGGTTACAAGTTGCTTTGCTTTTGCTGTTTCACTTTCTTTGCTTTGCCACCATTATTTCCGTTGCCACCATCACTTCCATATAACAATTGCTACTAATATTTCGTTGCCAAGCAAGTATCTTTCAGGTGCGGTTGAATTGACAACTCAACTATTTAAGCTTATAAATATTCTTTGGCCCCCCTTGTGTCGAATCAATAAATTGGGTTATCTTAGCCGCGAAGACTGTTGCGATCCCCTACACTTGTGGGTTATCAAGACTATTTTCTGGCGGCGTTGTCGGGGAGCATAGCTTTATTTACAAGTCTACTTGGAGTTATTTTGCTTGCTACGATTTATCTTCTATGCGTGAGAAAGGAGACCCCAAGGTTGCGATTTTACCATCCACTACAACAAAAGGTACTGTTCTTAGCACTAGTGCTACGCTTGATTCACCTTCCGTTATGAGTAAGTTTGCTTCACCACCACCACATGCTGCCTCTATCGAGTCTGTCACTATGTCTGATACTTTTGATGATGCTTCTACTACTATTGATGAGACTGGTTTACTTGGTTATTTTATTGAGTCTCAGATTACTAAGGCTGCGAAGAAGTCTGGAATTGAAATTCCTGTTACACGCTACCCCATTGGAAGATCCTTTGTTTACCCAGACTTGAGTGGTCTCAAGGAAAGAATTCTTGATGATGATTGTATTGAGCTTGATGATTTATGCAGGGAGCTTATAGAGTGTGCTGACTCTGATCCTGCTGCTGTTAAGAAGGTGCTTGAAAAGCATTCTATGAAGAACAAATTTACTCATGATCCTGAATTTGCTTCATCTCCTATTTGCATTGATGATGCTCATTTTGATTTCTCTGTCGATCTTTCACTTATATCCACAGTTGAAGCTGACCTCTTTTATGGCAGAGAAAATGACGACGCTATTGCACACCTTACCAAACTTACTGAGTTGGGTGGCTTATTCACTACACAGGACAAGAAGAGAAATTATTATGTTACTAAACTACTTCCTTTCTCTTTGAAGGGAGATGCTAAAGCATGGTATGATGCACTACCATGTGGTTCCATTAAGAGTCCTCAATATTTAGCTCAACCTTTTGTTGCTAAATATTTCCTGCTCATAAGAAACATGCTGCTTTACAAAGAATATATAACTTTAATTAGTTGCAGGATGAGCACCTCCCTAAAGCTTGGGGGAGGTATTGCACTTTACTCAAGGCTAGACCGGGACATGGAATCTGTTGGAAATATGCCCTAGAGGCAATGATAAATAGTTATTATTATATTTCCTGTTTTAAGATAACGTTTATTATCCATGCTATAATTGTATTGAATGAAAACATAGATACATGTGTGGATACATAGACAAAACAATGTCCCTAGCAAGCCTCTAGTTGGCTGGCCAATTGATCAAGGATAGTCAAGGTTTTCTGACTATATGCAAGTGTTGTCACTTGATAACTTGATCACATCATTAGGAGAATCATGTGATGCACTAGACCCAAATTATGAACGTAGCATGTGATCGTGTCATTTTGTTGCTATTGTTTTCTGCGTGTCAAGTATTTATTCCTATGACCATGAGATCATATAACTCACTGGCACCGGAGGAATACCACTGACTCCTCCTTCCCAAACCGAATTAGAGGAGGAGTCCTCCTCCACCTTCGGCCGGCGCACCCTTGGGGGCCTTGTGCCCCAAGGCTAGCCCCTCCCCTCCTCCTATATATATTGGTGGTTTAGGCTTTTTGAGACACAACTTATCCACATGCAACTCAAGCCTATTCCACATAGTTTTACCTCTAGATCGGATTTCCGCGGAGCTCGGGCGGAGCCCTGCAAGAGTAGATCAACACCACCAGCGGAGTGCCATCACGCTGCCGGAGAACTCATCTACTTCTCTGTCTCTCTTGCTGGATCAAGAAGGCCGAGATCGTCATCGAGTTGTACATCTGTTGAACGCGGAGGTGCCGTCCGTTTGGCGCCAGATCGGAACAGATCGTGGGACGGATCATGGGACGACGGTGATTTGAATCACGAAGTTGTACCACTACATCAACCGCATTTCCTAACGCTTCCCGCTTAATGATCTACAAGGATACGTAGATCTAATCTCTTCTCGTAGATGGACATCACCATGATAGGTCTTCGTGTGCGTAGGAATTTTTTTGTTTCCCATGCAACATTCCCCAACAGAATCCCTAAGAATGAATTGCTTGATATATTTTATGCTGGTCTAACAGATGAATCTAGAACCTTTCTGGATAGTTGTGCTGGTTGTGTTTTCACGGAAAGAACACCGGACGATGCTGAAAACTAATGGGCAAGATAGCTAAGAATCATGATGATTGGTCCGTTCCTGAACTACCTCCACCACCAAAGAAGAGGAGTATGATTTTCTTGAGCCCTGAAGTTATGCAAGAAGCCAAGAAGTCTATTAAAGAGAGAGGTATTAAAGCTGAAGATGTGAACAATCTACCTCCTATTGAGAAGTCATGTGTGACGCCCTCGGTTTAATCGTACGCTAATCATACACGCAAATGCGTACGATCAAACCCAAGGACTCACGGGTAGATATCACAACACAACTCTAGACAAAAATAAAAATAATACAAGCTTCATATTACAAGCCAGGGGCCTCGAGAGCTAGAATACAAAAGCTCGATAAACACACGAGTCAGCGGAAGCAACAATATCTGAGTACAGACATAAAACATGGGGTGCCTTAGAGAAGGCTAGCACAAAAGGAACACGATCGAACAAGGCGAGGCCTCCTGCCTGGGAACCTCCTAACTACTCCTGGGCTTCAGCGGCCTCCAGGAAGCAGACACCATCGGGACGGCATGCGTCGGCAGGAAAACTCCATCTCCTGGGCTCCATCATCTGGTCGCAGCAATGGATCAAGGGGACAAAGGGGGGGAGCAAAGCAGCGGGGAGTACTCATCCAAAGTACTCGCAAGTCTTACATCAGAACTATTCTAATTATGCATCAGTATCAAAGAAGGGGGTGTTATATGTGGACTGACTGCAGCAATGTGAGAATAGAGAGAGAAGGCCTAGTCCTATCGAAGACTAGCATCTTCAGGGTCTTGCAGCAATAGACGAGAGTAGAACACGGGGGGGGGGGGGGGGTAAAACATTAATAGTCATATTGTTGTAGCAATATTAAAGTGAGGTCACGCCTAAAGATCCTCCCTCGACTCCCTGCGAGGAAGCAATCCCGGGGCAAACTAATGATCCAGTTAAGTAACAATTGTAGTTGTATAAGATCGGGGCACAACTCCAAATCGTCTTGTAACCGTGGACACGGCTATCCGAATAGTTAATTTTCATCCCTGCAGGGGTGCACCACATGTCCCGTCACGCTCGATAACACTCTGGCCGGACATACTTTTCTGGGTCCTGCCCGGCCTCGGAATATCGACACGTCGCAGCCCCACCTAAGACTAATCAGAGAGGCCAGCCCGCCGGTCTAACTCCTAAGCACAAAGGGTTCGTGGGCCCAGTTCCCCTTCGCGCTCCTGCACGTGGCGTGGGCGGCCGACGTCAGTCCTAGCATCCCTTAATCACAAGAGCGATGCATCTCGGGACCACTCGGGCGCGCGCCGCTACATTGCTGGCATCTGAAAAGCTTCGACTGATACCGCGACGCCGAGTACCCATAATTCTTCCCGCGTAGCCGGTTAGTGCGAAAAGGTCTCCGACGAACCGAAATCAAATACCCAAATCCATTAACATTTTAATTAGGCCATCAACACAGTCTCACGGGAATCCACCCGCCTTACAACTAATCACCAAAGATCCCAGTAACATGGTTGAGTAACTGTGTGGTTGTAACATCGGGGGGAATCCGAGGTATCACCCTCTTTGGATTCCGAACGATGTACCCGTCAAGGTGGGTTTAGAGGAATCACCCTCGAGGGTCCCACACTTGAGGGGTTGCACGACAGAGGCGTCGTCGGGAATGGTGAAAGAGGAATCACCCTCGATAACCACGACCGACTAGCTATACTACAGCGATATCATCATGAGTACTTAGCGAGGTGTCACCCTCGGTACCCGATAGTATCTCTGTAGCGTCGTACAAACGAAGGGGGTGTATGTGCTGTGTCGGGTCTGGCTCGTCGATCAGGGATCGAGATTGAAAGCAAAGCGGAGCAACTGGACTACGGGGTCAGAGGGGATGACTGCTCCACCTATACTAGGCATATTAAAGGTACAGGACTGAAAGTAGCAGTTCATCAAAAATAGGCTATGCATCAGATATAGGAGCTAACTACAAGAGTAGCAAAATACTAATGCAAGCAGTAGGAAGAAAGACATAGGCGATATAGGAATGATCAAGGGGGGTTTGCTTGCCTTGCTGCTCTACGGTAAGGGACTGATCGGCAAGGTCGTAGATGTACCCGGCAGCAGCGTCAGTATTGGGGTCTACCGGTAAGAAGAGGGGGAAGAAACAATAAATAATAGCAACGGTGCAACACAAAGCATGACATGGCAAGATGCAGGCTAGACATGAGCTAACGTAGCAACATCCGTCATAGACGGGTCGGAAGAATATCTAACGATATTTTCCGGGTCTCGGGCTACTACCGGTGAGACTGGAAACGATGAAAATGTTCCATGTTTGCTTTGCTAGGGACGCGTGACAGACGAATGGACCGTGTATCCGGGTTCGTCTCGTTCTGCTGATCAACTTTCATGTTGAAAATATTTTGATATGACTTACAGATTATTTAATATTAATTTTTAAAGTTCTATACAATAATTAGGAATTAAAAACAGATTTAAATAATTTAATAAAAAACTATTATGACATCAGTATGATGTCATGCTGACATCAACAGTTGACTAGTCAACTGACCAGCGGGTCCCGAACGTCATAGGCACAAGTTTTAATTTAGATCAAATATTGATTAATCAGATTAATTTAATGGGGGACCCATGTGTCATACTCTAATTATTCTAATAATCCAATTAATTAATTAACTGATATATCTATTTATTTATTTAATAAAAACAGTATTTTTATTTTTATATTTTAATTTCACTTTTCTTTAAAAGGGGGTGTGGGGCCTCCCTGTCATAGACAGCGAGGCGCGTTGGCCCCACCGTAAGTGGCTTTAGGCCAAATACTCGGTTTTATTCACAGATACATAATCATGCAAATATCGTATTCCTCCAAATACCTATATACGCAAATACATACATCGCATCTCATACATACATACATACGCAACTAATACACATTTTATTTTATTTTTCTAACTCTCATCTCTCACAACTCTCTTTGGTAACACACAACAATGAGTGTGTGTTAACTTTCTCAACATAGAAGAGAGCCAACTTCATCTCCTCCTACCGGAGTCAAACGTCGACGGATCGGAGCCCCGTTTGTCGGAACGGAACCGGGACGGCGAGGAGAACAAGATGGTGGGAGGAGCCCGAGGTGGGGCTCACCGACGTTGACGAGACGGCCCGGTGAAGCCGGAGTTCGCGGGAAGGGGCGGAGGAGACGGCGTCGGCGTAGGGAAGCTCCGGGACGGGGCGGATCTGGCGTGATGGAGCGGTTCCGATGAGCTTGTTGACGAGGAGGCCGATTGTGTGACGAGGAGGGGCCGGCCAGTGGCGCAGGTTGCGGAGGGTCGGACGGTGCGGAGGTCGTCATGGCATCGCCGAGGAGGTGCTCTGGCGACGGGGAGTGAGGCCGCCGGGGAGGCGCTTGCCGAGGAGGAGGGGCGAGGTGCAGGGGTGGCGCCGATGTGGGGAGGGAGGGGGCCTCGGTCCCTGGGAGGACGAGGGGGCCGAGAGAGGAGTGTAGATGGGGGGAGGCTCGGTGGGGAAGGAGCCCGTGGGGAGGGAGAAGGAGCCCGCGGGGAGGGAGGGAGACCTGGGACCGACGAGGTGGGCAGAGCCGGCGGGATGGGGAGGTCTGGGGCTCGGTAGGGGGAGGTGGGATCGAGAGGAGAGGGAGGGCGCGGGGCAAGCGGGATCTGCTCTGTTTCCTGGGGGAGACCGACGAGGGGGGGGGCTCGCGTGGGGGGGGGTCGGGACGGTTGGTGGGAGTGGGGGTTGGCGGCGGCCAGGGGGCTGACGAGGGAGGGAGGGGTCTCGCAGGGGGGGGGGGGTGGGGAGCACCACGAGAGGGGGAGCGGTTAGGGTTTGCTGGTAGCCTGGCCGAGTGGGCCAACTTGGCCAGTTGGGCCAGGCGCTCTTCCCTTTTTTGTTTTTAAATATATTTACTTATTTTAATCTTTTTTTTTCATATTCCTTTTCATTTATTAATTATTATTTTTAAATACTTTCTGTCCTAATTATATAGGACTTTTAATATTATTAAAAATGTTTGATTCACTTTTATAACTTATTATGAAATTTTTAATAACTTCCCCGACAATTTTTATCTTAAACATTGTAAAACTTTTCCCGTTCGATTTATTTTTTTAACTTTGAATTTCGACTCGGTTTCGACTATCACGAGATCAACAATAGAATCACGATGATGTGGCATCCTTTGCATATGTTTACTGTAGTTCAATTACCGAGATTACTGTAGCCTAAATCCGGGGATGTCACAACTCTCCACTACTAACAAGAATTCTCGTCCCGAGAATTAAGAGGTAGAAGGAAAAAGCTCGGGGTATTCATCACGAAGATGATCCTCGCGTTCCCAAGTGGCATCATCTTCAGGATGATTTGATCATTTCACTTTGAGGAACTTGGTGACTTTTGCGACGAGTGTGACGTTCAGTCTGGTCGACAATGCGGACCGGATGCTCTTCAAGAGAGAGGTCTTGTTGCAGCTCAAGTATATCCGTGATCCACTACTCGAATAAAATCTTTGAAGCAGCGACAGAGCTGAGACACATGAAAGACACCGTGAACCTGAGGAAGGTTCGCCAGCAGTTCCAATTGATAAGCTATTTTCCACGCCTTTCGAGAATAGTGAAAGGACCTATATAGCGAGGAGTTAACTTGCCCTTGATTCCAAAACGATGTGCACCTCTCATTGGTGTGACGTGAAGATAAGCCTTTACGCCAGGTTGATATACCATATCTTGATGATGACGGTCATACCGACTCATCTGACGAGACTGAGCATCCTTCAGATTGTCATGAAAAATGTGGACTTGATCTTTAGTATGTTGGATAATATCCGGACCGAAGAGTGATCGGTACATTGAACGGTGGCTCGAGAATTTCATACGAAGCCAAGTGTAAAGGATACTTTGGAGTCAAATATGTACATGAGAGTCAGGTTTCAATCGTGTGGAACTTTGGGTTATGGGTCCACCATGTGGGCCGAGAGTAGGCAGAGGGGTGACATACTATACGGTCTTGGTAGCAAGACATGTCAGAGGATAGCCTGTCAGTTATGTTGGAACAACATCGATACCAAGGGCGGGGAATGAATAGAACCATTTTCCTGCTCGTTGAAATGAGGCGGACCAAAAGGCAAGGTTCTCGTCCACCGGCGGCTACCGAAATGTTATCCACAATAGTAACACGGTCTTACTGACAGAGTTGTACACCAAGGTTTATACCTAAACAGGGAATTAACACTGCTTAGATAAGTTATGCCACAAGAAAGGTCAAAAAGGTCAATGGGAATGAGAATGTGTTCACACACACAAGTATTAAAGTATACCATTCCCCAGGAAAACATAGGGTATGGTATGCATGATAGGTCACCCGGTACATAACCATCTTGATAAAGAGACAAGAAGAATCATGATGTTTACCCATACCATACGGTTTGGATAATTGATCAGGAACAATTTAGCATTGCGCTTCCAATGTTCCTGTTGAAATTTGAAGTACCACATCCGTGTTTCGGGGTAGCATCGACATGGTCATCAGATAAAGGTTGGACTTTGGGTACACAAAGAATTCATCAAAAACAACTTATAAAATAAGCCATATAGTTTCCGCATGGAAGATGGCGAATCCTACATATGGGAGGATTTATAACAATAGATCATGCGGCCCGGTGTGCCAAACAAGACATCATCGTACCGGGTTACATAAGACCAAAGTTATAATTATTGGGAAAATGTTCCAGCCATCATATCTATCCGAAATTCAGATCTGATTGGTGACGGGACGCCTCGGACTCAAGATGCGTGAGAAGAAAAGATGATGATGCAGGATTCTCAGGATATGAACTACACAAGTAATCCTTGGATCACGAGTTGGCTTGTAAGACATATGAACACAAGGTCAAGACATTCGTGCCCACATAGAATTCTTACGTCAAAATGCAACTAAGTTCTCATTTGGAAACCATCATCGAGGGTAACAAGGTTCTATGTGTAAATCTGGATCAGCTCTTATGAAGGAACTTATTTTCCTTGATCAAATCAGTCAGTGGCTTCGCGTGCTAAGAGAAGTTATATGAAGTGAAGATAGCAATCCTTCAAAACATATAACACTTCACAAATGCGTGAATGACTTGGGATTTCCCGAGAAGCAGCGAAACAAAACTTTCACATATTCACGGTGGAAAGAGTGCACGTGAACTTTGGGAAAACATTTCTGCTACCAAACACATTCTTCATGAGCTAGGCACAAGTATAATCCTTTCAAGAGTTTCATCGTGGAACATGGAGAAGTTGAGGGTGTGACTGATGGGCTCAACAACAATCCTTTCAAGATTTTGACCGGGATGAATTTCCAAAGTTATAATATCAAGGAGATAGCATTTGTCAAATCAAATGGTATAATGTCGTATGCTCGAGGGAACATCATCAATTAAACATTGGTCGAAGGGTGCACTCGAAAATACAGAATGAGTAGCACAACCAATGTCAAAAATGATGAGTCAACACCCAACACACTTAAGAAAGAAACAATCAGTTGTTAACCTCAAGGCAATAGGGTTGCCAGAAGTTTTGGAATCACACATCAGAGTTCAGTTGTTGGTAGTCCGGTTTGCAACAACACGGGACCAAGAAATAAATGGTGATGGCGAGAAGTATTACTATGTCAAGGATTCTTAAGAGGTGCAATGATGCTCACAACATTGTTGATAGAAAAGATAGTAAGACTCCAAGGTAGAAGCTAACATAAGCTGAACTAGCAAGGAACTCAAGGGACAACACAAAACATGAACACGTTTGTGTTGGAGGGATGGCAAAAGGTTGCCGATGAAATCTCAAACCATCGAGGGGCAAGGTGTTGGGGAACGTCGCATGGGAAACAAAAAATTTCCTACGCGCACGAAGACCTATCATGGTGATGTCCATCTACGAGAGGGGATGTTCGATCTACGTACCCTTGTAGACCGCACAGCAGAAGTGTTAGTGAAGGCGGTTGATGTAGTGGAACGTCCTCACGTCCCTCGATCCGCCCCGCGAACCGTCCCGCGATCAGTCCCACGATCTAGTGCCGAACGGACGGCATCTCCGCGTTCAGCACACGTACAGCTCGACGATGATCTCGGCCTTCTTGATCCAGCAAGAGAGATGGAGAGGTAGATGAGTTCTCCGGCAGCGTGACGACGCTCCGGAGGTTGGTGGTGATCTTATCTCAGCAGGGCTCCGCCCGAGCTCCGCAGAAACGCGATCTAGAGGTGAAACCGTGGAGATATGTGGTCAGGCTGCCGTGGCAAAGTTGTCCCAAATCAGCCCTAAAACCTCCGTATATATAGGGGGAAGAGGGGGAGCCTTGCCTTGGGGCTCAAGGGGCCCCAAGGGGGTCGGCCGAGCCAAAGGGGGGAGTCCTCCCCTTCCAAACCGAATCCAACTAGGTTTGGAAGGAGGAGTCCTTCCCCTTTTTCCCACCTCCTCTTTTTTTTCTTCTCTCTTTGATTTTCTTCCTATGGCGCATAGGGCCTTCTTGGGCTGTCCCACCAGCCCACTAAGGGCTGGTGCGCCACCCCCAAGGCCTATGGGTTTCCCCGGGGTGGGTTGCCCCCCCGGTGAACACCCGGAACCCATTCGTCATTCCTGGTACATTCCCGGTAACTCCGAAAACCTTCCGGTAATCAAATGAGGTCATCCTATATATCAATCTTCGTTTTCGGACCATTACGGAAACTCTCGTGACGTCCGTGATCTCATCCGGGACTCCGAACAACATTCGGTAACCAACCATATAACTCAAATACGCATAAAACAACGTCGAACCTTAAGTGTGCAGACCCTGCGGGTTCGAGAACTATGTAGACATGACCCTAGTGACTCCTCGGTCAATATCCAATAGCAGGACCTGGATGCCCATATTGGATCCCACATATTCTACGAAGATCTTATCGTTTGAACCTCAGTGCCAAAGATTCATATAATCCCGTATGTCATTCCATTTGTCCTTCGGTATGTTACTTGCCCGAGATTCGATCGTCAGTATCCGCATACCTATTTCAATCTCGTTTACCGACAAGTCTCTTTACTCGTTCCGTAATACAAGATCCCGCAACTTACACTAAGTCACATTGCTTGCAAGGCTTGTGTGTGATGTTGTATTACCGAGTGGGCCCCGAGATACCTCTCCGTCACATGGAGTGACAAATCCCAGTCTCGATCCATACTAACTCAACGAACACCTTCGGAGTTACCTGTAGAGCATCTTTATAGTCACCCAGTTACGTTGCGATGTTTGATACACACAAAGCATTCCTCCGGTGCTAGTGAGTTATATGATCTCATGGTCATAGGAACAAATACTCGACACGCAGAAAACAGTAGCAACAAAATGACACGATCAACATGCTACGTCTATTAGTTTGGGTCTAGTCCATCACATGATTCTCCTAATGATGTGATCCCGTTATCAAGTAACAACACTTGCCTATGGCCAGGAAACCTTGACCATCTTTGATCAACGAGCTAGTCAACTAGAGGCTTACTAGGGACAGTGTTTTGTCTATGTATCCACACAAGTATTGTGTTTCCAATCAATACAATTATAGCATGGATAATAAACGATTATCATGAACAAAGAAATATAATAATAACTAATTTATTATTGCCTCTAGGGCATATTTCCAACAGTCTCCCACTTGCACTAGAGTCAATAATCTAGTTCACATCACCATGTGATTCCAACGAATCCAACACCCATATATTTATGGGGTCTGATCACGTCTTGCTCGTGAGAGAGGTTTTAGTCAACGGTTCTGAAACTTTCAGGTCCGTGTGTTCTTTACAAATCTTTATGTCATCTTATAGATGCTGCTACTATGTGCTATTCGGAAATACTCCAAATATCTACTCTACTATACGAATCTGTTTCACTACTCATAGTTATTCGGATTAGTGTCAAATCTTGCATCGACGTAACCCTTTACGACGAACTCTTTAACCACCTCCATAATCGAGAAAAATTCCTTAGTCCATCAGTTACTAAGGATAAATTTTGACCGCTGCTAGTGATTCAATCATGGATCACTCTTTGTACCTCTCAACAGACTTTGAGTCAAGGCACACATCAGGTGCGGTACCCAGAATGGCATACTTTAGAGTCTACGGCTAAGGCATAGAAGACGACCTTCGTCTATTCTCTTTATTCTGCCATGGTCGGGTTTTGAGTCTTACTCAAATTCACACCTTACAACGCAACCAAGAACTCCTTCTTTGCTGATCTATTTTGAACTCCTTCAAAAACTTGTCAAGGCATGCATCTTGTTGAAAGTTCCATTAAGCACTTTCGATGTATCTCCATAGATCTTTGATGCTCAACGTTCAAGTAGTGCAATCCAGGTACTCCCTTGAAAACTCCTTTCAAACAACCTTGTATGCTTTACAGAAATTCTACATTACTTCTGATCCACAATATGTCAACCAGATATACTTATCAGAAATTCTATTGTGCTCCCACTCACTTCTTTGGAAATACAAGTTTCTCATAAACCTTGTACAAACCCAAAATCTTTGATCACCTCATCAAAGTGTATATTCCAACTCCGAGATGCTTGCACCAGTCCATTGAAGGATCACTGGAGCTTGCATACTTGTTAGTATCTTTAGGATCGACAAAACCTTCTGGTTGTATCACATACAATGTTTGCTCAAGGAAACCGTTGAGGAAACAATGTTTTGACATCCTATGTGCAATATTTCGTAAATAATGCAGCAACTACTAACATAATTCCAACAGACTTTTAACATCGCTACGAGTGAGAAAGTCTCATCATAGTCAACTGTTTGATCTTGTCGGAAACATCTTTGCGACAAGTCGAGCTTCTCTTAATGGTGACTTATCACCATCATCGTCTGTATTCCCTTTAAAGATCCATCCTTACTCAATAGTCCTATCACCATCAATTAGTTCTTCCAAAGTCTACACTTTGTTTTCATACATGGATCCTCTCTCAGATTTCATGGCCTCCAGCCATTTGTCGGAATCCGGGCCCACCATTGCTTTCTCCATAACTCGTAGGTTCACTGTTTCTTAACAACATGACCTCCAAGACAAGGTTACCATACCACTCTGTAGCAGTACGCGACCTTGTCAACCTACGAGGCTTGTAGTAACTTGATCCGATGCTCGATGATCACCATCATCAGCTTTCACTTCAATTGGTACATGCGCCACAGGAATAACTTCCTGTGCCCTGCTACACACTGGTTGAAGTGATGGTTCAATAACCTCATCAAGTTCTACCACCCTCCCACTCAATTCTTTCGAGAGAAACCTTTCCTCGAGAAAGGATCCGTTTCTAGAAACAAACACTTTGCTTTCGGATCTGAGATAGGAGATGTACCCATCTGTTTTGGATATCCTATGAAGATGCATTTATCCGCTTTGGGTTCGAGCTTATCAGACTGAAACTTTTTCACATAAGTGTCGAAGCCCCAAACTTTCAAGAAACGACAGTTTAGATTTCTCTAAACCTCAGTCTACACTGTGTCATCTCAATGGAAATATGCGATGCCCTATTTAAAGTGATGCGGTTGTCTCTAATGCATAACCCATAAACGATAGTGGTAATTCGATAAGAGACATCATAGCATGCACCATACCAAATAGTGTGTGGCTATGACGTTCAAACACATCATCACACTATGATGTTCTAGGTGGCATGAACTGCGAAACAATTTCCACATTGTCTTAACTGCGTACCAAAACTCCTAACTCAGATATTCATTTCTATGATCATATCGTAGACAGTTTATCCTCTTGTTACGACGAACTTCACTCTGGAACAGAATTGAACTTTACAATTTTTCAGACTTGTGATTCATTAAGTAAATACTCTTGTATCTACTTAAATCGTCATTGAAGTAAGAACATAATGATATCCACTCCGTGCCTCAGCACCCATTGGACTGCATACATCAAAATGTATCACTTCCAACAAGTTACTATCTTGTTTCATCTCAATGAAAACAAGGCCTGGCTCATGTGGTATGATCAGCATGTCACTAGTGATTCAAAATCAAGTGAATATAAAGATCCAGCAGCATGGAGCCTCTTCATGCAATTTATACTAACATGACTCAAGCAACAGTGCCACAAGTAAGTGGTACTATCATCATTACCTCGTATCTTTTGGCACCAATATTATGAACATCTGTAACACTACGATCGAGATTCAATAAACCATTGAAGGTGATTATTCAAGCAAATAGAGTAACCATTATTCTCTTTAAATGAATAATCGTATTGCAATAAACACGATCCAATCATGTTCATGCTTAACGCAAGCACCAAATAACAATTATTTTGGTTTAACACCAATCCCGATGGTAGAGGGAGCGTGCGACGTTTTGATCATATCAATCTTGGAAACACTTCCAACACGTATCGCCACCTCACCTTTAGCTAGTCTCCGTTTACGCCGTAGCTATCATTTTGTGTTACTAATCACTTAGCAACCGAACCGGTATCTAATACCCTCATGCTACTAGGAGTACTAGTAAAGTACACATCAACATCATTTATATCAAATATACTTCTTTCAACTTTTGCCAGCCTTCTCATCTACCAAGTATCTAGAGTTGCTCCGCCTCAGTGACTGTTCCCCTCATTACAGAAGCACTTAGTCTCGGGTTTAGGTTTAATCTTGGGTCTCTTCATTAGTGCAGCAACTTTTTTGCGGTTTCACGAAGTATCCCTTCTAGCCCTTGCCTTTCTTGAAACTTAGTGGTTTTACTAACCATCAACTATTGATGCTCCTTCTTGATTTCTACTCTCGCAGTGTCAAACATCGTGAATCGCTCAAGGATCATTGTATCTATCCTTGATATGTTATAGTTCATCACGAAGCTCTCACAGCTTGGTGGCAGTGACTTTGGAGAACCATCACTATCTCATCTGGAAGATTAACTCCCACTTGATTCAAGTGATTGTCGTACTCAGACAATCTGAGCACACGCTCAACGCTTGAGCTTTTCTCCTTTACTTTGTGGACAAAGAATCTTGTCGGAGGTCTCGTACCTCTCAACAAGGGCACGAGCATGAAATCACAATTTCATCTCTTTAGAACATCACTTATGTTCCGTGACGTTTCAAAATGTCTTCGGTGCCTTGCTTCTAAGCCATTAAGTATTTCGCACTGAACTATCGTGTAGTCATCAGAAACGTGTATGTCGGATGTTCACAGCATCCACAGACGACGCTCGAGGTGCAGCACACCGAGTGGTGCATTAAGGACATAAGCCTTCTGCGCAGCAACGAGGACAATCCTCTTCAAAGTTTGCTACTATCAACTTTCAACTAAATTTTCTCTAGGAACATATAAAAACAGTAGAGCTATAGCGCAAGCTACATCGTAATTCGCAAAGAACATTAGACTATGTTCATGACAATTAGTTCAATTAATCATATTACTTAAGAACTCCCAGTCAAAAAGTACATCTCTCTAGTCATTTGAGTGGTACATGATCCAAATCCACTATCTCAAGTCCGATCATCACGTGAGTCGAGAATAATTTCAGTGGTAAGCATCTCTATGCTAATCATATCAACTATACGATTCATGCTCGACCTTTCAGTCTCATGTGTTCCGAGGCCATGTCTGCACATGCTAGGCTCGTCAAGCTTAACCCGAGTGTTCTGCGTGTGCAACTGTTTTGCACCCGTTGTATGTGAACGTTGAGTCTATCACACCCGATCATCACGTGGTGTCTCGAAACAAAGAACTGTCGCAACGGTGCACAGTCGGGGAGAACACAATTTCGTCTTGAAATTTTAGTGAGAGATCACCTCATAATGCTACCTTCGTTCTAAGCAAGACAAGGTGCAAAAAGGATTAACATCACATGCAATTCATAAGTGACATGATATGGCCATCATCATGCGCTTCTTGATCTCCATCACCAAAGCACCGGCACGATCTTCTTGTCACCGGCGTCACACCATGATCTCCATCATCTTGATCTCCATCAACGTGTCGCCATCGGGGTTGTCGTGCTACTCATGCTATTACTACTAAAGCTACGTCCTAGCAATATAGTAAACGCATGTGCAAGCACAAACGTTAGTTTAAAGACAACCCTATGGCTCCTGCCGGTTGCCGTACCATCGACGTGCAAGTCGATATTAACTATTACAACATGATCATCTAATACATCCAATATATCACATCACATTGTTGGCCATATCACATCACAAGCATACCCTGCAAAAACAAGTTAGACGTCCTCTAATTTTGTTGTTGCATGTTTTACGTGGTGACCATGGGTATCTAGTAGGATCGCATCTTACTTACGCAAACACCACAACGGAGATATATGAATTGCTATTTAACCTCATCCAAGGACCTCCTCGGTCAAATCTGATTCAACTAAAGTTGGAGAAACTGACACTTGCCAGTCATCTTTGAGCAACGGGGTTACTCGTAGCGATGAAACAAGTCTCTCGTAAGCGTACGAGTAATGTCGGTCCAAGCCGCTTCAATCCAACAATACCGCGGAATCAAGAAAAGACTAAGGAGGGCAGCAAAACGCACATCACCGCCCACAAAAACTTTTGTGTTCTACTAGAGAAGACATCTACGCATGAACCTAGCTCATGATGCCACTGTTGGGGAACGTCGCATGGGAAACAAAAATTTTCCTACGCGCACGAAGACCTATCATGGTGATGTCCATCTACGAGAGGGGATGTTCGATCTACGTACGCACAGCAGAAGCGTTAGTGAACGCGGTTGATGTAGTGGAACGTCCTCACGTCCCTCGATCCGCCCCGCGAACCGTCCCGCGATCAGTCCCACGATCTAGTGCCGAACGGACGGCACCTCCGCGTTCAGCACACGTACACCTCGACGATGATCTCGGCCTTCTTGATCCAGCAAGAGAGACGGAGAGGTAGATGAGTTCTCCGGCAGCGTGACGGCGCTCCGGAGGTTGGTGGTGATCTTATCTCAGCAGGGCTCCGCCCGAGCTCCGCAGAAACGCGATCTAGAGGTGAAACCGTGGAGATATGTGGTCGGGCTGCCGTGGCAAAGTTGTCCCAAATCAGCCCTAAAACCTCCGTATATATAGGGGGAAGAGGGGGAGCCTTGCCTTGGGGCTCAAGAGGCCCCAAGGGGGTCGGCCGAGCCAAAGGGGGGAGTCCTCCCCTTCCAAACCGAATCCAACTAGGTTTGGAAGGAGGAGTCCTTCCCCTTTTTCCCACCTCCTCTTTTTTTTCTTCTCTCTTTGATTTTCTTCCTATGGCGCATAGGGCCTTCTTGGGCTATCCCACCAGCCCACTAAGGTCTGGTGCGCCACTCCAAGGCCTATGGGTTTCCCCGGGGTGGGTTGCCCCCCCCGGTGAACACCCGGAACCCATTCGTCATTCCCGGTACATTCCCGGTAACTCCGAAAACCTTCCGGTAATCAAATGAGGTCATCCTATATATCAATGTTCGTTTCCGGACCATTCCGGAAACCCTCGTGACGTCCGTGATCTCATCCGGGACTCCGAACAACATTCGGTAACCAACCATATTACTCAAATACGCATAAAACAACGTCGAACCTTAAGTGTGCAGACCCTGCGGGTTCGAGAACTATGTAGACATGACCCCAGTGACTCCTCGGTCAATATCCAATAGCGGGACCTGGATGCCCATATTGGATCCCACATATTCTACGAAGATCTTATCGTTTGAACCTCAGTGCCAAAGATTCATATAATCCCGTATGTCATTCCATTTGTCCTTCGGTATGTTACTTGCCCGAGATTCGATCGTCAGTATCCGCATACCTATTTCAATCTCGTTTACCGGCAAGTCTCTTTACTCGTTCCGTAATACAAGATCCCGCAACTTACACTAAGTCACATTGCTTGCAAGGCTTGTGTGTGATGTTGTATTACCGAGTGGGCCCCGAGATACCTCTCCGTCACACGGAGTGACAAATCCCAGTCTCGATCCATACTAACTCAACGAACACCTTCGGAGATACCTGTAGAGCATCTTTATAGTCACCCAGTTACGTTGCGACGTTTGATACACACAAAGCATTCCTCCGGTGTCAGTGAGTTATATGATCTCATGGTCATAGGAACAAATACTTGACACGCAGAAAACAGTAGCAATGAAATGACACGATCAACATGCTACGTCTATTAGTTTGGGTCTAGTCCATCACATGATTCTCCTAATGATGTGATCCCGTTATCAAGTAACAACACTTGCCTATGGCCAGGAAACCTTGACCATCTTTGATCAACGAGCTAGTCAACCAGAGGCTTACTAGGGATAGTGTTTTGTCTATGTATCCACACAAGTATTGTGTTTCCAATCAATACAATTATAGCATGGATAATAAACGATTATCATGAACAAAGAAATATAATAATAACTAATTTATTATTGCCTCTAGGGCATATTTCCAACACAAGGATGGTGTTTTCTCATCATGCATTCAACTGATACGCTGCAAGAACTCAGAATGTTGATGATGATCACGACACTGTTGTCGAGAAACTTCACGAAGATGTAATCTTTCAGCGACGACATCAAGCAAGGGAATGATGAAGCAAGAAAGAGGTTGTCGGAATCACAGATAAGGCTGCTAGCTTAGAATTGAGATTGCCTTTCAGAACAACCAACATGATGTGGAAAGCTCGATGCAAGCTAAACACATAGTTGGAATTGTGTTCCAGGGATGAACGGTATAGGTAGCATGGTCCAGCTCCAATATGACGATGATGATGTAGCTTAACAACTTGGATTGTTATGATCGAGTACAAACTCGTAAGCAAGAAAGATTACAAAGAGTTGTTGAATTGCAATGTGTACTCGATTCAGTTATCGATGTATTTGCGTGTCCAACAACTCAAACACGAGGAAACTGGAATTAATGAAAATATCATAGTTGATGAGGAGCTCATAAGAAGTTATATAGCTCCGCGATATCCTCGAGCTACAAGGAATAATACTCGGAGGTAGATCAACTTTATGGTTTGGACCGGTGTGTTGATCTGAAGAAGACAAGTACTTTAACTCGTTTGAGAATGAAATTAAGGTTGGACAACATGGTCGGAACCACGATTACAAAGGACAAGATCACCGATACCAGATTAAACCACAGAATGAATGATTATTGATACGAGATGTTGTTTATGATAGGATCAACGTCGCTTCCATGGGCATGAACACAAAGTTCAAGGTCGACTCCCACTTCATCAATGCATCACCTGCCATTTACTCCTCGCCTCTGATCAGGTTGTAGCCTTGAAATAATATCCGACAAAACACCAGAAGTGTAAGACTCATGAAAACTTTTCGAGTCATATGGATTTAGGAAGGCATAGGTTCAACCCGTCGGGGCATCTTAGGAACATATACCATAAACTCCAAGAGTAATTAACACATGCTATGGGAGCATGGCTGTCAAAGCATAGGATACAATTCTATCACAGGGAGAAGACACAATTTACCAATGGCATCATGTGTTAGGGGAAGCATCACAAGAATTTTCAAAATCAAAGAATGTCGTCGGATAATAGCACAGAATGAGTCTGGCAGTACACAAAATATCTGATGTGAGTATCGGTGCTCAATTAGAGGGAGATAGGATGCAATGCATCGGGTTATAGAACATCTGAAAAATATCGATACTTAATTACCAAAGGAATTATGATTTCCACGTTGGTGTATCATAATCAGATGCTTCGATCAAATACAAGTAAATTGAATAGATTTAGATGGACAATCAATATAAATTGATTTGTCGGGAACCAGTTCTGTTTGAAAGGACGTCTGAGTAGGAAAGAAAATTCATAAGTATCCTCAGATGATTGTGTTCATTCACACACACGTTGAGTCAATAAGATCAGAGGAAATCACAAAGGATTTTAATGAATGCTGCTAGACATATGGATTTAACCATAATGCAAGTAGGTGAGAAAAGCCAAGAGAAATAGGCTACAGAGGATTTCGGAAGGCCGAATATTAAGTCGAAGAACTTTCGAAACCCATGACAACTGATGATGGACGAATCCCCGATAAGATAATTCGTTGCATCTCGTAAAACAAGAGCAATTGGAAAAGAAAGTATGGACAACATTTGTATGTCGTCATCCATAGGGGTTGACGGAGGAAGGGAAATCGCAAAAGCGATGATCACAAGTTCTTAAGAGAACATCAAAGAGTAACTGCAATTCTTCTGACGGATAATGCCATCGTCCGTAATACTGGGCTCCCCGGGAGGGAATATTTACGAGAGCCTAATGTTAGAGTTAGTAAAATCTTTGACCCGAAAGAGAAGAGAGAGTAGAGCCCAGAGTATAGGAAAGGAGTAAAAGATACTAATACCACCCAATTGAGATGTGGGCCCGTAAGCCACAACATCAGTGTTAGTAAAGTTTTTTAAACACTAGACTCAACTTCGGCCAAGGAGTTGGAAAGGGGGCTACCTACAGGTAGTCGGCTCTGATACCAACTTGTGACGCCGTCGGTTTAATCGTACGCTAATCATACACGCAAATGCGTACGATCAAACCCAAGGACTCACGGGTAAATATCACAACACAACTCTAGACACAAATAAAAATAATACAAGCTTCATATTACAAGCCAGGGGCCTCGAGAGCTAGAATACAAAAGCTCGATAAACACACGAGTCAGCGGAAGCAACAATATCTGAGTACAGACATAAAACATGGGGTGCCTTAGAGAAGGCTAGCACAAAAGGAACACGATCGAACGAGGCGAGGCCTCCTGCCTGGGAACCTCCTAACTACTCCTGGGCTTCAGCGGCCTCCACGAAGAGGACACCATCGGGACGGCAGGCGTCGACAGGAAAACTCCATCTCCTGGGCTCCATCATCTGGTCGCAGCAACGGATCAAGGAGACAAAGGGGGGAGCAAAGCAGCGGTGAGTACTCATCCAAAGTACTCGCAAGTCTTACATCAGAACTATTCTAATTATGCATCAGTATTAAAGAAGGGGGTGTTATATGTGGACTGACTGCAGCAATGCGAGAATAGAGAGAGAAGGCCTAGTCCTATCGAAGACTAGCATCTTCAGGGTCTTGCAGCAATAGACGAGAGTAGAACAGGGGGGTAAAACATTAATAGTCATATTGTTGCAACAATATTAAAGTGAGGTCACGCCTGAAGATCCTCCCTCGACTCCCTGCGAGGAAGCAATCCCGAGGCAAACTAATGATCCAGTTAAGTAACAATTGTAGTTGTATAAGATCGGGGCACAACTCCAAGTCGTCCTGTAACCGTGGACACGGCTATCCGAATAGTTAATTTTCATCCCTGCAGGGGTGCACCACATGTCCCGTCACGCTCGATAACACTCTGGCCGGACATAATTTTCTCGGTCCCGCCCGGCCTCGGAATATCGACACGTCGCAGCCCCACCTAAGACTAATCAGAGATGCCAGCCCGCCGGTCTAACTCCTAAGCACAAAGGGTTCGTGGGCCCAGTTCCCCTTCGCGCTCCTGCACGTGGCGTGGGCGGCCGACGTTAGTCCTAGCATCCCTTAATCACAAGAGCGATGCATCTCGGGACCACTCGGGCGCGCGCCGCTACATTGCTGGCATCTGAAAAGCTTCGGTTGATACCGCGACGCCGAGTACCCATAATTCTTCCCGCGTAGCTCGTTAGTGCGAAAAGGTCTCCGACCAACCGAGATCAAATACCCAAATCCATTAACATTTTAATTAGGCCATCAACACAGTCTCACGGGAATCCACCCGTCTTACAACTAATCACCAAAGATCCGAGTAACATGGTCGAGTAACCGTGTGGTTGTAACATCGGGGGAATCCGAGGTATCACCCTCTTTGGATTCCGAATGATGTACCCGTGAAGGTGGGTTTAGAGGAATCACCCTCGAGGGTCCCACACTTGAGGGGTTGCACGACAGAGGCGTCGTCGGGAATGGTGAATGAGGAATCACCCTCGATAACCACGACCGACTAGCTATACTACAACGATATCATCAGGAGTACTTAGCGAGGTGTCACCCTCGGTACCCGATAGTATCTCTGTAGCGTCGTACAAACGAAGGGGGTGTATGTGCTGTGTCGGGTCTGGCTCGTCGATCAGGGATCGAGATTGAAAGCAAAGCGGAGCAACTGGACTACGGGGTCAGAGGGGATGACTGCTCCACCTATACTAGGCATATTAAAGATACATGACTGAAAGTAGCAGTTCATCAAAAATAGGCTATGCATCAGATATAGGAGCTAACTACAACAGCAGCAAAATACTAATGCAAGCAGTCGGAAGAAAGACATAGGCGATATAGGAATGATCAAGGGGGGTTTGCTTGCCTTGCTGCTCTACGGCAAGGGACTGATCGGCAGGGTCGTAGATGTACCCGGCAGCAGCGTCAGTCTTGGGGTCTACCGGTAAGAAGAGGGGGAAGAAACAATAAATAATAGCAACGGTGCAACACAAAGCATGACATGGCAAGATGCAGGCTAGACATGAGCTAACGCAGCAACATCCGTCATAGACGGGTCGGAAGAATATCTGACGATATTTTCCGGGTCTCGGGCTACTACCGGTCAGACTGGAAATGATGAAAATGTTCCATGTTTGCTATGCTAGGGACGCGTGAGAGACGAATGGACCGTGTATCCGGGTTCGTCTCGTTCTGCTGATCAACTTTCATGTTGAAAATATTTTGATCTGACTTACGGGTTATTTAACATTAATTTTTAAAGTTCTATACAATAATTAGGAATTAAAAACAGATTTAAATAATTTAATAAAAAGCTATTATGACATCAGTATGATGTCATGCTCACATCAACAGTTGACTAGTCAACTCACGAGCGGATCTCGAACGTCATAGGCACAAGTTTTATTGATTAATCAGATTAATTTAATGGGGGACCCATGTGTCATACTCTAATTATTCTAATTATCCAATTAATTAATTAACTGATATATCTATTTATTTATTTAATAAAAACAGTATTTTTATTTTTATATTTTAATTTCACTTTTCTTTAAAAGGGGGTGTGGGGCCTCCCTGTCATAGACAACGGGGTGCGTTGGCCCCACCGGTAAGTAGCTTTAGGCCAAATACTCGGTTTTATTCACAGATACATAATCATGCAAATATCGTATTCCTCCAAATACCTATATACGCAAATACATACATCGCATCTCATACATACATACATACATACATACATACATACATACGCAACTAATACACCTTTTATTTTATTTTATTTTATTTTTCTAACTCTCATCTCTCACAACTCTCTTTGTTAACACACAACACAGAGTGAGTGTTAACTTTCTCAACATAGAAGAGAGCCAACTTCATCTCCTCCTACCGAAGTCAAACGTCGACGGATCGGAGCCCCGTTTGCCGGAACGGAACCGGGACGGCGAGGAGAACAAGATGGTGGGAGGAGCCCGAGGAGGGGCTCACCGACGTTGACGAGACGGCCCGGTGAAGCCGGAGTTCGCGGGAAGGGGCGGAGGAGACGGCGTCGGCGTAGGGGAAGCTCCGGGACGGGGCGGATCCGGCGTGATGGAGCGGTTCCGATGAGCTTGTTGACGAGGAGGCCGGTCGTGTGACGAGGAGGGGCCGGCCAGTGGTGCAGTTTGCGGAGGGTCGACCGGTGCGGAGGTCGTCGTGGCGTCGCCGAGGAGGTGCTCTGGCGACGGGGAGTGAGGCCGCCGGGGAGGCGCTTGCCGAGAAGGAGGGGCGAGGTGCAGGGGTGGCGCCGAAGTGGGGAGGCAGGGGGCCTCGGTCCCTGGGAGGACGAGGGGGCCGAGAGAGGAGCGTAGGTGGGGGGAGGCTCGGTGGGGAAGGAGCCCGTGGGGAGGGAGAAGGAGCCCGCGGGGAGGGAGGGAGACTTGGGACCGGCGAGGTGGGGAGAGCCGGCGGGATGGGGAGGTCTGAGGCTCGGTAGGGGGAGGTGGGATCGCGAGGAGAGGGAGGGCGCGGGGCGAGCGGGATCTGCTCGGTTTCCTGGGGGAGACCGATGAGGGGGGGGGGGGGCTCGCGTGGGGGGGGGGGGGGTCGGGACGGTTGGTGGGAGTGGGGGTTGGCGGCGGCCAGGGGGCTGACGAGGGAGGGATGGGTCTCGCGGGGGGGTGGGGAGCACGACGAGAGGGGGAGCGGTTAGGGTTTGCTGGTAGCCTGGCCGACTGGGCCAACTTGGCCAGTTGGGCGAGGCGCTCTTCCCTTTTTCGTTTTTTAATATATTTACTTATTTTAATCTTTTTTTTCATATTCCTTTTGATTTATTAATTATTATTTTTAAATACTTTCTGTCGTAATTATATAGGACTTTTAATATTATAAAAAATGTCTGATTCACTTTTATAACTTATTATGAAATTTTTAATAACTTCCCCGACAATTTTTATCTTAAACATTGTAAACTTTTCCCGTTCGATTTATTTTTTTAACTTCGAATTTCGACTCGGTTTCGACTATCACGAGATCAACAATAGAATCACGATGATGTGTCATCCTTTGCATATGTTTAGTGTAGTTCAATTACCGAGATTACTGTAGCCTAAATTCGGGGATGTCACATCATGTGAGCCTACCACTCACCCACCTATGGTAGAGGTACACTCTCTTTTAGAATTCAATGTAAGTGGCATCCCTCGTGGTAAGCCCCCTGATCAATGTTTAGATGAGCTTGATAATTTCGTTGTCAAGCAAAGTCACATTAATGAGAGGATTCAAAGCCGGTTGCATGATAATTCTATTGTTATAAAAAGTTTGCTTGATTTTTAAGTAGAACTGTTAATGATGTTAAAGGTCTTGTTAAGCATTTTCATATGGTTCAAACTTAGCTTGAACAAATTTCTAATGCGCAAAAAGATTTGCTTGCTAACAATGCCAAACAAGTTGATACACATGCGTATGGTATAAAGACCCGAGGTGGTACACACACCCAGGACCCCCTCTATCCGGAGGGGCATCCAAACAGGATCAAGCAAGATTCTCAATTGCACGAAGAAGACGTTGTGAGCTCCCCGAAGAAGAAGAAGAAGAAGAAGAAGAAACACAAGGAAGCTGACAACTCCAATATCTCCGCCCTCTTGCCATCTCCAGTCTGTCTGTGTGACCACAAAAAACAAACCTCCATGGTTATGAATTTTCTATGCCTTCTTCCCGCCCTAGAGGAAAGAAACGACGGATAATTTCTGAAGCACCTTTCACTCGTTTCACCTTCTATTTTCTAATGCAAAACCCACGCTCTTTATCCTAGAATATGTATGCATCCCCTTGCGATCAAAATTTCATAGCCACGATCTTCCAATGTGTCTCCAACATCTGTTGCTGCCTTTGAGCCTCCTCAATGTCCACATCTGCCTCATCATGATCAGCGCTAGTACCATCCGACTCCTCCTACAAAATTACATATGAAACTATGTGAACTATTGTCATTTATCTCATACTATTTTGCGATGTACAACATGTATGAATGAACCTGGCACAAGTTATCTGAAAATGATTCCTGGAAACTATTTTGCACATTGTCAACATCCAGATCTTCCTACCAATTAATAAACAAAGATAAATATTTAGACCTGCCATAATTTGCTAATTCAAAAATGAAATCAAAATACACGCCATTTACGTATTCACTATTCGCACCATGTTCATTATTACCGAAATCCTCCGAAAGTAAGATATCATATGACGAGCATGAATCATTGTCGCTGTTGTCATCATCTTCGTTAACACTCTCGGTTTCAGTGTTAGTCACCTTATCAGTATAATTCACATCCCCCATGAATGCACTTTCTTCGTCCATGTCAACACCTAACTCACTGAACTGCACAACATTCATAATTTTTCTTATGTTAAAATTCATATAGTGGATCATGTCGAAGAATAATTTACAGCATTAATACCATTACAACCACATGAACTAAATCAGTACCATTCATCGTGCTAGGTTTAGATGCCAAACCTTGGGCCGCGGTATACACGTCGCCTGTCTAGAACGACAGGGCCTTCAGGGACGACGGGGCCTTCAGGGAGGGGGATCCGGCTTGATTCTAGCCGACGACGATGTGGAGTACGAGGAAAACATAGTTTTTTTGGCCGGATAAGCGGTGGGGGACGACGACGGTCGGTCATGGCGGGGGACGACGACGGTCGGTCGTGGCGGAGGCGACACCGTTCACGTTCACGGCGTCGGACGAGGATGGTGAGATGCGGCGTGGGACGGGGTTGGAATGTTCTTTGAACCACGCGACGACGTTGTTCCACACCTCCGGCAGCGATCGGCCAGTTGTAGAAAATTGACCGGGAGGAGTGTGATCGCCGGGCGGGCGCGAAAATCGTGCACCTCCCTATTTTTCCACGTACGCGGGCGGGCGCGAAGATTGTGCGGCAGATCGTTTTTTTCTTCATGTGGCAGGTATATGTACGGCGGCCTAGAGTGTATAATACGAGGTGGTATACATTTCTTCTGTATGACCATTCTACCCTTATAAGTTTCTTAGGGGGGGTCTATCGAAGCGGATTCCATTTTCCAAACCAGTCGAGGCAGCTCAAAAGGGCACTTACAAATCAATTAATATACAAATTAGTACTATTGTTTTTCTCACGTTAAGCTCAAACATTTGTCAAGAGGCATGGGTTTGTGGCTAGTGAAGGCGGGGCGGGGGGGGGGGGGGGGGTGCGTAGGAACGACATCGGGATGGTGGAGAGGTGCTTCAGCAGTAATGGTACACATACATAAGTTTACATGGGTTTTACAGACAGGTGGATTTTGATTGGAGTTTAAGAGGGATGAGGCCCCACCTCCTTGAAAATCAGGGAGAAGAGTTTAGTTAAGAAGAAAGAACCCTAGTCAGCGTGTAACCACGTGTAACTCTTTGTATGTTTAGCATTTTTGGGTGCTTCAGTGTGCGGCGAAGGTCCTCGTGGCCGCCAAAGGCTAGCTAGAGGAGGAGCAAGAACTGCAACTGCGATTTTGATTATTCAAATTCACATGAAAGCATAAATCCACCTATCAAGTTAGGTGCGGAAACTCTAGGGAAAACCATATTAACCAAGGAATCAACTTAAATACTATTCCCTCCAGTTTCTAGATATAAATCCTTCTTTGGTTCATAGGATAGGATTATTATACCTGAGGAAAATAATTCGCCACTATGTGGGAAAAGCTAGCCAATGTCAACATTCAACCTGGAGTTCATGATTCTATCATCTCGAAGCTCACTAATGACGGGACCTACACTGCATCGTCGGCTTACAAGGCCCGGTTTGTTGGACATCTCCGTTCACCCTTGCAGGATATGGTTTGAAAGGTTTGATCAGTTCCCAAATGCAATTTTTTTGTATGGTTGGTCACTCAAAACAGGATTTGGACAACGTACAGACTTCAACATAGAGGATGGCCCAATTGCGGTCAATGCCCTCTTTGTAGCCAAGTGCAGGAATCGGCGGTCCACCTCCTATTCAAGTGTCGGTTCTCAACTCGTGTCTGGAAGGAGGTGTACTCATGGTTGGATCTTCAAGTTGATATGACCGATTGGCATATCTCCCCCGCAGTTAAAGCTTGGTGACAAGGAACTATCGACATTGCACATCAAAGAAAAGCTCTCTCATATTTGATCCACCTTGTTGGATGGGAGATTTGGAAAGGAAGGAATGCGCGTGTCTTTAGTAATAAAGCGGCACCATTGGTCATGACTGTTAGCCTTATTAAGGATGAAGCATGGCTTTGGGCCATTGCGGGTGCCAAGCATTTGAGTAATGTAATGTCGTGAGAGTAATTAGTTAGCGTTTGTGCCGCTTAAGTGGCGTGTATCTCACAAACTTCTCTCTTAATCAATCAAAATGACAAGATTTTTGCCTTCTTTAAAAAAAAGATAGAATTATTATAGGAATAGGAAACTTACAGAAATGAGATGACATGTATCCTAAATCCTATGAGTAGGATAGAAAAAGAGATGTCATTTCGTCTACATTGTAGGAATTCTTTCATTGAGTCTAGGCTCATATTTATTTTTCTTTAAAATGTTGAGGATAGGAACCAATCCTATGTTGAAATAGGAATCATTCCTATGAACCAAAGGGATCTAAATCAAAAATTAATATAGGAATCCTATCCAAATGAGACCTAAGTCTTTTTACAGATTCCAATGCTGACTACATATGGACTAAAATAAAAAAAATCTACACTCTTGTAGATTTGTATTTGATCCGCATTAAACTCTCTAAAATATGGGGACTGCTACGCATCTACCGGTGGATATTTGTTAAATATCCACCACCTGAACAGCCGTTCGATCTCGCGCGTGTAGCCGTCCGATCCGCTGCGTCTGATCCTCTCTGGACGCAATTCCTGAAACGATGCTCGAGTTGCAGAAACTTTCGCTTTGTTGCAAAAAATAAACTTTGGATCCGTTAATTCCTGAAACAACGGCCGAGTTTCAGAAACAATTTGCTTGTTGCAGAAGCACTACCCTAGTCGGGATCCGGTCTGACGCAGGGAGGCAAGGCCGACGCGAGTCGGCCGGCGGCAGGAATGCGACGGCGATGGTTGGGGGCTCCGGCGCCGGTGGCTGGGGCTCCGGTGGCGGCAGGATCGGCCGACGGCGGCGCACCACAGCGGGGCGTGCAGGACCGGTGGCGGAGGGGGTGGCAGGGCCGCAGCAGGCCGGCAGCAGAGGGGGCGGCGGGGCTGCAGCAGCCGACGGCGGAGGGGCGGCGAGCCACAGCAGGCCGGCGACGCGAGGTCGTCGGGGCGGAGCACGGACTGAAGAGTTTCTCTGAAACAACTGCCCAGTTTCAGAAATCCATTGATGCGCGGGACGAGAAAGCGGTGGACAGTTTATTTGGATCCGTCGGTGAAAGGTAAGAATTTCCCCTAAAATATACTCCGTATTTATATTTAGAAACGGAAGTAGTATTCGTGTTACATATTTTAAACTCACACTACGATGTGCCACAAAAACTCTTGATTTTTTTTTACATATACTTGAGAAAATGAACTATGCTTTATGTAAGTCATACCAAGATGCAATGGAAACTCTCCCGTCAAAAAGAAAAAATGATGCAATGGAAACTCGATGGCATAATCCCAAGTTTAGAGTTACACTGATCTCATCCAGCGGTCGATGGATCGCTACCAACCACACGGATCTCGACGAGCAGCAGGAGCCGGCCTGCGGAGCTCGCTCTCGCTGTGGGCGAAGCGGCAGCCGTCGCCATAGGTGCAGGACCCTCTGGCGAAGTGCGCGCACAGCCTGGTCTTGACGCCGTTATACTGCCCTCCGCCCGGCACCGGCAGATGCTCCCAGACCATCGCGCTGGCGTGCTTGACCTGATCGGGTGTGCCCTGCAGCTCCACGTTCTTCAGGCCGGCGTCCCGCTCGTGTTCGCGGATGCACAGCCTGGCGCCGCTGGCCCGGGATATCTCCCTTATGGTCGCCCCGCCCCGCCCGATGACGGCGCCCGCGAGGGACGCGTCCACGGTGATCTTGGCTGTCGCAGAAGCGCCAGAGCTCGCCGGAGCTGCGTTGGGCGGCGTCGGTGCTCTGAGTGCGTGGTCACCGGTGTGACTTGGTTGTTGCATGCTCATGGATGGTGGCGTTGGATTGAGCTTGGCAGGCTCCTTCTCGTCCTGTGCTGGAGCCGGGATATCGTGGATGAAGTGGCAGTTGTCACCGAAGCGGCAACCTGCGGTGCTGCACGATGGGAAACACACACCATGCGGATATAAGTAGAACTAACGGAACAAGTGAGAAAACAATGTTGACCACGGTGTCCGGAAAAGGGATTACCTGAAGAATCTGACGCATGGCTTGGATTTGCTTCCCGCGCCTGCTTCAAACGCCTCCTGCTCTGTTATACCAAAACGACGAATCATGCGGTTCCAAGTTAGTACGATGGTAGTATATCGTAGAATGGAAAATCTGGAGACGAAAGGAGCAAGCCAATTTGACCAGTCTACTCACCTCGCTTCGGCTGAGGCAAAAATTCCGAATCCCCTAGGCCTCCAGGTGTTCTTCCAACCGAGCTGGCAGCCAGAGCTTGGGAAGGAACCCACAATGTGGCGTCATCAGGGTGCTTGGGCAAGTCGGCGTCGGCGCCGGCGGGCAGCAGCTTGCATGCATCCAAGCTGCCGACGGCGAGCAGGAGTTCCCTCGAGTACATGATCCTCTTCGTCCGCCTCGCGTTGACGCCGACCCTCTCCTCCTCCTCCCTTGCAACGATCAGCCGGTCAGATCAATCGCATCGGTCGGGATACGGGAAGGAACTAACCATGCACATGCCTCTATTGATTGACAGAGCGAGCGTACCTCGGCATAGTGGCATCATCACGAGGCGCCGAGGCCGAGCTCATCTCGCCGGCGGCGGAAATTTTCAGCCTAATGCATTTACCGTGGTTCACTGAATCTCTTGGGTACCAACAAGAAGCAATGGCATGAATGAAGAAGGGTAGGAGGAGGGAAGCCAGCCGCAATATGAAAATAATAATAGAGGGTGGGGGGAGGCCAGTGGGCATAGGTACGGCCGGCGGCGGGCGGCGGCCCTCCTATGCTGCCATGTTGGGGAGCGTTACTGGTAATTCAATCGATTGATTAATGCACCCAGGAACGAGGCGTCGATTGTGACGTCGATCCATCGCCACGGTTGGCTGCTGCAGCTGGTTCAGCCGCTGCGTGCGCGAGATGTAGCAGAGTTTCTTCAACTCCTCAGGTCAGGGCGTGCCCACGTTCAGCTTCCCCGGTGCACAGGACACCGGATGCAAAATTGTTTTCTTTAACAATTTTGTGTATATTATAGTGTGTGACACCCTTTCTTCATATGTAAAGTATGTGTGATTTGACACTAGGACACCAGGTCATTTCCTCTCTCGGTCCGCCCGTCCGTGCGTGCGGATCGTCTCCCCAGCCGAGCACAAAAGTTGAGAACGCACACAAATTGTCTGAGCCGGAAATCGTGTTGTTGGTCAGCGACTTGCGACTCTGCAACTCAGGTGTATTTTTTCCAGGCACTTTTTGTGTACGGACTAAGGCACTGTTTTTTTTTTAAGTTCTAGGACTTTTTTTAGTCCTAACTAAAAAGTCTCTAGTCCCTATCCGTTTTTTTTCGGGACTAAACAGGGACTAGAGGTCATTAAATGACATATAAAAAGACCATGTTATCCCTAATAATGTACTAGAAGTTATTAAATGACATGTTAAAAGTAGGGGCGTTATTGGAAAAGGTGTCAAAAAAGTCTCAAAAAGTCCCTCCCATGGGCACTTCTTCCTTTAGGCTGGCCATAGTGGGAGTAACTTAGGTAGTATCATGTACTTGGAAATAGCAAACATGCTGATGTGGCGACCATTTAAAGAAGAGAGAGAGAGAGAGTTAGAGTAACATAGGTAGATATCGTAACTTGTTAAATGCTATGCTACTATGTGTCATGCATGTCAATAAATGAGATCACCTATGATACTAGTTTATGATAAATGCACTATGAAGGTAGTATCATACAATTGTAACATATGCATGATACTACTATATGTTACTCCTCACTATGAGCAGCCTTAGTCCCAAATACCCCCTTTTAGTCCCATGTGAAACAAACAGGAGGGACTTTTAGGGACTAAAAGGGGGTATTTGAGCTGCTCATAATGGGAGTATCATAGGTAGTATCATACATGCCAACTAGGAAATTTCGATGAGGTGGCATAGAATTAAATGAAAAAAAGAGAGGGTTGAGTATCATATCATGATACCATATCATATTAAATGTTATGGTACTATGTGTCTTGCATGACAATAAATGAACCATCTTATGATACTAACATATGATACTATGCATTACGATTGTGGTATCATACACTAGTATAATATGCATGATACTAGTATATGATACTATCCATTACAACCAGCCTTAACATGTTTCCTTCGGCCTCAGCAACATCACGCTGAGGTTCGGGTTTCAACATGAAAGTTCAGAGGCCGACTCGTTGTGGTATATGTCAAGTTCAGAGCATGCTAAAGTTAGCACTTAGCAGACTTCTCATTATACAGTTACCAGACCACCCGTGTTGTAGTTAGCACGTTGCCCGTAATAAAGTTATCAAGATGCTCATGTTGAATTTTCTGATCGGGGAAAAGTTGTTGAACCCTCCCTCCGGTAACTTATGTGTACTAGCATGATAGCATACGCACATCAGTGTTGATAACTTAGTTGTCTCAAACATGGTAATTATTTTTGACTTTGGGGAAAAAGTTGTTGAGAATAGCATGGTAAATTCAGTATAAAAAGCATGGTAACATACGGACAGTAGAGCTGATAACTCACGCACAAACACCAGATAACATTGACCCGGCGAAGGATACCCCCTGGCGATAACTTTCGCATAAATAACACAATGATATACAATCATAGACTTGATACCTCACGTATAAACATTGTGGTAACATTGACCACTGGGAGATGAAGTTGTTTGAAAATATACCCCCTAGATAACTTATGTGCAAATAGCATGGTAATATAAGAACCACAGACGTGGTAACTGACATATAACCCCCACGGTAACTTTGTCCTAGAAAACAAGTTGATGAAAACGTACCACGACAACTCATGTGTAAGTAGCATGATAATATATCGTACATCAGAGCTGATAACTTATTTAGCTCAAGTCTGGTAAAAATTTGCATGGAAAAAAGTCGTCAGAACATGTCAAAATGGGATCTAGTTTCGAAGGTCTCCTCGTGACGGGTTTTTATGTGAAAACATATTTTTGTCGGACTGACAATTCGATCTAGAAAACATTTTGAAATTTTGGAATAGAGAGAATCTAGGATAACACCAGATCCCCAGCCCCCTAATGCATCCACGCATGTGCATGTGAAGAGAAGGTTGCAAGAACCATTTTTATGCCCGGTAATTACCGTGTAAACAAAATGATAAGTTATGTACCACAAACATGATAACTTATATGGTACAGACATGATAACTTTCTAGCCAAAAGAAAAAGTCGTCGGAACATAACAACATGAGATCTAGTTTCGAAGGTCCCACTGTGACGATTTTGTATGTGAAAACGAATTTTGAATTGAAGCGACGGTTTAAGCTATAAAACATTTTGAATTTCTTAAGTGAAAAGAATCTCTGATGACATCATCAAATCTGTCTTTTCTGCAAAAAATGCTCTAATAAGAAGTCGATGGTACGCACATGCATCAAAAGAAGAATAAGATCAAAGAATCATACATGCACTATTGTTTGACTTCCGAACGGTTGAAAGTTAGCATTGTTCTTCATCATATAAAGCCAGAGATCCCACTAAGAGCCAGTTTTTTTGGTGGCTTTTTTAAGCTTCTAGAATAAGCTGCCCTCTATCCAGCTTATTCTAGAAGCCCAACCAAAAATATTTTAGTAGACTTCTAAAAAAACCGTGTTTTTAGAATAAGCTCGATAGGGGTAGCTTATTCCAGCTTATTCTAGAAGCCAGCAAAAGAACTGGCCCTAGGTGTTACTTATCATCCTGTCGTGGTTTTAGTAGAAAGCCTGACATGTTCATTTCCTGAAGTATCTGAACACCGTGATAATTGTAGCCATCAGCAGCGAGGTAAATTTTAGCATGAGTAGCCTGACACCTTTCACATGTGTGGTCTATGCAATTTCATCTTAAGCCATGTTTGGTTAAAAACTCCTAGGACTTTTTTTCAGTCTCAACTAAAAAGTCCCAACCAGTATTTTGGAGAAGGGCACGTCGATGCCGCCCGAGGCGATTGGCGAGGCGATCGCCAAGGCGATCTATGAGACCGCCGGCAGGGGGCGCCGTGGGGAGATCGGGATAGATCTATCTGCGGCATCTCCCCTGTCTATCGCGGACGGCACAAGAGTTTCGCCCACGGCATCTCATCGTCGATGGGAGATCTACTACGTCGACAAAGCTCTGGTTTCAAAAACCGAACGTCAAGGATTCATCTACCTCCACCAGGATTCGCGCTGGATTACGGTGAGAGATGATGAACATGACATCTTGGCAGGAACATATCTGCAACAACACGAGCTCCCCAAGGAGGGGGGCGAGCTGGAGATCGATGGATACCGTGTGTTCGTGCGGAGTCCAAGGTCATCGAGAAAGATCGACAATGAGAAGGCCAGGGTATGTGTTGATCTTACCACTAAATCTACTCGGTTTGGAGGCCGATTTTGGGTCTTGGTGGACCAGGATGAAGAAGATGAAGATCGGGAGGAGATGGACAACCCTTCGTTAGATAATCACGAGAGGTACAACCCCAACTTGATGATGCCGGCTACGGTCATTCATGGTAGCCAGATTGCATCAAACATTCAAATGGTGAAGAAGAAGATGGGAAAGACTAAGGGGGGTAAAACAATGGATTGGCCCGATCCCTAAGGTAAATCTCCAGCCTTGTACTCTTTCAGATTTCTTCAATCAAAACTGCTGGAATCATGTAAAAAAAAAGAAATGATGCAACGCCGCTCGGTCGCCTCCACCGACGGTGATGGATCAATCAGTGTGTGATTCCAGGAGAACTTTTTTGAATTCTTTGGGCGTCATTTGCGGGCCTGTAACGCCCAAGATGCGACCCTATCCTTAATTTGGCACGAGGGCCTCGTCAGGGATAGAAGCGCATCTCGTCGTTTCGCAAGAATGGATATCGTTACAAGTAGATGTACTGAAAAGATGAGATATATGGAATTGGCTTACACTCGCCACAAGCTACATCAGAGTCACATATGTAGAATACATAAATATCATGAAGAAGAGCAGGGTCCGACTACGGACAAAAACAAACGAGTAAAGAAAACGACGTCCATCCTTGCTATCCCAGGTTGTCGCCCTGGAACCCATCCTATATCGATGAAGAAGAAGAAGAAGAAGCAACTCCAAATGAACAATCAACACGCTCACGTCAAGTAATCCTTACATGTACCTGCAATTGGCGTTGTAGTAATCTGTGAGCAAGAGGGGACTCAGCAATCTCATTTCCAAAGGTATCAAGACTAGCAAAGCTTAATTGGTGAGGTATGATTAAGTGGTGAGGTTGCAGCAAGCGACTAAGCAATGTATGAGGTGGCTAAATTACGAGTACAAGAATAAAGAGGGGGATGATATACGCATAACGGACGTGAACTACTAATGATCAAAAGAATGATCCTGAACACCTACTTACGTCAAACATAACCCCACCGTGTCCTCGATCGGATAAGGAACTCACAAAAGAGACAGTCACGGTTACGCACTCAGTTGGCATATTTTAATTAAGTTAACATCAAGTTATCTAGAACCAGTGTTAAACAAAGTTTCCACGTTCCCACATAATCGCGGGCACGGCTTTCCGAAAGATTTAACCCCGCAGTGGTGCTCAACTAACCCATCACAAATTACCACAAACCGCATAGAAATCCTCGATCACGAAACTTGCGATCTCATCTAAATCCTTAGTGGAAAACCTCAACTCTGAGATTACCCAAAGCATCACCGGAATCGCGATGCACAAGATATCTCGTCAAAGGTAAAACTAATCCAGCAAGGCCGCCCGGCGTGTCGAGGATCCCGATAGGAGTCATGTATCTCGTTCTCAGGACACGACGGATAAGCGAATCGTACGGTGGCCTGATAGACATCTCCCGAGTTGCCCCGGGTTGGCCCGGCACGGTGCTCTCTTTTGGACCAGCACCATCAGCACTGGCCCTCCCTGTATTATCTAGAATTACTCCTCGAGTTCATGACGCCCTATGCTTTCAGTATTAACAAAATTATTATGTTGGGCAAATGTATTACCAATGTTGGGCCTTGCCAGACCAGCTTTAATCTAAAACGAATTATCAAGGGGTCCCCATAACAACCCCGATCGTGTTAGGAGTGCTCAATTATGGAACATAACACCGGTAGCCGAAACTAAGGGGGCAAAGGTGGAACAAAACACCAGGCTAGAAAGGCCAAGCCTTCCACCTTTTACAAGTATATAGGTGCTTTACATTAAATAGAATTTAATATGGTGATAGAACAAGGAATCCATGTTATCACATGGAAGCAACTGCACCTGCAACTAGCAACGCTAACACATGGTTAAGCAAGCGGTAACATGGCCAATCAGTGGTTTGCTAGGTTGTGAACAGGTTGAAGGTTTTCATGGCAATGTTGAGAGGCTGATATTTAACATGTGGTAGGCAACAAGACATAATCGATAGAAACGGTAAAACTAGCATGGAAATGATAGTACTGGTATCTGGGGAAATGGTCATCTTGCCTGAGATCCCGCTTGGAAGAAGAATGACTCCGTGAAGCAGACGAACCGATGTAGTCGAACGGGTCCTCACTTTCCGACACGCTTGCGGACTCTATCGAGACGAAGCAAACCGGAAACAAGCATCAACACACGATATTCACCATGGCATATGCATGACAAAATGCAATCCACATATGATGCATGGTCAGTTCAATTATGCAAGACACGGCATGGCAATTCACAACATCCAAACACTACACATTAAGTGAAGTTCAGTATGCAACGAGTTGCATATTAACGAAACTCCACATACATATTATTTAATTCTATCCCGATTAGGTACTCGGCAATATTAAATGTGGCTAAACATGGCAAGAGGTGAAGCGTACTTAAACTACCTATCTAGACATTTTTAAATGAGGTCGGAAATGACATATAGCACCTCCGAAACGACCTCACATGTTAATTTACTATTCTGTCCAGATCTGAACTAACACATTTAAATGTTTGTTAAACAGAAAAATGAATAGGTTCACGTGATTTTAAACGTCGTTACAATCAATTTACACATAAAGAACATCTCCAACAGAGCTACAGTTCAAAAGATACGGGCACCGCAAGATATGATGGCATGAATGCAATATGTGTGCAACGAGAGTCACAAGCATATCAAATCATACAACCAGCAAGATAATATTAAATTAAATGAGATTCTAAGCAAGTTTCATATAGGACATGATCAAAACGGAGCAATGGTTCAACAACTACGAGCTAAACAAGAAATCAGTACAATCTGCCAAAATCAGCCACATAGCATTTTCTACACCCCACAACTACGAGCTACACAAATCCAATATACTCAACCAAGGCATGAGACGATAGAGGGCAAGAAGCACTACAACAAACAACTAATAACACCTAGCATGTAAACATGGATCACTAGGAAAAGAAGTCACAAAATGGCATCTCACACACTGTTTCAGACTTAGTGAAAAAGACAGTTTACGAGAGTGCAGTTTTCGAATTGAAGGCATATTGACAGCAGCAAAACCATAAGCTACAGGACTCCAAATGGCATGAAAATTCATAGCATGCTAGAGAATCCTAAAGTCTGCAACTAACTCCATTGCACCAACCTCAAAAGAGCTACATATCACCAGATAAACTCATGCAAAGACAGCAACAAAATATAACAGATTCCAGACTTAGAAATATTCCAGCATCTCTAAAATAACACTATTTTCTAGCAAGTTGAGAACAAGCAAACCACACCTAAACATGGATTTCTATTGCAACCAAAATTACCAGAGGCTAGTCTACACATCCAAGAGCATATCATGCACGGATTAAATCCCACAAAATAAACAAAAGGGCAACATGGCAAAATATCATGCGCACTAACTTGCTCAAAAGCTAAAACTAAGTGCAAGTTAAATCCTATGGATTTTTCTACCCCGAAAACATATATAACATGTGAGGTTGCAGCACAAAGATATCGCCACACGTATATGCGAGAATATGACCTAAACACGGTATAGAAAACTAGCTACGGAATCATACATGCAAAAATATGCAAACACTACTCTAAAATACATGGCAATAGGTCCCTTAAAACATGAGCATTTTATCTACGGAGTATGAGCAATCCGGACACGCGCGAAAATAAATACAGGGCAATTAACCTATTGGGACAGCACGCCAAACTAGGCATATGGCAAGTCAAACCACCTCCAACATGTATGCAAGTTACAAATTATTAATCTAGACGAAAATCTACACAAGTTTCATATAAAACTGATCTCGATCCGACGCTCGGTTAAATATCTACGGGCTTTTGAAAATATGGCATTTTTCTGAAATCCTGGTAATTAAATAAATTGCCGAAACAAAAACAGAAACAAAAACCTACTCGGCCGAAACTACTAGTTCTAGATAGAAAAACCCACATGGGGTGGAACATAGGAGGGGCGGCTCACCTGAGGCCTTGGGCCGGTCGGGCGGACAGGCAGAGCTGGGCCTGGCGCGGGGATGCCGAACTGGGCCACGTGCTCGCACTCGGCCTGCTGGGCCAGGGGCGAAGCGGGGCGGACTCGTCCAGGTGGCGGTGGGCTGACGCGGGGCGACTGGCCCAAGTGGCGGGCGACGCGGTCTTCTCCTCCCGCGCCCGAGGGCACGATGCAAGGCATGGGCGGCGACGGCAGGGAGACTCCGGCGAGGGGGCCATGGGAGCGCGGCGACGAGAGCTGGGACGGGGTCCCTCGGTCGGGCCTAGCCGTACCCGACCGGATCTGGGTGGCGGCGGTGAACGGCGGCCGGAGACGGAGAATTGGCGGCGCACGCAGCAAGGGCGACGGGACGGAGGAGCTGCCGGATTTGGCGAGCGGAGCCCCGGCAGCAGCAGCTCCGGTGGGCTCCGACAGCGGGAACCTTCGGCGAGGGACGGGGCGGCGGAGCAGGGGCGATTCTGGGATGCGACGGCGGCGACAAGCCCCGGGAGTCAGGGAGTCGCGGTGGCGCTCGGGAGTCGAGGAGGCGCAGGAGGACGGGCGAGGCGGCGACGGGGCTTCGGGCCCGGGCGGGCCAGCCGTGGGCCTGGCGGGCCGACAGCGGCTGGTGGGAGGAGAGAGGAGGTGGGAGTGGGCTGTTCATGGATTAGGGTTAGCACGGGTTTCAAGGAGGAGTTGGGTGGCTGTCTAAAACAATAGCATGGGGGTCTATTTATAGACAATGGGGGGCTAGGTTTAGCAGAATTTTGCCCTGGTTTCAACCGTGCGATCGGAATCGAACGGTTTTGAACGCGGGATGCGCTAAGTGGCCGTATAGAGTAGGTTAGCTGGAGATGAGAGGAAGAACGGGCACCCGGCAACGTATTTTAAAACACCGACAAAAGTCCGACGATAGACTGGAGACGGTGCCGCTACGGTCGACCGTTCGGGTACGAGACGGACTCCGATTGCGAGAACACCGCACGTCAAGTTTCAACCCAATCAGAGAAAGTTTTACACACACTTTTAAAAACAAGATTTAAACGATGTCGCGGGCGCGTGCGAGTGTGGTCGGGCTCAGAACGGGCAACGACAAGAACCGGCAACTAACAACGGATGCATCTTTTGAAAACTGGCGGCAACGGGATGCCGATGCAATGCGGATGATGTGCATGATGCGATGATGATGCGAAAAATAAAGATAAAGACACGACGAAAACGGAAAAGAGGGGAATCTTGTGGAACGTCGGTCTCGGATTGTCACAACTCACCTACACTATAAGAGGATCTCGTCCCGAGATCCAAGAATGAAAGGGGAAGAGGATGAGAAAGCAAGAGCAATAGATAAACTTAGTTGCTTGTTTGACAGACGAGTGAAAGCAACGATCCTTGAAAGTTTCAAAGAGATGAGGAATGATATGAGAAACAAGAAAGAATTCACGGGAAATTTCGACAACACTTCGGTAGGAAAAGGGGACAAAAATTTGATAAGATGGACAGACCTTGATACAACTCACGACAAACAACTAAATAGAACAAGGGAACACCATGATCTTGATAGAACAACATGATTGACCCAAATGAGCAACATCACCACAACTCTGAAGCAAGAGAATATAAACTAGATCTTGGAAGAAACGAACAAAGAAGAAATTGAGAACTACTACGAAAAAATCTTGAAGAACACCTTGAGAAGAATTGAAACCTTGATGCACCACCATGACGAACCTCTTGGGGAACACCGGAATGAAATGATGAAAGAATAAGATTAAAGGCCTTGCAATGATTTAGATGAAGCTTCTCAAAGAGATACTTGATAGAACTTGGAACTTCAGAAAAGAAAGATAAGCACTTGCGATAAGAATTGATATCATGAGCCACTCCGAAAGAAGAATTGAAACCATTTGATGAAGCAAGAATAAAAATTATGTTATGCTTATCCTTCATCAAGTTTAATTGATGACAAGTAACAGATTTAGCATACCCCTTATTCTTCTAGAAATGATTGAGGAGAGATATGAGCACAAACTTGAAGAAGTCTTGAAGGATACACCGGCAAGAATTGAATTGAATGGGGATATACCCAGAATGAATGAATATACATGAGAACGAAAAGATCATGAGCCACCAAATATAAAACTAGAACAAGGCACCAGAATTATTGAGAGGCGAACGAAAAGACAACAATTGAGAAGAATTGAGGATGAAAGGTGAAAGCTGAGAAATGCACCGGATAGCAAGAAATGGATTCTCATGATTGGGAACAGTTCAAGATGATGCCACAAGCTGAAATGATGAATCCACAAGAGAATGAACCTAGATTTACGAGGAACACTCCTTCGAATTTGCAAGCTGAGGATGATGACGAGAAACAACACCAAGAATACTGAGACACTCCGGAATAATGAAGAATGAAAGGTTGAGCCAAATATGAGAATTAATTCGAATAGATCTTGAAGAAGGAATATGACCGATGGAAATCATTCTTACGTCACATTGAAAAAGAATTAGAGAGCACCGGAAAGATTACAAGAGCCATATACGATCCTGGGAAAGAACCTGTGGGTTATGGTCCCACTCGAAGAAACCACCGTTGAAAAGATTGCTTAGAAAGAGAGATGTTGCACCGGTACAAATGAAAACTAGATGAGGTTGAGCACCTCGAAATAACTAAAAGAATTGAAAACAAGAAACTTCTGAGACAACTTCAATGCTCCGGATAGAAAAGAGAGGAATGAATAACAAGATAGGCTGATAAGAATTTCCAACACAGGAAAGAATTGAAAGATGAAAAAGGAAATGATGACACGGATAGGTTGAACTGAATCACCGGAAAAAGAACAAAATGAAGAAATGATGAACTCGAACTCCTGAGAATCTTCACAATGAATCACCGGCTAATAGAGAAAAGAACAGATAGCGGAAGCAACAATGAAATGAAATGCACTTGGATGAAATCCAATCACTGAAGAAAAGGGCGGGAGGGCGGGAAAAACAAAGACAACTTGAGACAGATGAGATGAACTCGGGAAAGAAATGAGAGATTGATCTAGCAAAATTGGAGAGGATGGAATTCACTGAAGAGAAGCACACCGGTTGAAAAGAATTGACACGATGACTCCGGTTGAAACGGAATTGATATGACAACTGATAGAGCAAAAGAATTTGCACTCTCATAAGAATATGAGAGCACCACTTAGGAAAGATCTGAAATCGCCACTTGACAACGAAGCAACTTGAATTACCATATTCTAACAAAACAAGGGGTGAGGCTTGCAAATTAGCCAGAACAAACTCATGAGAGAGATTTCCGTTCGATATTTCTTGGACAGGATTGCACGGGCTTGATCCTTACAGTAGCCATCCTGTGCAAGGCAGTGCACACGACATACGAAACGTCCCCGAGTCGTAGCAAGCTACAAGGACTCTTTAAGACCCAACGAGAACCGCTGTAATACGATCATGAACAAACGAATCCACTAGATTTCAAACCTCAACCTAACATCATGCATTTGTTGGAAGATTGTCCTATAAGTAACTACTTGAATTCCCACCTAAGAACTCCTGAAATATCTGGTCATGCAATCTGGTCCACGGATACACGGAGTAATATATAACACAACTCCTATACTAACCCGTCCAGTGTATCACATCCGTCAACACATAACCAGAATCTCGGAACCTCGTCTATTACAAACACTTGTAATCACAATGATACAAAGTATGGCGATACATCCGGAACTCTCTGCACTAGTACTGGAGAAGCCGGACTCCTCTCGCCACTACTAGTATTGAAACAATTTCAAACATCCTTCGTCCTGAGATATTAAGAAATCTGAATGATAACGATGTGCTCGAGAATCCCCTGAAACTCAACTCCCCGGAAGAAATCAAGTCAGACAGGAGGCACCAAGACAGACCTCCGTCACATCGGCATCATATAGATTCCAAAAATATCCGCGTGATCCTCAATTTTTTTTGAGTGAGAAGAGGAGTAGAATTAAATTATTACATCATGATTCCTCACCAGAGCATAGAAGAGGAGAAAAAAAATCCTACTCTCTTATATATAACTAGACTCAAAGTAGTTTTTCACTAGACTCGACTCGGCCAAGTTCGATCAATCAAGGGGGCTCCTAGGTCGGTATTGCTCTGATACCAACTTGCAACGACCAAGATGCGACGCTATCCTTAATTTGGCACGAGGGCCTCGTCAGGGATAGAAGCGCATCTCATCGTTTCGCAAGTATGGATATCGTTACAAGTACATGTACTGAAAAGATGAGATATATGGAATTGGCTTACACTCGCCACAAGCTACATCAGAGTCACATCAGTACAATACATAAATATCATGAAGAAGAGCAGGGTCCGACTATAGACGAAAACAAACGAGAAAACAAAATGACGTCCATCCTTGCTATCCCAGGCTACCGGCCTAGAACCCATCCTAGATCGATGATGAAGAAGAAGAAGCAACTCCAAATGAACAATCAACACGCTCATGTCAAGTAATCTTTACCTGTACCTGCAACTGGTGATGTAGTAATCTGTGAGCCACACGGGACTCAACAATCTCATTTCCAAAGGTATCAAAACTAGCAAAGCTTAATTGGTGAGGTATGGTTAAGTGGTGAGGCTGCAGCAAGCGACTAAGCAATGTATGAGGTGGCTAACTTACGAGTACAAGAATAAAGAGGGGGATGATATACGCATAACAGACGTGAACTACTGATGATCAAAATAATGATCCTGAACACCTACTTACGTCAAACATAACCCCACCGTGTCATCGATCGGAGAAGGAACGCACAAAAGAGACAGTCACGGTTACGCACTCAGTTGGCATATTTTAATTAAGTTAACTTCAAGTTATCTAGAACCAGTGTTAAACAAAGTTTCCATGTTGCCACATAACCGTGGGCACGGCTTACCGAAAGATTTAACCCTGCAGGGGTGCTCCAACTAATCCATCACAAATTACCACAAACCGCATAGAAATCCTCGATCACGAAATTCGCGATCTCGTCGGACTCCTTAGTGGAAAACCTCAACTCTGAGATTACCCAAAGCATCACCGGAATCCCGATGCACAAGATATCTCGTCAAAGGTAAAACTAATCCAGCAAGGCCGCCCGACGTGTCGACCATCCTGATAGGAGCCGCGTATCTCGTTCTCAGGACACGACGGATAAGCGAAGCGTACGGTGGCCTGATAGACATCTTCCGAGTTTCCTTTTGGACCAGCACCATCAGCACTGGCCCTCCCTTTATTATGTAGAGTTACTCCCCGGGTTCATGACGCCCTATGCTTTCAGTATTAACAAAATTATTATGTTGGGCAAATGTAGTACCAATGTTGGACCTTGCCAGACCAGCTTTAATCTAAAACGAATTATCAAGGGGGTCCCCATAACAACCTCGATCGTGTTAGGAGCGCTCAATTATGGAACATAACACCAGTAGCCGATACTAAGGGGGCAAAGGTGGAAGAAAACACCAGGCTAGAAAGGCCAAGCCTTCCACCTTTTACCAAGTATATAGGTGCTTTAAATTAAATAGAATTTAATATGGTGATAGAACAAGGAACCCATGTTATCACATGGAAGCAACTGCACCTGCAACTAGCAACGCTAACACATGGTTAAGCAAGCGGTAACATAGCCAATTAGTGGTTTGCTAGGTTGTGAACAGGTTGAAGGTTTTCATGGCAATGTTGAGAGGCTGATATTTAACATGTGGTTGGCAACGAGACATAATCGATAGAAACAGTAAAACTAGCATGGCAATGATAGTAATGGTATCTGGGGAAATGGTCATCTTGCGTGAGATCCCGCTTGGAAGAAGAATGACTCCATGAAGCAGACGAACCGACATAGTCGAACGGGTCCTCACTTTCCGACACGCTTGCGTACTCTATCGAGAAGAAGCAAACCGGAAACAAGCATCAGCACATGATAATTCACCACGGCATATGCACGACAAGATGCAATCCACATATAATGCATGATCAGTTCAATTATGCAAGACACGGCATGGCAATTCACAACATCCAAACACTACACATTAAGTGAAGTTCAATATTCAAGAGGTTGCATATTGACGAAACTCCACTTATAGATTATTTAGTTCTATCCCGATTAGGTCCTCGGCAATATTAAATGTGGTTAAACATGTAAAGAGGTGAAGCGTACTTAAACTACATATCTAGACATTTTTAAATGAGGTCAGAAATGACATATAGCTCCTCTGAAACGACCTCACATGTTAATTTACAATTCTGTCCAGATCTGAACTAACGCATTAAAATGTTTGTTAAACAGCAAAATAAATAGGTTCATGTGAATCTACGCATTGTTACAATCAATTTACACATAGAGAACATCTCCAACGGAGCTACGGTTCAAAAGATACGAACACCGCAAGATATGATGGCATGAATGCAATATGTGTGCAATGACAGTCACAAGCATCTCAAATCATACAACCAGCAAGATAATATTAAACTACACGAGATTCTAAGCAAGTTTCATATAGGACACGATTAAAACGGAGCAACGGTTCAACAACTACGAGCTAAACAAGAAATCACTACAATCTGCCAAAATCAGCCACATAACATTTTCTACACCCCACAACTATGAGCTATACAAATCCAATATACTCAACCAAGGCATGAGACGATAGAGGGCAAGAATCACTACAACAAACAACTAATAACACCTAGCATGTAAGCATGGATCAATAGGAAAAGAAGTCACAAAATGGCATCTCACACACTGTTTCAGACTTTGTGAAAACCACAGTTTATGAGAGTGCAATTTTCGATCTGAAGGCATATTGACAGCGGCAAAACCATAAGCTACATGACTCCAAATGGCATGGAAATTCACAACATGCTAGAGAATCCTAAAGTCTACAACTAACTCCATTGCACTAACCTCAAAAGAGCTACATATCACCAGATAAACTCATGCAAAGACAGCAACAAAATATAACAGAATTCAGACTTGTAAATATTTTAGCATCTCTAAAACAACACTATTTTCTAGCAAGTTGAGAACAAGCAAACCACACCTAAACATGGATTTCTATTGCAACCAAAATTAGCAGAGGCTAGTCTACACATCCAAGGCCATATCTCTAGTTGACAACTCCTTCATATCATGCACGGATTAAATCCCACAAAATAAACAAAAGAGCAACATGGCAAAATATCACGCACACTAACTTGCTCAAAAGCTAAAACTAAAGGCACAGTTAAATCCTATGGATTTTTCTATCCCGAAAACATATATAACATGTGAGGTTGCAACACAAAGATATCGCCACAGGTATATGCGAGAATATGACCTAAACACGGTATAACAAACTAGCTACAGAATCCTACATGCAAAAGTATGCAAACACTACTCTAAAATACATGGCAATAGGTCCCTAAAAACATGAGCATTTTATCTACGGAGTTTGAGCAATCCGGACACACGCGAAAATAAATACGGGGCAATTAACCTATTGGGACAGCATGCCAAACTAGGCATATGGCAAGTCAAATCACCTCCAACATGCATGCAAGTTACAAATTATTAATCTACGCGAAAATCTACACAAGTTTCATATAAAACTCATCTCGATCCGACGCTCGGTTAAATATCTACGGGCTTTTGAAAATATGGCATTTTTCTGAAATCCTGGTAATTAAATAAATCGCCAAAACAAAAACAAAAACAAAAAACCTACTGGGCCAAAACTACTAGCGCTAGATAGCAAAACCCACACGGGGCGGAACATAGGCGGGGTGGCTCACCTAAAGCCTTGGGCCGGTCGGGCGGACAGGTCGAGCTGGGCGTGGCGCGGGGATGCCGAGCTGGGCCACGTGCTGGCACTCGGCCCGCTGGGCCAGGGGCGAAGCGGGGTGGACTCGGCTAGGTGGCGGTGGGCTGACGCAGGGCGACTGGCCCAAGTGGCGGGCGACACTGTCGTCTCCTCCCGCGCCCGAGGGCACAAGGCAAGGCATGGGCGGCGGCGACAGGGAGACTCCGGCGAGGGGGCCATGGGAGCGCAGCGGCGAGAGCTGGGATGGGGTCCCTCCGTCGGGCCTAGGCAGACCCGACTGGATCTGGGCGACGGCGGTGAACGGCGGCCGGAGACGGAGGATTGGCGGCGCACGCAGCAAGGGCGACGGGACGGAGGAGCTGTTGAATCTGGCGAGCAAAGCCTCGGCAGCAGCAGCTCCGGTGGGCTCCGGCGGCGGGGAACCTCCGGCGAGGGACGGGGCGGCGGAGCAGGGGCGATTCCGGGATGCGACGGCGACGACAAGCCCCGGGAGGCAAGGAGGCGCGACGGCGCTCAGGAGGAGAGGAGGAGCAGGAGGGCGGGCGAGGCGGCGGCGAGGCTTCGGGCCCGGAGGGCCAGCGGTGCGCCTAGCGGGCCGGCGGCGGCTGGTGGGAGGAGAGAGGAGGTCGGAGTGGGTTGTGCACGGATTAGGGTTAGCACGAGTTTCGAGGAGGAGTCGGGTGGATGTCTAAAACAGTAGTATGGGGGTCTATTTATAGACAATGGGGGGCTAGGTTTAGCAGAATTTCGACCCGGTTTCAACCGTGCGATCGGAATCGAATGGTTTCGAACGCGTGATAGGCTAAGTGACCTTGTAGAGTAGGTTAGCCGGAGATGAGAGGAAGAACGCGCACCCGGCAACGTATTTTAAAACACCGACAAACGTCCGACGATAGACCGGAGACGGTGCCGCTACGGTCGACCGTTCGGGTACGAGACGGACTCCGATTGCAACGAAATTTGGCACGTGACCTACCTATATTACAATGTCGCGGGCGCGTGCGAGTGTGGTTGGGCTCAGAACGGGCAACGACAAGAACCGGCAACTAACAACGGATGCAAGTTTTGAAAACTGGCGGCAACGAGATGCTGATGCAATGCGGATGATGCGCATTATGTGATGATGATGCAACAAATAAAAATAAAGACACGACGAAAACGGAAAAGAGGGGAATCTTCCTGAACGTCGGTCTCGGGTTGTCACAGGGCCTGAGGACACACTTTCAGGATTGGGCTTCGTGGAGCCTGGGTATGTGGCCTAGGATGGATCCCAAGTCCGCATCGAAGATCCTCCATGCGGCATCCATGTAGCACTGGGGTTTTTGGACCAGGCCGAAGCCCATGCTATCATCGTTGTGCCTCCATGCAATATTGTCGTAGAGCACGAGACTCATCTTTTTCCACCAGGGACTAGGGTTCCTAAGCGACCAAAGCAAGGATTTCCTTCATTGAAGTCGGGAAGGGCAACTCGTATACATCTGATCGGGGTTCCTTCGGTGGCCATGGCAGGACGGGGTCCTCCCCAGCAACCGCCACCAGCGCAGCCTCCAGCGCGCCTGACGGGGCAAGGAAATCGCCCTCCCCAACAGTCTGGTAGGACGACGGCTTCTGGTACGCCGGCTGGTGCTCAAGCTTTGGCTGAGGCTAACATACAGCAGCCACGGGGACGATGGGGTGATGATGGTGTCAACGCCTATGGGGATGGCCAGCATCGAGGTTCTTTCTCCTCGGGCGGTGGGCATGGCTACGCGTGGCAGACTAATGGAGGAGGCGGCAATGGGTTCAATGCACCACCTGACAAATTTGCGCCGGGGGTATCAGGCCCTCCCAATCCGAAGAGAGGTGGATTCAGACCAAGCTGGGGTGGTAGAGGGGGAGGAAGGAAGCCGAAGCCACCTATACCTCCTCAGGATTTACTAGTGGAAAAAGATGAACCCAACAAGGTACCGACAAAGGAGGCGGTCAAGGATTCCAGTCTCATCCAGGGTCATGGCAATGGGGCTGATCCTAATCCGGTTGATAAGAGTATTGCTATTGGCAAGGTGGAGGGAGGTGATAGACCTTCCAAATGGGCGCGCAAGAAGGAGAAAATGACGTGCTATCGGTGCAGTGAGACGGGGCACTTTGTCTCCGAATGCAAGGCCGAGCTTTGTGAGTTTTACTTGAAGCCCAAGCATGGCACGGCTAAGTTCCCTCTTACGATTGGACAAATACCGGTGGTGACTATCTATGGTGTTTGTTGTGAGGAACTGATGTTTTTTGAGTCGTCGGCTGCTACGGCAACGGTTCACACGCCGGATGTGGGTTTCACTGGTACTGTTACCGTGGCACGTGGAACTATGACTGTTGAGCAGGTGGTGCAGCAGCTAAGGGAGTTGGTATCCTTGACATTTAGGTGGGAACTAATTTTGATTGCAGAAAATGTATTCAACGTGGTTTTCCCTACCAAAGAGGATTTGGCTCGTTTGCTCAAGTTTGGCATGTGCAGAGTGCCTAGCACAAGTTGTGTGCTCGAGTTTGATGCCTGGAAGAGCGAGGAGCCACAAGGAGTGCCTCTACCTCAGATTTGGGTTCGCTTCACGGGAGCTCCGTCCAAAGGCGATCAATGAATTTCTGGTTACTTGGAGCTTGGGGTCGCTCATTGGCAAGACAGAAGAAGTGGATATGGTGTTTACTAGAGCTAAAGGTGTTGCGAGGGTGCTGGTTAGTGTGATTGATATTGAGCTAGTTCCGGATGAGGTTGCATGGACTCATGTGGGAATGTGATATACTCTCGAGCCCGAGACTGAGAGACCTCCACTGTTCGACGAGGGTGTGACGGACAAGGACGTCCATATGATGGATAGAGATGATGATGCTGGTTCAAGGGAGTCAGAAAAAAAAATGAACCGCTTATGACCACCAAGGAATCGAACCACACACTTTCTTCAGCTAATACAGGTGCAGGGGGTAGCCGCTCGGCTAGTGCACCTATGGACGAGCTGAAGTTTGGCTCCTTCGAACCCGCTTCCGCGCCGGCTAGGGTTGGAGGAGCACGAGGGGAGGCGGACAAGGAGGGCATGGTTCCGTCTGGGCTGCCTAAGTTTCCAAGGAAGAATCCACGGGGTAAGGTTGCTCTCAGTATTTCGCAACCTAAGCAAGTGCTGCCGGCTGTGTCGCTCGGGGAGTATCTTGCTGGCGCTCGAACTGATGGCAGCCTGGCACTGGATGGTGGTTGCAACTCCAGTACATTCTCTCCTGACGCAAGAACAGAAGATAACTAGGCGCTGGATGGAGGTTTGCACTCCAGCCCACCCTCTCCTAAGACTCATGTTTCGGTCCTAGTGGATGGGCCTGAACAGGTGTAGAAGGTGGACACGGATAGTGCACTGGTGGAGGCCACCGAGTAATGGGTAACCTTACATAATTATCATTCATGGATTTAGAGAATGCAATTTTCTTATTGCAAAACAGTGCATTCATCATTCATCATATTTTATTATTTTCTTATTGCAAAAGAATGCAGTTTTCATGAATAACATATAGGAGACAGAGATGTCACACGAAAGCGGACATCTGTATGATAAAGGAAAAGGAGGTATGTCTATGCCAATGACATGTATGCATTTAAGGTATACGGTAATCTTTCGCAACTTATCCTACATTAATTATAATCAGTTGTTGAATATGAGAGGACACCGAGGCAACAACCCACCATTACCCACCGACCACTGTCTGGTTTTTTCATATGCGACCAAACTAACACTAGTAACAACAGTGTTTCGTCTTCCGACGATGATGACAATCTGCCAACCCAACTCCGTATGATGGTTCCCATAGTCAGCGACCTCATAGCCTTTCGGCCAGTGCAGCATGTAGAAACCCCAAGTGGTATCGACCTTACCCACTGACATATTTTCCGTTAGCAGTGTTGCATTTCATAACCAAAATGGTCCATAAAATGGATCTTCAGGAGATCATTCTCGTGAAGCCACCTACAATGATCATCATGCATCACTTGGAGGAACATATAGCACCACTGAGCATGATATTGTTTCATATATAGCACCAAGGCTAAACACCTCACAGACTGGTCCTCAACAACTTGCTTCAAGCGCAGTCATTACATCAAACAAAAAACAAAAAATGCGAGACCAATATATTGCACGGCGAAATAGGTTAACACCTAAACAGAAGGAGGAAATCAATGCACTTGGCAGAGCAGCTAGGAAAACAAAAACAGATGAGGAGAGAAATGCCCGTCAAAGAGAAGCCAGGTAACATATCACATCATAGGAGAAGGAACGGAGTAACACACTTAGAAGGGTGGCCTACCAAAATATGTCGCTCGAGAACAGGCAAGATAGGAATAACTATACAAGGGCCGCGTACCAAAATATGAACGCCGACGATAAGCAAGAGAAAAACTCCCGCCGAAGAGCACGTGTGCAAAACATGTCACCCGAAGAGAAGCAGAATATGTGAGCTCAGCGAAACGCAAAACTCGCGGCTAGGCGCAACACCCCTTGCACTGAATCCATAGCAATGCCGCGACTAGATGCAGCTACCTTAGCTGCCCCAACCTGATGTCAACCACTGATGTGTTGGCAGTTCGAGAACCCGTCGCTTCATCTCATGCCCCCCGGTCAGCAAGTAAGGCTGGTCACAGCTTGGAATCAGACGGTAATCCCCCATCTTTACACTACTTGATATGTCCATGTGTGTTCAACCAGTATTTACCGGCCGACTAACGGTGCAGGCGAGTACCTTAGTCGTACCCTGGGCGATGATGATCAACAGAAAGACCACATGAATGCGTTGCAGCAAGGCAATGATCGGCGAATATATGACAACCAGAATCATGCCCATGAGCTGAGGCATGAGACCAAAGCACAGCGTAGGGCTAACCAGCGAGCTCAGAAAGAAGGTATGGCTGTAAAGAAGATTCAAGGGAATGTCGTAAAACAAAGGGCACGTAGGAAGAACATACCAGAAGGTAAGAAGTCAGCATAGCTAGATTGTCGTAATGCAAGCTTTGACTAAACGAAGGACTCCCCGTCAAGAGGCAAGTACCTTAGATGTGAACAAATCAGCAACAAGCTCATCTTCACCACCCACGGGAGCTGCTTCACTGGCTTCCCCCCTTCATCAAGCACGCCGTCTTACACCATAGGGACCGATGGAAACCCTCTCATCTTTACGCTCCACCATGTCACCAGTCACACTAAACCTTCCTCCCCCTTCATCAAGCACGTCGTCTTACCGGCTCAACAATGTTGCAGATGATATGGAAGCCTTCCTCGGCGGCATAATGGACGATGGTGCACTCTCCGATGGCCTCATGGATGATGAGTACTACCTGTTTGCCGGTGAAGGTACTCTGAGGCGCCTTTCGCTTGTCGTCCCTGTATACTATTCTTTTATGATGTTAATCCTATCATGACATGTTATGTCTCGACGATGCTTGCAGGATACGACGCTGATGGAACGGACATCGATCAGCCCGTGGACTCCTCCAACACGGGACCTATCGACCTAGATCCTTTTGACTATGTCTACTAGAACATCCCAGACAGCACGCACATTCTGAAGCACGTGGTGAACTGCGACCATTGCAAGGCCAGGAAGTTCCGGTACGAGACGGATGGCTTCTGCTGTCAAAACGGGGAAATTGAGTTGGCCGAACCAGAGCCTATTCCAGAGCTGATGAGGTTATGGTCTAGCGCAGATGCAGACTCTCGGCACTTCCGGGAGAGCATTCGATTCTTCAACGGTCACTTCTCCTTCACTACCTTGGTGTCAGCCTAGACAACAACTATACGAACATGAAGTCTGGGGTATACACGTTTCGGGCGCAGGGCACTATTTACCACAAAGTGCATTCGTTCGGCCCAACAGCTCTTCCTGGACATCTGCAGTTGTACTTCTATGACGACGACCCCAACTTAAACCATCGCAAGGACGCTACCAAGAAATTGGACCAACGCGTTGTTAGCAAATTAGTGGACATCCTCAGGGGCAACCCCTACTCCCAACAGTTTAGAAGTTTGGGTGCCCACAAGGAAAACCTCGAGGAGTACCGCATAGACCTCAACACTGACCAGCAGCTAGATCAACGGAGATATAACATACCTGTGTCATCCGAGGTGGCTGCGATTTGGGTCGAGGGAAACGATCTAGCAAACAGGTTCAACCACAGCATTACACTCTATGGGGACAACAACGAGAAGCATAGTATACATGCCATAGATGGCTGCAATGACCCGCTCTCGTATCCCCTCTTTTTCCCAAGGGGGGAGCTTGGTTGGCATCCAAATATCCCGAAGCGCAATGTCCCTTGGGAGCTTTCACAACAACCAAGACGGAACCACGATAATGATTCAGGTTCGCCCGTTTGGTATGCTTATATGCAAAAAAATAAACAGGGACTTTCCTTCCCATTTGGTACCTATCCTTCTTCTTTCACGTCCTTGCACAGAGGGGAACAGCCGGTTGTGCGTCTCTGTCAGGGACTACTATTGTTACCGGCTACAGACACGCCCTGTGATATTCAACCCCATACTTCACGGAGCACGCCTGTTCCAGCAGTGGGGTGTGGACATGTTCATCAAGATTGAGGGTTGTAGGCTGAAGTGGATCAGGGACCACCAAACACAGATACGCGCCGATCTATATCAAGGACTTGTGGATAGCATCGTGGTTGGCGAGGTGCGAGCGAGCGCTGTTGGCAAGAGGATCGTGCTCCCAGGGACGCATCAGGGGAGCAACCGAGACATGAAGGGGAGGCATATGGACGCCATGGCACTGGTGCAGACCTATGGGAAGCATGACATCTTTTTGACTATGACGTGCAATCCTAGCTGGGAGGAGATACTGAATGAGCTGCTTCCTGGCCAGACACCCCAGGACCGACCAGATCTTGTCGCACGCGTGCTTAGGGCTAAGTTGGGGACCATGAAAGAGTTGTTGTTCAAGAAGCACATCCTGGGTGTTGTGGTGGCGCATGTGTATGTCGTCGAGCTCCAGAAAAGGGGGCTCCCCCACGTGCACTTCCCGTTGATCATGAATAGAGAATATAAACTTGTGGTGCCAGAGCAGTATGACCGCATCATATCCGCAGAGCTCCCGGACAAGCACAAGTATCCAGAGCTCTATGCCATGGTCGTGAAGCATATGATGCACGGCCCATGCGGTAATCTAAATCCCAAAAATGTGTGTATGCAAGACTTGAAGTGCAAGAGCCAGTACCCACGACCATTCAACTAGAACACCTTACAGGGGAAGGATTCATACCCTGTCTATCGACGGCGGGACGATGGTCGTCGGGCTAAGGTCCGTCGTCAGATGCTGGATAACAGATGGGTGGTGCCTTACAACCCTTATCTATTGCGGATGTTCAACTGCCACATAAATGTCGAGGTGTGCTCCAGCATCAAGGCCGTCAAGTACCTTTACAAATACGTATACAAGGGCCACGATCGAGCTTTCATCAGCATCGACCAGCCCTACGACAAAGGGGTTGTGGACGAGATTAAAAGGTACATCGATGTGAGATGGGTTACTCCACCGGAGGCGATGTGGAGCATATTCGGCTTCAACCTTTCCGAGAGTTTCCCGTCGGTCCTACACTTGCCGCTTCATCTCCCAAATATGAATAGTGGCACGTTCAAAGCAAGAGAGGACATGACCGATGTCGTCGCCCGTGATAAAGCATCTAAGTCAATGCTGACGGAGTATTTCCTGGCTAATCAGCAGCATGTTTGGGCTCGAGACATCCTATACAAGGACTTTCCGAGAAGTTTCACATGGCAGAGAGCAAAGTACTGGAGGCCGAGGAAAAAGCAACACCAAGTAGGTAGAATCGTGTCGGCTCATCCAGCCGAGGTGGAGTGGTACTTTCTGCGAGTGCTGCTCAACCACGTACCACGCAAGACATCCTTCGAGGACCTGAGGACCGTGGACGGTGTGCTATCTAATAGCTTCCGTGAGGCTGTTGAGAGATTGGGCCTCATCGAGGCCGACAACATGCTTGACGAGTGTCTTACAGAGTCAACCCAATTCGCGATGCCAGCCTTGCTCAGGAGGATCTTTGCAACAATCTTGGTATTCTGCGAGCCACGTGACGTGCGTGATCTATGGGATAGGCACCTAGAGGCGATGTCTGATGACTATCGCCGATCACACACCTGCTCAAAGGCAGTGGAGCACATGGTGTTGTGATACGTCTCCGTCGTATCTACTTTTCCGAACTCTTTTGCCCTTGTTTTGGACTCTAATTTGCCTGATTTGAATGGAACTAACCCGGACTGACGCTGTTTCCAGTAGAATTGCCATGGTGCTGTTTTTGTGCAGAAATAAAAGTTCTTGGAATGTCCTGAAAATTTACGGAGATTTTTTCTGGAATAAAAGAAAAATACCTGCGCAAAGTTCCACGTGAGGGGGCGTGCCAGTGGGCCACAAGCCCACAGGCCGCGGCCACCCTCTATGGCCGCGCCATGCAGGCTTGTGGGGCCCACGTGGCACCACCGCCCCCAATCTCAGTTCTATATCTTCCGTTTCGCCTGGAAAAAACCCAGAGAGAAGGTTTCATCGTGTTCTGCGATACGGAGGTGCCGCCACATCCTGTTCTTCACCTAGAAGGCAGATCTGGAGTCCGTTGCGGGCTCCGAAGAGGGGAAATCGTCGCCATCGTCATCATCAACCTTTCTCCATCGACAATTCCATGATGCTCTTCATCGTTTGTGAGTAATCTCATCGTAGGCTTGCTGGACGGTGATGAGTTGGATGAGATCTATCATGTAATCGAGTTAGTTCTTGACGGGGATTGATCCCTAGTGTCCACTATGTTCTAGATTGATGTTGCTACTACTTGGCTATGCTTAATGCTTGTCACTAGGGCCCGAGTGCCATGATTTCAGATCTGAACCTATTATGTTGTCGCCAATATATGTGTGTTTTAGATCCTATCTTGCAAGTTGTAGTCACCTACTATGTGTTATGACCCGGCAACCCCGGAGTGACAATAGTCGGAACCACTCCCGTAGATGACCATAGTATGAGGAGTTCATGTATTCACCGCGTGTTAATGCGTTGGTCCGGTTCTTTATTAAAAGGAGAACCTTAATATCCTGTAGTTTCCATTAGGACCCCGCTGCCACAGGAGGGATGGACAATAGATGTCATGCAAGTTCTTTTCCCTAAGCACGTATGACTACATACGGAATACATGCCTACATTAGATTGATGAACGGGAGCTAGCCACATATCTCTCCATGTTATAGCTGTTACATGATGAATCACATCCATCACACTCATCCATCACCGATCCACTGCCTACGAGTCTTTTACTACTGGTCCTCGCTACGTTACTTTGCCTAGGCTTGTCCCTTGCCATCAAAGGGATTGGGCCACTTTGCTACTGTTGTCACTTTGTTGTTGTCACTACTGCTGTTACTTGTTACTTTGCTGCTGCTGCTACTACTGTTCCTTACTACTCCGCTGTTACTTGTTGCAAGACTTTGTTGGTGCTAACATCCCGTCAACAGGGCCTTTTCTAGCGCCATTGCTCGGAATTGTCAAAGCTTTTTCTGTTGTCGTTGCTATCATACTACCTTGCTACTGATACTTTGCTTGCAGACACTAATCTTTCAGGTGTGGTTGAATTGAAAACTCAGCTGCTAATACTTGAGAATATTCTTTAGCTTCCCCTTGTGAGCGAATCAATATATTTGGCTTGAATACTCTACCCTCGAAAAGTGTTGCGATCCCATACGCTTGTGGGACATCAAGGCTTTTTCTGGCGCCGTTGCCGGGGAGGCACATCTATATTCTCTGAGTCACTTGGGATTGACGTCTGCTGATCACTATGAGGAATCCGAAAGGTCCAAGAACTAAAATCCTACCTTCCACTACGAGGAGAGGTAAGGAACTGCCATCTAGCTCTGCACTTGATTCACCTTCAGTTTTGAGTAAGTTTGCGACATCACCTCGTGCTAGAAATCTTGATATGTCGCCTGTGCTTGATGATGCTACTTCTGTTGTCCATGATGCTTATGATGATGCTATGCTAGATACTATGCCTGATGATGCTGTTGTGGATGTGACCTGTGGATGACCCGCCCTAATCGGGCCGGGTTATCCGGCGAGCGATTCATCTAGATATTTAGTTGGGCCTTGTCTGGGCCGAATCAAAGTCATACGACGAGTATGGCTCTTGGCGGGTCTCCTAGCTTTGGAGGATGGCGACTTAGAGACCGCAATGGTCACGAGTTATAGGAAGGAAGGAATCCTTGTAAACCCTAGGGAGTCGACCTGTATATAAAGGCGAGGTCCCGGGGGACAGAGGGGGATTAGAAATCATCGAGTGCTAGGTTTAGGCGAGTTACGCCTTCCTTGTAATCAGATCCACATCAATACACACAAAAGCAGGACGTAGGCTGTTACCTCTTCTCGAGGGGCCGAACCTGGGTAAATCGTCGCGTCTCTCCCGCTTAACCCCTTTGAGTCGCCACCAAGGTGCGATGGCTCCAGTATCAAGTCCTTTCACGAGGACATCTGCCGTGAAAAAACCACGACAGTTGGTGCCCACCGTGGGGCCTACGCACAGTGGAGTTGAGTTCTCAAAGGGAGCCCTACCAGGGTTTGGGAGTTACGCGACGGCGCTCATGACTCGGAGCCGCCGCGGGATAACCTACATCGACAACCAGCGATGGGGACCTGAAGCGAATTCGATTGAATCTGGCTAGAGGGTCCCCTTCGGCAAGATCAACATCTTCATCGGCATGATCGGATCATCCGTTCCTGAGACGAACGTCTCCACCGACATCGTCGAGCCGGCCAGGTACGTCCGCCCAGTCATAACACAGAATTTAACTCGCCCGGTCTTTGTGGGGTTCACGCAGGGATCGGAGGAACCAGAACACTTGGCGACTCAGGAAGTTACCCCGGTCAACTCTGACGACGAGTCATCCATGGGCGACTCAGATTCCATCTGGTCTCTCCATGGGGACGGTCTCGGTGGCTTGTCGCTGGCCATGGATCCGGAAGTCCTTGACCGAACCCGCCGCCAGATCGCCATCTACATGGCTGGGGCAACTCAACCCGCACAAAACCCTACCGGAGGCGATGGGACCGGCGGGACATCCAGAAGTGCATCCGCAGTCCTGGTGGATTTAGTGGCGGAAATCACGAGACTAATGGCGACTCCCCTCACACCAGAGAACCAAGAGGGGATAAACGCAGAGTTAGCAAAGCTCAGAGAGGCGGTGGCAAAGTCCCACCAGGATGCTGAGATGGAGTCCGCCAGGATCGAGACTCGACAAGCCCAAATTGCGGCCGAAAGGATGCGATTAAACACTGACAACTGGCGGCTCTAAAGACAGCAGCGCGCGTCCGACACCGTCCATCAGCGGAGACACCAGGGTCGCCTGCCCCATGACCTCAACCTGACCCGTCTGTTCGACACTCCACGAACCCCTGGGATGGGAGCCGCCCCGGCAGGAGGACCGGGCCGCCCACCTAACCCGCCGGTTCAGCCGATTGAGGGTCAAATTCCTCGTTTCTGGACCCCTCAAGGCCACTTCTCCAACCCGGTGGATAACGTGCTTGCCGCAACTCGCCACCTGGAATCCCTTCCGATTCACGGCAACACCCCAGCTGAGATTGAAGCGAGGAACGCCATCGAGATGTTGAAAACAGCGGTGGTTCAAGACGCCCAGTTCTCGCATAGCCTCGAGAGGTTGCACTCCACCCCTCAGGCAAGTTATACCAGGAGCAGGCCGGAGGACCAGCCTGCCGTAAACAGTGGGCCGCGACACTTCCCGCAGGACAACCCGCCTGAGCGGAACCCGCCGGGCTGAGATCTCCCAAATATCCAAGACGCTCCGGCCCCCCTCGTAGGGGGCGGAGGGCGAGTTGGGGTACCATGCTTATCCCCGGCCCTTCGGAGCGAAAGGATGCCCAAGGACTTTAAGGGACCAAGGAAAGTGCCTAATTATACACCAGACCTCGAACCAACGTCATGGATCGAGGGTTACGAGATCGCCATGGACATGCTCGACGTGAACGAGGCGGTTTGCGCCCGATACTTCACGATGATGCTCGAGGGGTCGGCACGCAACTGGTTGAAAAATTTGCCTCCCAATTCCATCCAGTCCTGGGCCGAGTTAAAAGAGCATTTCATCAAAAACTTCTGGGGAACCTGCAAACGTCCAATGACGATTGTCGATCTTCAACACTGTGTTCAGCGCCCAGACGAATCGGCCCACCATTGGTCGCGACGAGTGGCAGAAATTATTCATTCGTCAGATGGTATTACGGCGGCTCAAGCTGTGCTCATCCTCGAGCACAATTGTCATTACGAGCCCTTGGTACAGAAGTTGGGGCGACTCAGACGAAAGGTCCAAGACATGGGCGAACTAATGGACACCCTCACTAGGTATGCCGAGGCCGATGATACTAAGGATCCCGGCGAGGATGGCAAGGTTAACTCGCCCAAAAAGGGCGAGTCGTCCAAAAATCATACCCGTTTCCAGGGGTGCAACCGTCACAATCAGGGGACCAATGACAAGCGTAGACCGCAGGAGGAGCCCTCGGACTTGGTCGCCAACACCAATGCTAATGATGGCAAAAAGAAGAACCGAGGCTTCAGTGGGAAAAGGCCGCGTAACTATGAAGAGTTACTCAAGGGCCCTTGCCCGCACCACGCTACGGCTGATGGCCCGGCAAGTCATTCTTGGGAAAACTGTTTCGTGATGCGAGAATTTCGGGCGGAGGCAATCAAGAAGAGCCAAAACGAAGATCCAAACCGGCGCCAGGACCAACTCGCCGCGTCCAACCAAAGACAGAACCCCTTCGACGGCTTTCCCGAACAAGGGGCTCAGGGAGGCCCGCAACCAGGTGGCGGCCAGTACCCGGTGCACCACCAGCGGCGGTACAACCCGCCGGGAGTTTTCCAGCAGCCGCCCCCACAGGGGGCTCCACAGGACCAGGATGACAATGGGGGCTTCCGCAGCAATCCCAAACAGCTAAGTAATGGGCAGTACCACGTTATCACCACTAATGCTTGCAGGCGTGATAAAAAGGTAAGTCACCGGGCATACATTATAACTGAGCCGGTGATTCCCAGATATCTCCACTGGTCTGAGCAGACCATAACATAGAGCAGGGAGGATTACCCGCCAAGAATAGATAACCCGGGCGACCTGGCATTGGTCGTGGCTCCCCAAGTGGGGGGTTACACCCTATCAAAGGTATTAATGGATGGTGGTAGCAGCATCAATATCCTATATTTCGACACCTTCCAGAGGATGAATCTATTGGAGAAAGACTTGATGCCTTCGACCACGGTTTTCCACTGAATTGTCCCGGGCAAGTCGGCTTATCCCATAGGCCGGGTCCGGCTCTGAGTAGCGTTTGGAACTGCGCAGAATTACAGGTCGGAGTCTCTAATCTTCGAGGTGGTCAAACTGAAAAGCCCATACCATGCGCCGTTCGGGCGACCGGCCTACGCCCGCTTCATGGCCCGCCCGTGCTATGTCTACCTCAAGCTCAAAATGCCTGGTCCTAAAGGACCCATCACGGTTGATCGAGATAGAAGGATCGCAAAGGAATGTGAAGAAGGAGACGCGGCTTATGCGGAGGTCGCCTGTGCGGCGGAAGAGCTCAAGCACCATCGGGCCAATGTTGACTCGGCTGACATGTCACCACTCAAGAAGCCGACTACAGATTCTGAGTCGCCCCTCATGTTCAAGCCGACGGATGACACTAAGACAATCGATTTCGTGCTTGGCGATTCATCCAAGCAGTTCACCATTGGGACGGGTCTGGACCCCAAATAGGAAAGCGCGCTCATCGAATTCATCCGTGATAATCGGGACATCTTCACATGGAAACCTTCTGACATGCCTGGTGTACCGAGAGAATTCGCTGAGCACCATCTTAACGTTGACCCAAAATGCAAACCTGTCCAGTAGTACCTTCGCAGATTCAACGAGGAACGACGCAAGGCGATTGGAGAAGAAGTCGCCCGCCTTTTAGCCGCCGGGTTCATCGTGGAAGTTTTTCACCCCAAATGGCTGGCTAACCCGGTGTTGGTACTCAAGAAGAATGGCATTTTCCGTATGTGCATTGACTATACGGACCTCAACAGAGCTTGTCCCAAAGATCCCTTCGCTCTTCCCCGCATCGATCAAATAATTGACTCGGTGGTGGGATGCGAACGATTGTGTTTTTTGGACGCCTATTCAGGATATCACCAGATCAAGATGGCCATGGAAGATCAGGAGAAGACGGCCTTCATAACCCCCTTCGGGGCCTTTTGCTATGTGTCCATGCCTTTCGGACTTAAAAGCGCGGGGGCGACTTATCAACGTTGTATCCAGAATTGTCTTCGTAGCCAAGTTGGCCGCAACGTCCATGCCTATGTCGACGATATTGTGATCAAGACCCGCCAGGGGGAGACACTATTGGAAGACCTTAAGGAGACTTTTGATAATTTACGGGTATATCAGATGAAATTAAATCCTACCAAGTGCGTTTTTGGTGTACCTGCAGGAAAATTGCTGGGTTTCTTGGTATCGGAGCGCGGCATCGAGGCTAACCCGGACAAGATCGAAGCGGTTACCTCTCTCGGAAAGCCGGCGAATGTTAATCAAGTTCAACGGCTGGCAGGTCGCATTGCGGCTTTAAGTCGTTTTGTGAGTCGCCTAGGGGAAAAGGCGATTCCTCTTTATCAATTATTAAGGAAGTCTGATCAATTCGTGTGGACAAATGAGGCAGACCAGGCGTTTGAGGCCCTGAAACGCCAATTGGTTAACCCGCTGGTCCTAGCAGCCCCGCCTGAAAAGGAGCCTATGCTTCTGTATATCGCGGCAAATTCCAAGGCAGTAAGTGTGGCCGTGGTCGTTGAAAGAAAGGAAGAAGGGAAGGAATACCCAGTGCAACGCCCAATATATTTTATCAGCGAGGTGTTAACTCTTTCCAAACAGCGATACCCGCATTGGCAAAAACTAGTCTATGGGGTGTTTATGGCGAGTCGAAAACTTAAGCATTACTTCCAGGAGCACCCGATCACAGTGGTTAGTTCTGCTCCCCTTGGTGACATTATCCAGAATCGGGAGGCAACAGGGCGAATCGCCAAATGGGCGATAGAGCTTGGGTCTCATCACATACAATATACTCCCCGCACAGCTATCAAATCCCAGGCACTAGTTGATTTCGTTAACGACTGGACCGAGCTACAGGCTCCGGAAGACCGGCTTGACCTTACTTACTGGACTATTTACTTTGATGGATCTAGGCAGCTGGAAGGCTCGGGGGCTGGTGTGGTGTTAGTATCCCCTCAAGGAGATAAGTTCTTTTACGTTCTCCGACTCATGTTTCCCTGCACCAATAATGCGACGGAATATGAAGCCTTGCTTCATGGCTTGCGACTCGCAAAAGAGATGAACCTAACACGAGTCAGGTGTTTTGGCGACTCCGATTTGGTGGCGCAACAAGTTTCGGGTACCTGGGACTCTCGGGATCCCATGATGGCGGCTTATAGACGAGCTCTGTCTGACGTGGCGGGTTATTTTCATGGCTATCACGTGGACCATATTGACCGGCGCCTCAACGAGGCAGCTGATGCCCTCTCGCGACTCGGCTCACAGAGAAAACCGGTTCCCCCTAATGTTTTTCTGGATATCTTGCATAAACCATCCGTGGTTTTACCCTCAGAGGAGGAATTTGCGATACCAGATCCCGAGTCTCAGCTTGTGGCAGCTCTCCATGTCATTCCGGATTGGGTTCTCCCTTATCTGGCTTATCTCACTCGCGGCGAGTTACCCACTGACGAAGTTTTGGCTCGCTAGATCGTTCGGCGCAGCAAATCCATGGTCATCATTAATGGCGAGTTGTATAAACGGAGCGCTTCTGGGGTTTTTCAGCGATGTGTCTCCCCCGAAGAAGGATGCGCGATCCTAAATGACATTCATTCCGGAGACTGTGGACATCACGCCGGGTCACGTTCTTTGGTATCAAAGGCTTTTCGTCATGGTTTCTTTTGGCTGACGGCTCATGTAGATGCAGAAGACATAGTTCGTCGGTGCGAAGGGTGCCAACGTTATGGGAGGCAGGCTCATGCGCCGGCTCAAGAATTGAGAATGATTCCCATTACTTGGCCTTTTGCAGTCTGGGGGATGGACATGGTTGGTCCCTTTAAAATGTCCTCCAACAAGAAGACTCACCTATTGGTGGCGGTTGATAAATTCACCAAGTGGGTTGAGGCGGAACCTGTTGGAGCTTGCGATGCGGAGACAACGGTCAATTTTTTGAAGAAGTTGATTTTCCGGTTTGGATATCCGCATAGTATTATTACTGATAATGGTACTAACTTGTCCCAAGGGGCGATGCAGGATTTTTGTCGTCGAGAACATATCCGACTTGATATTTCTGCGGTCGCTCACCCGCAATCTAACGGGCAAGCAGAACGGGCGAATCAGGAGGTCTTGCGAGGGATTAAGCCCTGACTCATGGTTCCTCTGGAAAGGACTCCAGGGTGTTGGGTCGAAGAGCTACCTTCGGTACTGTGGAGTATCCGGACCACCCCGAACCGGTCCACGGGATTCACCCCTTTCTTTTTGGTCTATGGAGCAGAGGTTGTTCTTCCTACGGACATAAGGCATGGCTCCCTTAGAGTCGCCGCATATGTGGAGCAAGATAATGAGCTGGCGCGTCAAGATTCTTTGGATGCCTTGGAGGAGGCGCGTGACCTGGCTGCGGCCCGTTCGGCTATCTACCAGCAAGATTTGCGGCGTTATTATAGTCGCCGGGTTAAGAGTCGGACCTTTCAGGAAGGTGACTTAGTGCTTCGTCTAATACAAGATCGAGCAGGCATGCACAAGTTGTCACCCCCTTGGGAAGGGCCGTTCGTCGTCAGCAAGAACCTCCGCAATGGCTCTTACTATTTGGTGGATCTTCGGCCTAATCGACCGACCACGGAGGCTGAGTCAACTCGCCCCTGGAATATTGCCCATTTGCGGCCTTACTACACTTAAGCTCTTAAGCTTTACACTTTGTAAGTTTTTCAGTTTTATTATGAAGTAATAAAATTTTCCCCGACTTGGGGTCTTCTCTATTAACATGCAAATTGTGTCATACTGTTGCGACCGTATGAGTCGACAGAATCTGCATTTAGGGTGGGTGCACGAGCTTTCTGACTCGCCTCCCCCTGTCACGACCTTATGAGCCGACGAAACCTGCATTTAGGGTGGGTGCACGAACTTTCTGACTCGCCTCCCCCTGTCGCGACCTTATGAGCCGACGAAACCTGCATTTAGGGTGGGTGCACGAGCTTTCTGACTCGCCTCCCCCTGTCGCGACCTTATGAGCCGACGAAACCTGCATTTAGGGTGGGTGCACGAGCTTTCTGACTCGCCTCCCCCTGTCGCGACCTTATGAGCCGACGAAACCTGCATTTAGGGTGGGTGCACGAGCTTTGTGACTCGCCTCCCCCTGTCGAGACCTTATGAGCCGACGAAACCTGCATTTAGGGTGGGTGCACGAGCTTTCTGACTCGCCTCCCCCTGTCGCGACCTTATGAGCCGACGAAACCTGCATTTAGGGTGGGTGCACGAGCTTTCTGACTCGCCTCCCCCTGTCGCGACCTTATGAGCCAACGAAACCTGCATTTAGGGTGGGTGCACGAGCTTTCTGACTCGCCTCCCCCTGTCGCGACCTTATGAGCCGACGAAACTTGCATTTAGGGTGGGGTCACGAGCTATTTGACTCGCCTCCCCCTGTCGCGACCTTATGAGTCGACGAAACTTGCATTTAGGGTGGGGTCACGAGCTATTTGACTCCCCCCCTGTTCCGACCTTATGAGCCGACAAAATTACTACTGCTATTTTTCGTTGTGGCATAGCCCTGAAGGTTTTAAGCCTTTTCTTTCTGATGCTTGTTGAAAATATCTATAGTTTGTTTGTTTTCGCATATGCTATTCTTAAGGCTTAAGACAGGAGGGTGATAGGAATTGTTTCATCCATGGCGAATTAAGCGCTATAAAATATTCTTATAAAAGGCGGGTCAAATATTTCAAATTGCCTTAAGGGCGATATAAAGGTTCTTGCAAGAGGTATCATCAAAAACAGTACTGACTTATGGAAAAGGGACCTATTACATGGCTCTCAGGCCAAACTCAATAAAATTTACTTTGCTGGCGCTTCGGGATCATCCTGATGTGAGCTTTGGCCGACTTCGATTTGCAAGTCGCCTAATACCCAATTGCACTTGGCCAAAGCAGCGAAGTCATCTTCGTCAGTCAGAATTGATGCCAGGTCTGCTTCCAAGTCGAAAGGATTCTTGGGTCGCCGAGGAGTTAGACTGGTCGGGACGAAGGTTGGCGGGTTGACCTTCTTGTTTCTGCTATCATAAGCCGCCTGGTATTTTGTTAAGTCAAGGCTTGCGGCAAGTTGAGTCGCAGCCAGCCGAGAGTCCTTGAGGACTCGCTGATAGTCCTCTTCAACAAATTCGGACCCATCGTCCTTGAGCTGAGGAAGGCCTGCGGTTACTTCTTATACGTTGATCTCTGGGGCATATGCCAAACAGCGACTCAGGGCAGTCAGAATACCTCTCCGGGCGGCTGGCCGAGTTAACTCGCCAATCTGAGGGGGAAGTGTGGATAAGCAGCCAAGCACCTTCTTGATGGAAGTGATAGGTTCTTTGGCACCCATCACAGCTTTAACTGTCAAGACACTGCCTGTGTATAATTGCTCTGTCAGCGTGTAAATCGCCTTCAGCATCAACACACCGTCTTCTTGAAGGTTGGCGGCTCTTGGACCTGAATCATGATGATTAGCGACTTATCATAAGTAAGACAAAAAAACAGAGGAGGAGATCAAAGGTTTAAGTAAAGCTTACCAAAGACGGCTTGCGTCATGTTGGAGATATGACGCTTTAAGCCGGACAATTCCTGTTGTACAGTGGCCAGCCTAGCTTCAGCTTTCTCTGCCCTCTTCAAGGCGGCATTTTGTTCAGCCTGAGCTTCTTTCAACTCAGACTTGAGTTTTACCAGTTCGGTCAAGGCCAATTGACATTTTTCCTCCGACTTAGCTCGGGCGTCTTGTTGTCCAGCTAAGTTTTTCCTTAAATCGCCCAGCGCCGATTCGGTCTGAGCAAGGTGTTCCTATTGAAATTTTAAAATAAGGGCAAGTCTAAGAAATACTGCAAAGCAATATCCCTGACACTTGGGGGTTAATGTATAATTTTTTCAGGTAAAATTATACAAAAATCAAGACCGGGCTCATCTTTTTACTGATGAACCGGCCCTTGGGGGTTACTGGCCGCGAAGTTTTTTCTAAATTTTCAAGACCCGGCTCATCTTTTTACTGATGACCCGGCCCTTGGGGGTTATTGGTCGCGAAGTTTTTTCTAAATTTTCAAGACCCGGCTCATCTTTTTACTGATGACCCGGCCCTTGGGGGTTACTGGTCGCGAAGGTTTTTCTAAAATTTTCAAAGACCCGGCTCATCTTTTTACTGATGACCCGACCCTTGGGGGTTAATGGGAATAATATAAGTATAATAAAATTTACCTCATGTTTATTGTTTAACATCTTCAACAGGTTTTTCTCCATCTCATAGCTCGCCTCCAGGCGACTTGCAAAGCCAGAGCAGAGTTCCTTAAACTCCAAATTTGCATAGTCGGAAAGTTTCGCCTTGGAGAGCCCAGACTCGGGAATGGCTTGAGAGGAGGATGCTACATGTTTGGACAAAACTGTCGCCACCGGCTTAGAAAAGCCAGAGCCAGTAATAACTACAACATCTGGGTCTTCTGTTGTCATCAATGGGTTCGGTGATTTAGAGGCATCCATTGTTTCCTTCGGCGACTCAGGAAGATCCACTTGAATTGCAGGCTCAGCCTGATCTGGATTGTCTTGAGTCGGAGTTGATTTCTACGGGGGTTCTGAAGTTGCATCAGGAGTTGATCCACTGGTTTTTCTTTTCTTGGCTTGTGCCCTGACAAAAGGGAATAAGCACGTTAAGGAATTGAAAAGATCATTATTCTCAAAAGTTGAGGCAAGGTTATCAAAAGACTTACCCCGGAACTCGAATCATTGGTGGAAGTGTTGACATCACTGAGTCGCCAGAAGTGGGAGGAGAGTTCTGCAAGAGTTATACATCAATAATACAGGCGGGTTACAAATGTGATCCAAAGAAGCATGAATAATGATTACTCATAAAAGTACCTCGCTTGGCTTTCTTTTGTTTGTTGCTGGTAAGCCAGATAGCAGATCGCCAGAGTGACTTCGTGTTTTCCGGTTTGAGGCGTGCTGTGCTTTCTTCAGTAGGAAATTTGGGTCCAAATAAGCATTTGGATGTGAGAAGGGAACTTTCCCACATATTCGCCGGGCCGGCTTAGGTGGAGAAGGAGATGAATCGGAGGAAACAGAAATTACCTCAACGGAGTCTTCTTGGCTTTCATTATCTTCATTCAATTACAAGGAGAGGGAGAGATATAAATACGAAGGTTAACAGCAATGAATGGCGAGTGAAAGGATGACAAATTTTTACCTCTGAAAGTGCATCGCCGACTTGAGATTCGTCAACTTTGGATGGCTCAGCTGCGGCAGATTTGCCCTTACCCTTGGTTTTCTTTGAGGGTGGCTTAGCGCTTTTCATGGCTTGTTATTTGGGCTTCCTGGACCAGAACTTATCGCCTTTCTGAAATGGCATATGTTACAAAACTACAAACACAAATGAAGCATAAAGCATAAAGACCAAGGGCGGTTTAGGTTTGTTTACCTTGGGTGCCGGGTTAGTTTTGCAGAAAGGCTTGAGGCCGATTTGGCCACATTTTCCCGCAGGCTCGCCAGTCAGCTTTTTGATAATGGTAACAATGTCCTTTTCCGTTAAAGACGTATGGAAGTAGCATTGAGGATGATCCAGGGTACCATCAAATTCACACATCAGCCCGTCCCGGCGGCTCAGAGGGAGGATGCGCCATTCGACCCAACAACGGATTAGGTCGACCCCGGTAAGCCCGTTGTTTGTCAAGGATCTTAACTCGGACAATATTGGGATGAACTCCAATTCTTCCTCCTCGGTGAGCTTGTCTGGGAGCTTGAAATTGGTTGGAAGGCGAGTTGGCCTATAGCCCAGAAGCTTGTTCTCGCCAGCAGGAGATGTCTCTTGACAGTAAAACCAAGACTCGCCCCAGCCTTTGGGATGGCTAGGCATAATAAGTGAGGGGAATGGGCTATCCCTGCGGCGCTGGACGTTGACACCACCAAGTTCCAAGCTGGGGCCGTTGTGGAATTCCGTTTGGCGATTCAGATGGAAAAATGCCAGAATAAAGGGACAGAAGGCTCGATCCGCAGATAAGCCTCACAGAGAACTTGGAATTGGCACAAATTACTTATAGAGTTGGGTCCCAGATCCTGGAGGCGGACGTTCATGAAAGATAAGGCGTCTCTAAGAAACTTTGATCCGGGCGGCTTAAAACCTCGCTCCAGGTGTTCGACAAAAACGACTATCTCCCCTTCTTTGGGGTTAGGGAGGTCTTCTCCGAACCCGGTGCGCCAGCCAATAACGTCCTGAGGATCCAAGCTGCCCGTTTTCACATAATCGGCTAAAATGGAGTCATCAACTTTGGTAGGAAGCCAGTCACTCTTGAAGACGGCGCCCATGCTACAAATAAGTAAAGTATGATATTACATGTCTTGGACGCCTATTGTATGGGATAAAATCAGTTCATTTAACCCGCCGGGTGCTTTGGTTAAAAAAGGGTTTTTGACCCGCCAGATCAAAGGGCCGGATTGGGTCACTATGGCGACTTATGGAAGGGTGGCTATCCCCAAGGGTTGCATTCTGGGGACGGTGAAGGCATTCGTTTGAAGTACCAGGAGATGAAGACTATAAACAACTTTTTGCGAACAGTAAAAAAGGAGTGGATCTATCAGACACACGCGAAAACCTAGAGAAAATGACTAGTCGCGATAGTTTATTATCAGATGATGCCCATCGCTTGGTGAAGATGTTGTTTTCAAGGATTCACAAGTACAGCGGATAAGTGAAAGTATTCGGGGCATTAAGCTATTCTACCGGCACTCGTGTTAATCGATTCGAAGCAGATAACATCTATATGCAACGAGCTTCAAGAACACGGCAATGGCGGAAGCTCGAACAGAAAGTAAATCTACTCCTAAAGATAGGCGGAAGCCTAACCTGATGTTGTCGGGAGAGAAGAGTCGATGGAGATGGGGTTCGCTGGAGAAGCACGGGCGTCCCGTCGAGCAGAGAAGTTTCCGGCGGCGGCAAGGTTCGAGGTGAATGGCGAGGTGGCCTACGGCAATGCAGTCGACGATGCCGATGGCGGATATGTTGATTGCGGCGCGAGGATGGACGACGGCGAAAGCTCATAGGCGGCACCGGAGCTCCTCGCGTGAAGGCCGAAGGCACAGTCGGCGGCGGATTCCTCGGGGCGATGCGGTTTTCTCGCTGTGCCGGTGGGGAGGAAGGTGACGGGACTGGTAGGTGAGAAGCGACAGTTCTCTCCTCCCCCCCTCGGCCTATTTATCGAGGCAGGTGCAAGAATCGAGGCACCATGAGCGGGAACCGCCGGGAGATAAAAGATTCGCTATAAATGTGCGCCGAAAGTTTCGGGATAAATGATGCGCTAAAAGATCCGTTGGAGTTGCGGCGGTCTTCCCGGAAAAAGAGGAATAGGAAAAGGCCAGTTAGTAATGATTTGGCAGCTTAAGGGATCGTCGACGCCCAGAGGCGATGGCGGGTGTGCAATTTTTTTGACAAGATGATGAGAGATAGGGGATGAATCGCCTTCAATGGAGCAGAGATATTGGCATGAAGCAGAAAAGCTCAAGTCAATTTGGGGCCTAATGTTGGGGATGTGATCTGTGGATGACCCGCCCTAATCGGGCCGGGTTATCCGGCGAGCGATTCATCCAGATATTTAGTTGGGCCTTGTCTCGGCCGAATCAAAGTCATACGACGAGTATGGCTCTTGGCGGGTCTCCTAGCTTTGGAGGATGGCGACTTAGAGACCACAATGGTCACGAGTTGTAGGAAGGAAGGAATCCTTGTAAACCCTAGGGAGTCGACCTGTATATAAAGGCGAGGTCCCGGGGGACAGAGGGGGATTAGAAATCATCGAGTGCTAGGTTTAGGCGAGTTACGCCTTCCTTGTAATTAGATCCACATCAATACACACAAAAGCAGGACGTAGGCTGTTACGTCTTCTCGAGGGGCCGAACCTGGGTAAATCGCCGAGTCTCTCCCGCTTAACCCCTTTGAGTCGCCACCAAGGTGCGATGGCTCCAGTATCAAGTCCTTTCACGAGGACATCTGCCGTGAAAAAACCACGGCAGATGCTATGCTAGATACTATGCCTGATGATGCTATGCTTGATACTATGCCTGATGATGTTATGCTAGATACTATGCCTGATGATGCTATGCTAGATACTATGCCTGCTGATGCTATGCCTGATACTGCTTTGCCACTTGGTGCCCTTGATGGACATATTGCTAGAGTTGCTGCTAGATGTGATGATACTTCTGAGACTGCTGATACTATTGAAGTAGAACCTGCTACTATGCCTGTTATGCCTGATACGCGCTATGTTATGAAGGGAGAGATAGCTGATGATTTTCTTGCGTGTAAGGATAGCTATGATGTTGAGAAACTTCTACGCAAGTGGAAAGAAAAATCTCTGGATGCTAGGATGAAATACAACCCGAAGTTTGCCACTTCACCTATCTTTGTGACCGATAAGGATTATGAATTCTCTGTCGACCCTGAGATAATCACTCTTATCGAATCTGATCCCTTTCACGGTTACGAGTCTGAAACGGTTGTAGCCCATCTTACCAAACTGCACGATATAGCCACCCTATTCACTAGTGAGGAAAAGATCCGCCACTACTACATGCTCAAGCTATTTCCTTTCTCGCTAAAGGATGATGCTAAGACCTGGTTCACTTCTCTTGCTCCTGGTTGTGTGTGTAGCCCCCAGGATATGGTCTAGTACTTCTCTGAAAAATATTTCCCTGCCCATAAGAAGCAAGCTGCTTTGCAGGAAATATACAACTTTGCTCAAGGTGAAGAAGAGAGTCTCCCACAAGCTTGGGGGAGGCTCATCCAGCTACTGAATGCTTTACCTGATCACCCTTTGAGAAGAATGAGATACTTGATATCTTCTATAATGGACTTACCGATGCTTCCAAAGACCACTTAGATAGTTGTGCCGGTAGTGTTTTTAGGGAACGAACTGTAGAACAAGCTGAGATTCTGTTGAACAACATCTTGTGCAATGAGAATGCTTGGACTACTCCCGAACCACCTCCTAGGCCAACTCCGAAGAAAAGAGGTATTCTATTCCTCAGTTTTGCAGATATGCAAGAAGCCAAGAAATCTATGCGAGAGAAAGGCATTAAATCTGAAGATGTCAAAAATCTACCACATATCAAAGAGATCCATGGTCTCGATAACCCGATACAGGTAGTAGAAGTGAATTCTCTGCGTAGGTTTGATGAGAGTGATATTCCTTTTGATAAACCTGCTAGCTTATGCCTGGATGAATTTGATAACTTTGTTGCCAAACAACAAAGTTTCAATGATTATGTTAGCAGACAATTGGAAAAGAATGCTCGTATGCTTAGTCATTTAAGTGCTTGTGTGGACAGAAACGTCAATGATCTTCAACTTCTGAGTAAACATGCCTCTATGGTTACTACTCAGGTAGAACAAGTACTTAAATCTCAAAATGAGTTCTCAATGAGTTGAATGACAACGCCGTCAGAGTCGTTACTAGAGGCGGTAGAATGACCCAGGAACCTTTGTATCATGAGGGTCATCCGAAGAGAATTGAACAAGATTCTCAAGGAGTTAGCACTGATGCACCTAGTCATCCTAGAAAGAAGAAGAAAGATGATAGGAACCTGCACGCTAGCAACCCTGTTGCTGCTACACCCGAGAGTTCAAACGATGCCTCTGTCTCTGATGCTGAAATGCAATCTGGTGATGAACCTAGTTCAATAGTGATGTTCATGATGATGCTTAGCCTAGCAATGAAAAGGATGTGGAGATTGAACCTAGTGTTTATCTTGATAACCCACAACCTAAGAATCGAAGATACGATAAGAATGACTTCACTGCTAGGAAGCACGGTAAAGAAAGGGAGCCATGGGTTCAGAAACCTATGCCCTTTCCTTCCAAACCATCCAAGAAAAAGGATGATGAGGATTTTGAGCGATTCGTTAAAATGATCAGACCTGTCTTTCTACAGATGCGTTTGACTGATATGCTCAAGATGTCTCCGTATGCTAAGTACATAAAAGATATTGTGACTAATAAGAGGAGGATACCTGATCTTGAGATATCTGCCATGCTTGCCAATTACACTTTCAAGGGTGGAACTCCAAAGAAACTACGTGCTCCCGGTGTGCCCACTATACCATGCTCCATTAAAGGTAACTACGTTAGAACCGCTTTATGCGACCTTGGAGACGGTGTTAGTGTTATGCCTCTCTCTCTTTATCGTAGGCTTGAACTGGATAAGTTGACACCCACTGAAATCTCTCTGCAAATGGCCGACAAATCAACTACTTTCCCTATCGGCATTTGCGAGGATGTGCCTGTTGTGGTTGCTAACACCACTATCTTAACAGACTTTATTATCTTGGATATTCCCGAGGACGATACCATGGCTGTCATCCTTGGAAGACCCTTTCTAAACACTGCAGGGGCTGTTATAGATTGCAACAAAGGCAATGTCACTTTCCATGTCAACGGTAATGAGCATACGGTGCACTTTCCGAAGAAACAATATCGAGTACATTGCATCAATGCTATTGAAAAAACTTCATCGATTCTTATTGGGAGCTTTGAATGTTCTATTCCTCGTGTCAAGATGAAGTATGATTTGCTTGTTGGGGAGATACACATCCCCATTGAGGTGACCTAGTGACTATTCGAAAATTCTCCGTTCTGTTTTGCGATTCAAAAAGGTTTGACGAGGAGACTTTATCAACCTCACTGACAGATTTCTTTCGATGACCATGAGATGGATGAATCAAGGAGTCACAAACCTCTGTTCCAAGCTTTCACTTTAGGTTGCTTAGAAGAAAAATGATAGGTTTAGTTTAGTTTTCCCTGTTTTCTGTCTTAGCGTCCGATAGAAAAGTGCCCCAAAAATCAAAGTTCTCCGAACGCTGTGAAAATCAAGTATGATTTTTTATGGAATATTTGAAAAATACTTGGACAAAGAGTCTGTCTAGGGGCCACACCAGTGAGCCACAAGCCCTAGGGGCGCGGGCAACCCCCCTGGCCACGCCACCCAGGCTTGTGGGGCCCACAGGCACCCCCTCCACTCATTCTTGCTCACATCCAGTCCTCCTACCTCCAGAAAAATCGTTTAGCAGCTCAAACCCGTGTTCTTGCTCCTCTTGCTGGGATTTTTGATCTCTTTGCTCAAATCACCGTTCTCCGAACTGTTTTGGGGAAATTTCTCCTTGGTAAGCGACTCCTCCATTGGTCCAATTAGTTTTTGCTCTAGTGCCTTATACTCCGCGTATTTTTGCTGCCTTGGTGACCATGTTCTTGAGCTTTGCATGCTAATTCTAGCTCGTCCCAAGAAGTTTTGATGTGTAATATGGTCTCTAGGCACTTGTTGGAGTAGCTGTTACAAGTTTAGTTGAACCTTGTTCACCTTTCCTTTGGGTCACTGAAAATTTCAGAAAAGGAAGATGTTCAGGAGAAACTTTCATGGTGGTTCTTCAAGCAAGAGAGGTCCCCGTCTTGCGATTCGGGAGCCTGATCCTTACCAACCTAGGGACGCGCAGGTACAACCATGTGAATGACCTTCTGATGAATTTATGATTGAGGAAGGTTTCAAAGATGAGTTTGATGCATTTGTTCACAACGTCAGACTCGAAGAATTCATCTCCGACAAATGTGAACAGTATGTTGCTCTCACTGCCTCTTTCGTTCGTAGATTCAAATTTTCAACTGGCCATCAGCCATCGGTACTGTTTGATCTCTATGATAAATCGTATACCATGGACTTAGAGGATTTCAGTAGAATTCGCAAAATACCTATTTGCGGTAACCTCAATGATCCTCCTAAATCTTTGGTTAGAGATTTTTCGCTGGTATTATGGTTGGAGAAACTAGAGACATTACGCAAGCTACCATGGGGAGTATTCATTTTCCTGCCCTGCATTACTTTGCCCTCTTCATAGGCAGATGCATTAATGTCAAGATTGAGCATTGTCACCTCTGCGCACCCGACTTTAGTATCCTTAAGAGTGCAGTGACGGGTGACAAAAGCTTCAACATGGGAGCTATTATAGCAAGGAGGCTGAATAAGAATGCTATAGATGGGGATTTCTTTGGCAGCATCTATGCCACTCGCATAGCACTATGACACGCTACCAGTTCCTTGAGAGGGATGATGAATCCCTCCTATGCCGACTGATATTTAACCGGCAGCGTGTTTTCCATATTACCCTTCCGGCTCCTGCTCTCTTTGACTTTCAGGTAAAACGGAGATATTACATAACCAGATGAGAGGCAGAGGAGTATGAGAGGGAGGCAAAGGCAGCTCGTCTCCGTGAGGCAGCTATTCAGGCAGTGGCTGCAGCGCTCCCGTATAACCCTCATTATGATTTTGGGTTTCGCCAGGACCATCCTTGGGAGTAGACCAAGTTCGGCCAAAAACCTAAGCTTGGGGGAGTACGTGTTCTCACCGACTTTACATTCTTGCTTATGCTTTCACTTTGTTAGCCGGTGTTCACACTTTGCCACTCTATCATCCATGCTAGTTTATTTTCTTTTTCTCGTTTTCTTTTTTGTGTGTCTGTCTAGTTTGAGAAAAAACAAAAAGATTTTATTTTTCTTCTTTTGCTTGTTGGGAGCTTTCCCGTGTAAATAGTTTTCTTCTTCTTTGGGTCAAGGTAGAAGATATTGGTTACAATGTTTAGTGGCTCTTGCATGCATACCTATTTAGCATTCAAAGAGCCATATTACTTTGTTTTCTCCTTTGTGTTTGCCTGCAGATTCCAGCGTAGTCCAATGCACGAGCACACTTATTATTGTTCACATCGTTCGGTCGTGAAAGTGAAAGGCAATAATGACGATATGTGATGAAGTGACTGAGCCTGGAAAAGCTGGTATGAACTCGGTCTATTTTGTTTTTGTAAATATGACTAGCTCATCATGCCTGATTCAGCTTTGTTGTGAGAGAAACATGTTTTAATGACAACTTAGAGATCATAGTTGCTTATGCCATGCTTACTTAGCTAGGAGCTTATAATGGTCTGTCTTGGTTGCCAACATGAATGTTGAGATGACTATGATGTAGTATGATAGGATGGTATCCTCCTTTGAATGATTCAAGTGGCTTGACTTGGCGCATGTTCACGCATGTAGTTGAAACAAAATCAACATAGCCTCTATGATGTTCATGTTCATGGTGATTTATGTCCTACTCATGCTTGCACTCAATGTTAGTTAATCTCAATGCATTTTGATGACTGTTGTCGCTCTCTAGTTGGTCGCTTCCTAGTCTTTTGCTAGCCTTCACTTGTACTAAGCGGGAATACTGCTTGTGCATCCACTTCCATAAATCCAAAGTTGTGCCATATGAGTCCACTATACCTACCTATGTGCGGTATCTACCTGCCATTCCAAGTAAATTTGCATGTGCCATTCTCTAAATCTTCAAGAAATAATCAGTTTTGCATGCCCGAACCGCTCATGTGGTGACAGGGGCTATTGGTATCTTCCATGCTAGGCGTGTTATCCTTGATATGTGTTATTCACTATCATTCACGAGAAAGGGGCCGGTAATTGGAATTCCCAGTTCCATGCTCAAATTGAAAAGATAATTGCAAACAAAACTCCCCCAGGATTGATGTTGGTTTGGACGGTACCCGAGGATTCGGCTAGCCGTGGAGTGTGATTGATTGGTGGTGGGGGACTCAAAACTTTACTTTTCTGTTTGGGAACCGCCTATAGCATGTGTAGCGTGGAAGATGTTGAGAACTCTTAGTCATTGCATTGACAATGAAAGCATGCCACTCTAAATTATTATCTCTGTTTTCAAAGCTTGAGCTCTGGCACCTCTGAAGGGCCTGTCTATTTATGTTCCTGTTGAGTCATCCTCCTCTTACAAAAGCACCAATTAGAGAGCACCTCTGTCATTTTTATGCTTTGCTTTTAACTGTGTTGAGTATGACTATGACTGGATCTGCATTGCCTTGAATTACAATGTTTAGTTAGCCCTTGGTCTTTTAAGGTGCTATGCATTTATGTTTTGCGGTCTCAGAAAGAGCTAGCGAGATACCAGCTATTCGTACCGCTTCATGTTGTTTTGATTGAAGTGTTGACACTTGAGGCTTATTATTATTTGCTCGCTAGTTGATTATGCCATTGATATGAGTTTACCGTGAGACCTAGATGTCATTTGCTTATGTGGTTTGCTCGTGATGTTGCTGAAATTTTGGTTATGAGTTAGAAATAGTTGCAACAACAAGATCAAACAGAGTTCGTCAAAGTTTTTCTTTTGTCTCTCTCAGTTTGTCAACTGAGTTGCTTGAGGACAAGAAACACTACAGGAATTAGCTTCTTTGCCGTCTGCCACCACAGATGGCAAAGAGTCAATCCTGGACGGGAAAGAGAATATCACAGACGGCAAAGAATCTCACGGCCGGCAAAATTTCTGCGTCAGCCTACGACGGCATTGTAGCTTCTTTGTCGTCTGTCTCCCCAAAGCGGACGACAAAGAGCTTTGCCGTCAGCTTTTCATAGGAGCAGTCGGCAAAGTGGTCGAGACGGCAGCCGACAGGCGTTGCCTCCGTTAGGGGCTAACGGAGGCTTTGCCGTCTGCCTCCCCCCTATTCTTTGCCGTCAGCCTCCCCCCTCTTCTTTGTCTTCTGCCTCCCCCCTCCTCCGTGCCGTTTGCCTCCCTCTTCTTTGTCGTCAGCCTCCACCTCCTCCACCCCCTCCTCTGTGCCCTCTTCTTTGCCGTCTGCCCCCCTGGAAGCAGACGGCAAAGATACTATATGGCCAGCTGCTACTGCCCAGGTTGCACAGCTGGGCGCCACATGGCACCTTTGCACAGCTAGCAGACGGCAAAGAGCCTATATTGTCACATTTTTGTTTATTTTTTCTATTTCACAGCACATATACATATAATTCATAACACATATATGATAAATAGGTCACAACACATATATGATATACATATAAAGCTCATCAATGCCATGTGTTCATCAACGTACATCCCATATATCAAAAGAACCAACACATACAAAGTTTCATCCATATATACATACATATAGTTGCACATATATTGTTCATCCATATATACATATACATATAGTTCCACATTGTTCATCAACTCAAATAAAAACGGAAACTAAAGCACTCCAATGCCAGCTTCCATGCATGTAGTACATCCAATCTGCAAAATGGGAATAAGAAAGTCAGAAGAAGAAGAAGAAGAACATATATATGACAACTAAGCTAAATTTAAGAAGAAAGAGAAGAAGCAAGAAGAGAACAAGGGGAAGAAAAACAAGAAGGAGGAGGAGGAGGAGGAGGAGGGGAAGGAGAAGGAGGAGGAGGAGGAGAAGAAGAAAAAAGAAGAAGAGAAGGAGGAGGAGGAGGAGAAGAATATGAAAGAGGAGGAGGAGGAGAAGAAGAAGAAATAAAGAAGAAGGAGGAGAAGGAGGAGGAGGAGGATAAGGACTAGAAGGTCCTTGGCCTTCTCCTCCTTCTCCTCGTCCTCGTCCTCGTCCTCCTTCTTCTCTTCTTCTTCTTCTTCTTTCTTTTCATTTTTCCTATTTCTTATCCTCTTCTCCTCTTCTTGGAGCTAAATTAGCTAACTATGTCTTTTTGGAGCTAAATGGGCTAATTACCCCATTTCAGAGGAAAACAAGCTAAGTATATAATATTTATGAGCTAACCAAGGTTCTTATGCCATTTTGAGGTTATTATGGCATTTTGGAGCTAAATGGGCTAATTATGTCATTGTTGGGGAAATTAAGGCAAGGAGAATATGAAAGAGGAGAAGAAAGAGGAGGAGGAGGAGAAGAAGAAGAAATAAAGAAGGAGGAGAAGGAGGAGGAGGAGGAGAAGGACTAGAAGGTCCTTGGCCTTCTCCTCCTTCTTCTCCTCCTCCTCCTCCTCCTTCTTCTTCTCTTCTTCTTCTTCTTTATTTTCATTTTTCCTATTTCTTCTCCTCTTCTCCTCTTCTTGGAGCTAAATTAGCTAACTATGTTTTTTGTAGCTAAATGGGCTAATTATCCCATTTTAGAGGAAAATAAGCTAAGTATATAATATTAATGAGCTAACCAAGGTTCTTATGCCATTTTGAGGTTATTATGGCATTTTGGAGCTAAATGGGCTAATTATGTCATTGTTGGGGAAATTAAGGCAAGGAGAATATGAAAGAGGAGAAGAAATAGGAGGAGGAGGATAATAAGAAGAAATAAAGAAGAAGGGGGAGAAGGAGTAGGGGGAGGAGAAGGACTAGAAGGTCCTTGGCCTTCTCCCCCATCTCATCCTCCTCCTTGTCCTTCTTCTCCTCCTCCTTCTTCTCCTTCTCCTTCTCTTCTCTTTCTCTTCTTCTTTTTGTTCTTCCTTTTCATTTCTCCTCTTCTCCTCTTCTTGGAGCTAAATTAGCTAATTATGTATTTTTGGAGCTAAATGGTCTAGTTATCCCATTTTAGAGGAAAACAAGTTAAGTATATAATATTAATGAGCTAACCAAGGTTCTTATGCCATTTTGAGGTTATTATGGCATTTTGGAGCTAAATGGGCTAATTATGTCATTGTTGGGGAAATTAAGGCAAGGAGAATATGAAAGAGGAGAAGAAAGAGGATGAGGAGAAGAAGAAGAAGAAATAAAGAAGAAGGAGGAGAAGGAGGAGGAGGAGGACAAGGACTAGAAGGTCCTTGGCCTTCTCCTCCTCCTCTTCCTCCTTCTCCTTCTCTTCTTCTTCTTCTTCTTTCTTTTCATTTTTCCTATTTCTTCTCCACTTCTCCTCTTCTTGGAGCTAAATTAGCTAACTATGTCTTTTTGGAGCTAAATGGGCTAATTATCTCATTTTAGAGGAAAACAAGCTAAGTATATAATATTAATGAGCTAACCAAGGTTCTTATGCAATTTTGAGCTTATTATGGCATTTTGGAGCTAAATGGGCTAATTATGTCATTGTTGGGGAAATTAAGGCAACGAGAATATGAAAGAGGAGAAGAAATAGGAGGAGGAGGAGAAGAAGAAGAAACAAGGAAGGAGGAGAAGGAGGAGGAGGAGAAGGACTAGAAGGTCCTTGGCCTTCTCTTCCTTCTCCTCCTCCTCCTCCTTCTTCTTCTTCTCTTCTTCTTCTTCTTTCTTTTCATAGGTCATATTTCTTATCCTCTTCTCCTCTTCTTGGAGCTAAATTAGCTAACTATGTATTTTTGGAGCTAAATGGGCTAATTATGTCATTGTTGGGGAAATTAAGGCAAGGAGAATATGAAAGAGGAGAAGAGAAACTTACCGTAGTGGTCATCAAGGAGGAGAAACACCTGGAGAAGGGTCGTGCGATGCCGCTCGGGAGTTATTCTGCAGAATAGATATTTTGCAATGTATCAGTTAGCATGATGACACTAAATTATTAATACTACTCTGAACGGACATCATGGACATTTGCAAAGGTTGACGGAAGCTCGAGCTGGTACGCGAGGTCACCCCTCTTGCCAACCACTCTGAACGGACCAACGAAACGAGGCGCAAGCTTGCCTTTGATGCCAAAACGCTGCATACCCTTCATAGGCGACACTTTGAGGTAGACAAAATCATCAAGCTCATACGACATGTCACGGTGCTTGCTATCGTAATAGCTCTTCTGACGGGACTGCGCTGCTCTGAGGTTGTCGCGAATGATCCGACACATCTCCTCAGCTTCTTCTATCATATCATTGCCAAGGATCTGACGCTCGCCTGTCTGGGACCAGTTGAGCGGAGTATGGCACTTCCTGCCATAGAGAATCTCGAACGGAGCCTTGTCGGAGCTAGCTTGATAACTGTTGTTATACGAGAACTCCGTGAAAGGCAGACAATCCTCCCACTTCATGCCAAACGAGATAACGCGGGCTCTCAGCATGTCCTCAAGAACTTGATTCACTCTCTCCACTTGACCACTAGTCTGAGGATGGAACGCTGTGCTGAAGCGGATCTTCGTGCCCATAGCAGACTGAAACGAGTCCCAGAACTTGGAAGTGAAGATACTCCCGCGATCTGATGAGATCATCATAGGTACACCGTGCAACGAGACAACCCTCGAGGTGTACAACTCTGCCAGCTGAGCTGCTGAAATGGACTCCTTGACTGGAAGGAAATGCGCCACTTTACTCAATTTGTCGATGACGACGAAGATAGCGTTATTGCCCTTCTTGGACTTCGGAAACCCTGTGACGAAGTCCATCTCAATGTGATCGAACTTCCACTCGGGAATCGGTAAAGGCTGCAAGAGGCCCGCTGGTCTTTGATGTTCAGCTTTCACCCTTCGACAAACATCACACTCATTGACGAATTGTGCAATTTCACGCTTCATACGGGTCCACCAGAACGACTGCTTCAAGTCATGGTACATCTTAGAACTTCCCGGATGAATAGAAAGCAGAGAATTATGAGCTTCTTCCATGATCACCTTCCTGAGATCGCCTTTCGGGACGACAAGACGGTCCTCGAAAAACAACGTGTCCCTGGCATCCACAATGAAACACTTATACTTGGGAAGGCTCTTTCTCACACCAATCTTGACCTTCTTCACCATAGTATCAAGTAGCTGAGCTGCTCTGACCTGATCTTCCAAGGTAGGAGAGATCTGAAGGTTCGCAAGAAAACCCTGAGGAACCAGCTGAAGATTGAGCTTCCTGAAAGACTCAGAAAGACCCGGCTGGAGAGGTTGCAGAATCATACTGTTGCAATATGCCTTCCTGCTCAATGCATCTGCCACAACATTTGCCTTGCCTGGCGTGTACTCAACACTCGGATTAAAATCCTGGAGCATTTCCACCCAACGTGTTTCCCGAAGATTCAAGTTAGGCTGAGTGAAGATATACTTGAGGCTCTTGTGATCGGTGAAAACTTCAACCTTACGTTCCAACAAGAGATGTCTCCAAGTCATCAAGGCGTGCACAACAGCTGCTAGCTCGAGATCGTGCAGAGGATAGTTCTTCTCCGCAGGCTTCAGCTGCCTGGAGGTATAAGCAACCACCTTCCTATCTTGCATCAAGACTGCACCAAAACCCTGAAGAGAAGCATCGCAAAAGACCTGGTACGGCTTGGAATCATCCGGAGGAGCCAATACCGGAGTGGAGGTAAGCTTCTCTTTGAGTGTATCAAAAGCCAGTTGACACTCTGGAGACCACACATACTTGACACCTTTCTGAAGAAGACTAGAGAGCGGCTTGGCGATTTTGGAGAAGTTCTCAACGAATCTTCTGCAATATCCGGCAAGACCGAGAAAGCTTCGAAGCTGCTTCACATTCTGCGGAGGTTCCCATTCAACAATGGCCTGAACCTTGGACGGATCAACCTTAATGCCCTCGGCAGAGATAATATGCCCAAGATACACCACTTCTTTCAGCCAGAACTCGCACTTGGAAAACTTGGCATAAAGCTTGTATTCCCTCAGTTTATCAAGCACCAACCTGAGATGTTTCTCATGTTCTACCTCATCCTCAGAAAAGACCAGAATGTCATCGAGATAGAGCAAGACAAACTCATTCTTGAATGGCGAGAAAATATAGTTCATCAATCGGCAAAAAGTCAGAGGAGCATTAGCCAGACCAAAAGACATGACCGTATACTCATATGAGCCAAAACTGGTCCTGAAAGCCATCTTTGGAATGTCTTCCTCACGAATGCGAATCTGATGATAGCCCATTCTGAGATCAAGCTTGGAGAATACTTTAGCACCTTTCAGCTGCTCGAACAACTCATTTATGTTCGGAAGCGGATATTTGTTCTTGATTGTCTTCTTGTTCAATGGGCGGTAATCGACACACAGTCATTCCGTGCCATCCTTCTTCTTGACAAACAGAACACCACATCCCCACGGAGACGAGCTTGGTCTGATCAAACCCAAACGCTCCTGCTCATCGAGTTGTCTCTTGAGTTCCTTCAACTCCTCTGGACCCAGCTTGTATGGCCGCTTGCACACTGGCTCTGTGCCTGGCTCAAGCTCAATGACGAACTCCACTTCACGGTGTGGAGGCATCCCTGGCAGCTCTTCAGGAAACACGTCCTGATATTCGCAGACTACTGGAACTTGCTCAATGGGATTGATCTCACCCTTTTCATTCAAGGAGAACAAGCGGACTGTGTCATCGCGCACCGCGAATATAATCACATCCTCCGAAGAGTGGGTCAGCTTCACTTCTTTAGCTTCACAATCAATTGATGCTTTGTTCATGGCCAACCAGTCCATACCAAGGATCAAATCAATGTCAGACTTTCCCAAGACATACGGAGAGGCCAGAAAAGCATAATTGTCCATCTTGATAGAAACATCCGGAGCAAACCAACGAGAACTCATAAGCATGCCCGGAGAAACAATATCGAAAGACCTGGCCAACTCTTGAAGATGGATATCGTGCTTTGCCGCAAACGGATAAGACAAGAAAGAATGCGATGCACCATAATCAAACAAGACTTTAGCAGGAAAATCATTGACTAAGAGATTACCCATGATCACATCCAAAGAATTTTCTGCCTCAGCTGCATTCACCATGTTGACTCGAGCTGATCTGGGGTTGAACTTCACAAGAGCGTTGCTAGGAGGTTTGCCTGGAGGTGGAGGCGGCAGACGGAGCTGAGAAGTGCATTTGTTGGCATAGTGACCCTTCTGCCCACATTTGTGACAAGTGACATCTGCTGGCTGCCGGAACTGAATCTGAGGAGGCCCTTGCTTCTGCTGCTGATATCTCTGCTGGAATCCAGGGTTGGGTGGGCGGGAAGAACCACGTCCACATGAGTGCTTCGGCTGCTGAGAGTGCCGAGGAGGAGGAGGAGGAGAAACCCAAAACCTCTGTTGCTTCTGAACCACCTGAGTCGAGGAAGAGCTGGACTCTCTGAAACGTTTCTTGGAATTCTCCACCCTGAGCAAGGCTGCCTCTGCTCTGAGAGCTAAGTTATAGAATTTGTCAAACTCTTCAGGATCGTGCAAAGCGAGTGCTAACTGCAAATCCTCCTTCAAGCCACCCCTGAACTGGTATATCTTGCTCTTCTGATCCGGAACATCCTGCAATGCGTAACGGGCCAGCTCGTGGAACTCAACATTGTACTTGTACACAGAATTGCTGCCCTGCTTCAAGCGCCTAAACTTCTCACGCATCTCCTCAACAAAACTGGAAGGAATGTAGTGGGACCTGAAGTCACGACAGAAGTCGTCCCAAGACATCACCCTGCCACCTCTAGAGTCCTTAAGCTGCTGCCACCAAATAGAAGCCTGCCCCTTCAACTGGAATGTTGCAAACTTGACATAATCCTCTGGACGCACATTGCTACACTCGAAATGCTTGTTCATATCACGGATCCAATCTTCCGCGTCAAACGGCTGGTCGCAAGAAGTGAACGTCCTAGGCTGGTTTGACAGGAACTGACTCAGACTGGCGAAGTGATTGCCACCCTGCTGGAAATTGCCTTGCTGATGATTGGCTCTCTCCTGGATCAACTGCAACAGCATCTGAGTATTTGCATTGGTAGCTGCCATCATCGCCTGCCAGGCCTCTGCAGGAGGAGGCGGCGGCGGTGGCGGAGGAGGAGGTGGAGGAGGCATATCCTCACGCGCTGGGGTCTGACGAGTTGGTGGAGCCATCCTGAAGACGGACAGCATATTAGTCCAAAGAATATTTGACAATAAGCTGAATCAAAAGACAGAATATCTGAATAGAACTTAGCATTGCACTCGAACAACATAGCAAGAGTGCATTCTCAAAATAACAGACGACAAAATTCTGCAGCAAACAAGTGTGAGCTAGAACTGCTCAGAACAAACATATGATCGAGATTTCCCAAACCTCAATCAAGCGTCTGTAGGAAGATAGCCCTATAAGATACTGCCAGATATCCCACCTATGAATTCCCGAAATAACTGGTCATGCAATCAGGCACACGGATACAAGGAGTATTTCACACAACTCCTAAACTAAGCCGTCACCTGTATCACATCCTTCAACACACAACCAGCATCTCGGACCTTCGTTTACAACAGATCCTCGTGATCACAGCGCTACCAAGTGTGGTAGTACCCCCGGACATTCTACACCAGTACTGGGGACGTCGGGGTTATCTCACCACTACCCGTATTGAAGCAATAACGAACACCCTCCATTCTTAGGTACTCAGAAATCTGAATGATGGCGATGTGCGCGATTATCCCTGGAGCTCAACTCCCCTGATACTTAGAGCAGACAGGAGGCACCAGGACACGATTCCGTCACATCGAAATCATATAGATTTCGCAAACACCCGCGTGATCCTAAAAAAAAATTTGAGCGGGAAAAGGAGTAGAGTTAAAGATTTCCTAAGACGGAAGCCTCACCAGAGCAAAGAAGAGGAGAAAAATGAAACCTACTCTCCGATATAACTAAGACTCAAAACACTTACTAGACTCGACTCGGCCAAATACGATCACACAAAGGCTCCTATGGTCGTAAGGCTCTGATTACCAACTTGTAACGACCAAGATGCGGTCCTTTCCGATCTGGGGGTCGAGGCCCCCGAAACACCTGGAGAAGGGTCGTGCGATGCCGCTCGGGAGTTATTCTGCAGAATAGATATTTTGCAATGTATCAGTTAGCATGATGACACTCAATTATTAATACTAGTTTATAATGAAACTCACCGTGCCAATCGAAGAGAAGACGGGCATCGGCGGAGGGACTTGACCACTCTTCTCGCAGAGACCCTGAAGAGTGGGTCGTATTAGTTAGTAATGAAACAGACATTACACACATGATTTGGCTAATGTGAAAAAAAACTTACCACAAAAAGCTTGTAGAGGGCCCGTTGACCCGCCTCATTCCGGGATCTCTCCTCCTCAATCAATCGTGCCGTGGTCTGGTCCCTCCCATCAAGAGCAGCCTGACTTGCCAATCTCTCTTTCTCAAGAGCAGCCTCAAGAGCAGCCTGGCTTGCCAATCTCTCTTTCTGAAGAGCAGCCTGAAACACCATTCCTCGTTACCACAGTAATGATCTATGGTGACACACATAATGAAATGGATGAAAGTGTTCTTAGTCCGTACAGCTAACCTTGATGGCAAGATCGACTGGCCGTGGACGACGCGTTATCTCAGGACAGTTACTCGACTGGCGCGCCTTGATCTCCAGGAGAGTGAGTGGACAACGTATTATCCCATCTACAATGGCTATCGAGCCATGGGGCCTCCCGCCACCAGATATCATCACCAGCTCTGGATCCAAAGGTTCCTGGCTAGGGTTAAAGTCATCCCCTTCGTAGCCTTCCCCGCATCCCTGTATGCCACGAGCTTCTGGTCGGATGATATGTTGGTGAAGTTATTGGGATCATCCAGGTCAGACTCAGAGAATGCCTTCGCCTTCTTGTACGAGGCAGTATGGGCCATGCCATAAAGGTCGTACAAGTGTGGCATCTCCGTCTTATTGTGATGCGCCTAAAAGAGAGGAATAAAATATTAGCATGAAGAATGAATTGCATGAATCATGAAGCAAATCACATACCCAGTTTCGTTCAAACTGAAGTAAGTTGGCGATGCCTTGATGGTGTGGCACACCAACCATTTGGCTACGCCGATCCTTCGCATTCTCGTGGACGGCTCGCCAGCTGCCTGTGCACCACTCATCATCCAACGCTTCCCAACAATCCATCTTATCCGCACACCATCTTGGGGGCACCTATAAGTTATTAGAAAAAAATTTGAGCGCTACGCCTATGAATGAAATCAAGAATACTACGTAGAAGGACTTAAGAATAGGTAATTACCTTCATGTATTGCTCCTTCTTCAGAAACTTTCCGCAGCAATCCTTCTTCTGCTTCTTAATACCACGCGTGGCGTAGTAGTCTCGAATAGCCTGCGGCCGAGCCTCTTGGTGTAAGTTATGTAGTAACCGCCTACACTCGGCCTCGAGAACTGTAACGACCAAGATGCGGTCCTTTCCGATCTGGGGGTCGAGGCCCCCGAATAGGAAAGAAGCGCATCTAAGTGTTTTGCAAGCAAGTAAACATAGCACATAATAATAAATATAGTAGACAATCTGGGATTCAACTGTCTTCTTATTAAAAAATACAGAGTACAACGCAGATACAAACAAGGTAGTTCCGGTACGGACTACAAAACAAGGGAAATGCTATGCTACCCGCTGCAGGCCCACGATCACGACCACGGCTCAGTCCTCTGGATAGTTCACGTAAAGGCGATCTGTCTCCTCGTCGTACTGCCACGCCAGCTGGGTGCCGTCGGGATCATCTGCCTCTGGGGTACCTGTACCTGCTGGGAGTTTCGGAGGAATCCGTGAGTCACGGGGACTCAGCAATCTAAGACCTTGGTGCCAGAACTAGTCATGTTATTGGGTAAGGAAGGGGTGAAGTGTTTCAGGCTGGTGCATCCTAAGGTTGAATAAGTGGCTAGCTTACGCAAAGGAGAAGTGACAGTGTTCTATACTAACGATCGTGAAAACTTGATCAGAAAGTGATCCTGAACCCCTACCTACGGCATTTATAACCCCACCGTGTTCCGGATCGAAGAGAGATCTTCGAAGGGACAGTCACGGTTACGCACACAGTTGGCATATTTTATTAGTTTATGTTTAAGTTCTCTAATACCGGATGTTAACAAAATATTCCAAGTTGCCACATAACCGCGGGCACGGCTTTCCGAAAGATTAAACCCTGCACGGGTGCTCCAACTAGTCCATCACAAACGAACACAGGCCGCAAAGGCATCCTCTATCACGAATCTCGTGATCTGTCGGATTCCTTAGAGGAAAACCTCAACTCTGGGGAAAACCAAAGCCTCACCGGGATTCCTATACGCAAGATACACCGCTAAGGCAAGACAAGACTGGCAGGACCTCCCGACGTGTCGACGACCCTGATAAGAGCCGCGTATCTCAGTCTCAGGACACGCCGGATGAGTCACACTACAGGTATACCAAACCTCAGGTTGCCCTGTGGTGGCCCCATAGTCTGCCCAGTTTGGACCAACACTCATGAGGAGCACTGGCCCGGGTTGTTGATTAAGAAACCTCGGGGTAGCTATTCCCTATGCAGTTTATTATTAAGTGATTAGCAAATAGTACCAATGTTGGGTCCTGCCGGACAAGCCTTAACACTACGCGATTTATCAAGGGGGTTCCCATAACAACCCCGAACGTGTTAGGAGCGATCATTATGGAATCAAACACCGGTAACCGGTAACTAAGGCGGCAATAACGGAACCAGACACCCGGCAAAAGGCTAGGCCTCCCGTCATTTACCAAATATATAGGTACATTAATTAAATAACATAAATTACCATAATGATATCAAGCTCATGGCAACTCATGAGTTATAAACACCTGCAACTAGCAATGCTAACATTAGTAGCTGAGCAAGCCTACCTAGCCATGCAAGTTTGCTAGGAAAGAGTAAGGTGTTTAGGCTCATGGCATATGAAGAGGCAATATATTTTCATTCGTAGGCAGCGAGCAATATGACGTGGAACCGGAACTACCATAACAAGTCTAGATATGGGATCAAGGTCATGTCATCTTGCCCGTGATGTCCTCAGCTTGGAATGGTTCTGGATCGTCCTGCACGTACTCTCCTGACTCCACGTATTCGTTCTCCGCTCCCGGTGCTACCCAACACAAGAATAACATTCAATGAACAGCAGCACCACAAAATGCAACAATCACATGATGCATGAGATGGAAGTTGAGCATGCACTACTATTTCCAACACTAGCGCAAGCAAAATAAACTACGACAAGTTCCTGGACAGAACTTTGCACTAAACTATTTGGACATGCATGGGAATGATATGAACAGATTCATCTCGTAAAAACGGTGCAAAACCATGTAAAGAACTTTACAAACGGAGCTACGGATCAACGGGAATCAACGAAACACGATATGAAGCCCTATGTGAAAGATTCATCACCACACACACAATTGGCACAAATCTGGTGTTACCAGGTTGCCAAGACATATATTAACCCAACATGAATGAAATGGAGCAAGGTAGAACACCCCAACAACAATTGAACACAAACTTTGAACAAAATGTCAAAACTACGCAATCTGCCAGTTTCTGCATCTTAGCTGTTTGTGAGGTACATGCAACATAGCTACAGGTATACAAATATGACAAATAATATATGTGGCTGTTTCCAACCAAGAACACTACAATATCCAGCAAGAATCACAGCAAAAGGAATTAAACTCTAGAAGATACAAGGCCACAAACTTTCCCAAAACCATCAGTTCTCAGGGACTTAGTGAAAATTCCTGCACCTGAGTTTCTGTTTCTGTTCTGAAGCTTTTTGACAGCAATCAAAACACAAGCTACTGGACTCCAAATGACTTGAAAATTGACAGGAAGCTTCACAAACATACCAGGTTCAAAACACTAGCACTGAACTAAGTCCAGTTCTCAACATAATGACCATAACAACCTTATCTACAGGGGAAGAAAATGTTTTCAGCATCCCAGACAGTGAAATTTTTAGAGTTCAAAATCTGGAATTTCCCAACCACATGCCCACTTTGTCTAGACATAGTTTGCACACACAAGTTCCCAAGAGGTGTTTGACACCACTATGGTATTGAGCACAAACCCCTACAACTAACACACCAAGATCCATGCCTTTGGGCTCCATCTATATCATGGAATCAAAGCCCAAACTTTCAACAAAATGAAAATGCAAATCCATAAGGTATGCTTTTAAGATGACAACTACATAGGAGGGTTTCATGTGCACAATGACAAAGTGACATGGGGGTTTGAACCCCATGTTTGTGTCATGCACATCAACAACTCCAACACACACAATTCTTCTCAAGCACTAGCATCAAGCTCACACATAAGAAATCTTTAACTAACAAGAGAGTATGCACACCCCCCACATATGGGCATGTGATGGTGCACACTCTCACAAGCATCACTAGGATCTTCCTAGTATTCATGTCACCATCAATATGCAAACTACCACAGCAATCCACCCCCTCACATGCTAACATAGATAGCTATCTAGAACCTCACTTCACCCCAAAACATGTGATGAGGGGGAGGCACCCACACCCCACTATATCAAAGCAAGCTAATAAAACTACAAGATCCCTTAGCCCACACCAAAGTTCAAAAGTTTGGGGCTATACAAGAGTATCTAGTGACTCTTATCACCTCAAAGCACAACACACACCAAGGTCAAGGCATCTAACATCATCCACTTAACAAGGTTAGCTCCACTTCTCCAAGGTGCACCCACCAAAACCATCACAAGTATAGCAAGATCACACATCACCTCTTAGTGTGCAAGACACACACATTACTAAATCTAGCCTATCTATTTTAGCAGGAACTAAATCATCCCCACTGTGTAAGAGAGTTAGAAATCACAAGAAATCACAAAGACTAACAAACCACTTTGTATGGAGTTAGGGAAACAGCAATTAAAAGGCAGGAAAAAAACAGAAAGCAAAAAAAAACAAAAATAGGCCAGGGGCTGCTGGGATTCGAACTCAGGCCCCCTGGTGTCCAGCACCACTATCTCACCACTGCGCTGCTGCACCAGTTTTGGATAAGAGAAAGGGAAAGGCAAGGTAACCTACCTACAGGAATATTCAAAACAAAGAATAAAAAGGCGCCGAGGGGGGGACTCGAACCCTGGACCTCTCATCAGGCGCATGCATATAACAGAGAGATACTACCATCAGGCTACGAACCGGAGTCTGGCTAAGACTAGAAGGTAAAACAGAAAAACACGCCTCTCACGAGAAGCATTCCGCCGGCGGCCGGACCCGAGGACGCTGGCGGCGCCACTCCCGGCCACCACCGGCAAGGGAAACCAACGGCGGGGCCCGCGGGACTCTCGGGGGCTCCATTCCCGCCCTGAGCACGGGAAAAGGTCTCCGCTTGGTTGCCCGGAACGGCAGCAACCTACTCTGCTACGGCAGCGCCGCCCGCCTGGGAGCACGGCGACAGAGGACCTGACGGGCCTCCCTGCCTGGCGTCGCTACGCTGCACTGCCGGCGTGGAGCTCGTGCATATGGCGATGAGGGACGGCGAAAAGAAGACCCGCACCTGCTGGGTGCCCACCTACGCGGGGAGGAAACCCTGTTGCAAACTGCAAGCTCTACTCTGATGAACTACGCCTACCGTGACCTAGGTGACAGGAACCCCAGCTGCCGGCGACGAGGAGGGTTCCTCTGACCATGGCGCTGCTGCAGGGAGGGGGAGGAAGCCCTCCCCTGCGCGGCACCCCCATAACCCTGCCTACTCTGCACCACTCGCAACTACTGCACTCCCATCATGCTGCTATGGAACAGAGAAGCGCACATCACGCTGGGAACGAGCCGGACCGCGGAGGCGGAAGGAAGGAGGACGACGACGCGGCCTCACCTTGGGGAGAAGAGGGGCGTCGAACGGGGAGGAGGAGCGTCGGAGAGGAAGAAGACGGCCCGACGAAGTCGTTCTGCCGTAGACCGAAGAAGAGGACGGACGCAGCTCGCCCGGTGCGTCCCGTTGACGAGGACGAGCTCGACGGGGGGGGGGCGCTCCTCGGGGTCCTAGCACCGGGAATGGGACGCGGGGAGCCGCCCGACGACGCCCGCGGAAGAAGCCGGCGACTCTCTCTCTCTGCACCCTCTGCTAACTTACCTGACAGAGAAGAAGGAAGAGAGATGGGAACGAGATGGGTTTGGGAGAGGTGGCGGCGGAGGCTGAGGGGAGAAGAGGAACCCTAGGCTTCAGGCACGGACGCCAACGCAATTTATAGGGGGCCCTCGATGTGCTGCTCACGGCGCCGTCAGCTCTCTCTCTCTCACAAGTGCTGACGGAAAGCAGACAGCGAGGGGAGGAGGAGGACGCCGTGAAGAAGGAAAGGAGAGGAGAGGCCTCGCGTGGGCTCTCTCTGGAGGGAGCAGCTGGGCCAGGAGGGAGGAAAGAGGCCCATGCTGTCCAGGAAGAAGGGGAAAAATATTGGGGAGGGGATTCCTATATAGTATTTAAACACACTCAAGAAAAGTTAACCCACCTAAGCTATTGTGGCAAAAAAAATCAAAAGGAAAAATACTGCTGGACTTAAGGAATTTTTGCCCAATAGGGAAAAATAGGAATGCAATATTTGGAGATGTTTGAAATAAATGCAAAACAGTAATTAACCTACTGTTTTGAGTTTATTTGCACCTCTAAAAAACAAAGAACAAACCAGAAAAATTGCACCCCCTCATAAACACATTTTTATCTAACCATGAGACATTTTTGAATCATATTTGGGAAGAAGGAATTTGACATGGGAAAAAAAATAGGAGGGAAAAGGAGTTTAAAAGCAAGATCTTAAAAAGACTAGCACCCCCTCTTGCATCACACACACCATTATCACATGCATCACAAGGTAGTGCAAAACCACCACTTAATCCTAGCAAGATCACATGCACTCACAACATCACAGCACTACTCCTATTAAACTCAAATGCAACATGATCATGGCATGCAATCATAAGTATGGCAAGGAATGATATGTAATTCATGCATGCAAGGGAAGTAAGCACTTAGGGAACACACATGAATTCATGGCACAAAATGATATCATCAAGATCTCTGACAAGGTGGCCCCACATGGAAGGTTACAAGAAGGGAAAGTTCTACACTTGGGGCATTACAAGAACCCTGGCCACCTCCTCCTCATATCCATCCTCACACCTATAGAAGGTCTGCAATCAAACGTGAAAACACCGATTAGTACAATAATTAGCTATATTGTTAATTTTAGATTGTGTAAAAGGATAATTTACCCAAAAGCTCTTGATCACCAGCTCGGCCCTCGTGTGGCACAAGACACCATCTATAATCTCCTCCGGCGGGGCCTGCGCAGCCTGTTAGTGCTCCCACGAAAATCCTAGTGTAGGAACCTGACCCTCACCAGGCAACGTGACAAACCCCGGGAAATTTGTCCGGCAAAGCACACCAAGGACGGAGTTCGGCCTGCAGACTCCAAGAGGGTGTACCCATCCCCTGCAGTATGATAAGGTCAACGCATTAGATATTTGAACAAACTTCAAGGCAAAAGCTAAAAAAGAGTAAATGTATTTACCTATCTCCTTCAGGTTTAATCACCGGCCTCTACTCGCGGGTAGCCGGCACGACCGGGAGACGTGTACTACCACGCTTGTACACGGTGGCCCCGTCCACCTGCACATCACCCTCACAATCCGTAAGCTCATCCCCGCCATCCCCGCCCCCTGAGCCACCCGGACCCTCGGTCCAATCCGACAACTCGGTCCGATCCGGCCAGGTCTCACATCCGGGCCTCTCCACGTCGGGTGAAGCCTCCGGAACCGTAGTCTCGTGGGCCGAATGCACCTCGACCTGAGGCTGCTCCTGGACCGGAGTCTCATGGGACGAATGCCCGTCAACACCAGGCTCCTGGAACGGAGTCCCCTAAGCCTCCTCCGCAAACGGGTCGACCATAGTAGTCCTATGCTCGGGTGAATGAGCAGGTGGTGGTGGCGAGGACGGCTCAACAGTCCTCCTCGACCTTCCACGGCCACCACCTCTCCCTGTACCCTTCCCCTTCTTCCTTACCCAACCAACACCTCTCCCGGTGGGCAATGCCGCCGACGAAGAAGAACCCACGGGTGGTGACGACAGACTGTCTGCCAAGGCTCTACGGAGAGATAGGGGTGGAAGGGAAGTACCACCCCTCGTGCGGGACGCCTAGGAAGAACCCGTCGAGCGATCTGGACCAGCGCCCACTATCTTTCAACACCTGGTGACCTGCCATGATAAAGACTAAAAGAAATTAGTACAACATAAAAAAATGAATAACTGACATGAATAATAATATGTACATGAATAATAAAGATTAATATATATATAATTTAAGTTGTGAATCTTACAAACTAATAATCATCATCATCACTATCACGCATGTCTTCATGAATGACGTGCTCGTCGGGTTCAACGGCGTGAAGCTGTGAAAGGCCTTTCTTTAATCGTTGAAGCATTGACAGGTCATCCGCATCAGTAACCTCTACGAGTTCCAGGTCTTCTGGTTCCAGCTCAGGGCTGGAGTCGGATTCATTGTCGCTGTCTACTTCCATGTTCTTGGGTGAAGCACAGCGGTTCTTGAAATGTTTCTTGGAAAGACATGTTTCTTGGAAGAATTCTCCATCATATGTGTCTAGGTTAATGTGAGGTTCATAATCCTGTTCATTTGGGAGAGGAGGTCTGACATGTGGCGGCACTTCATAAACAACATACCAACCTTCCAGATTCTTATCCATTTGGCATGCCCACGGTAGATAGAAAACTTGGGTCGCCTGTTGAGCCGTAATATAGACATCGGGAACATCTAAATGGGTGTTTGGATTGATTTCGACTAGTCCTATATGTTCATGAGTCCTTCTAGTCTCCTTCGGGTGGAACCAATAACATTTGAAGACTATGACGTTCGGTGGGTTTTCACCATAGAATTGAAGTTCATAAATTGCTTCAACTCTTCCATACTACTCGATAACACCTTCGCCGATAGCAGAGACACCACAATTTCTAGATTTCCGGTCGGGCATAGATAGCTCTTTGCCAAAGGTACGAAAGAGATACCCGTTGATGTTGTATTTCTCAAATGAACGGACCTTATAGTCAAAACCATTAGCCACTTGTCTCAATTCGGCGTCCATAGACTCTGAATTAGCCTACAAGTTTAATACGAAACGATTGTTGCATTAGCCGCAAGTTAGACCAAGAAATGAAATGGTCCATTATTGATAATTACCGTTTGTTTGAACCAAGAGATGAAACCGGGATAGCCGCCTCCTATCTTTGACAGAAGCTCATACTCTTCGACGGAATCATTTTCGATCACCGCTCCATCCAAGAATTTGGCGACGTAACGACTGTTTGAAATATCCGGGAATGAGAGCAGTTCAAATGAATTAGAAGTTACGGGAAAATGAGCCGAGAACTCACTTGATGTACGACCGCACTTCTGTTAGGTTGTTGAAGATATACAACGAAATGTTCCGCCATTCTTCGACATCCAACGTTATTGGTTTCGAAGCATCGGCTGGTGCGAGCTTCCCTTTGAATAGGCTGAGGTTGGACCCACCTTTTTTAGGGTCTGCATCATTGTGTCGAGGCTTCGGATTATGCAAATGATGATTTTTGGCTTCGTAGTGTGCTGTCACAAAGTTTCCCACCTCCTCGGTAATGAATGCCTCAGCCATCGATGCTTCAATTATACGCTTATTTTTACATTTAGCTCGAAGGGTCTTCTGCATCCTCTCAGTTGCATAGCACCAACGATCTTGCATGGCCCCACCCAATCTTGCCTCCGTCGGTAGATGTAAAATCAAATGCTGCATTGGATTAAAGAAGCCCGGTGGAAAGATCTTCTCTAACTTGCACAACAACTCTAGTGCACACTCCTCCATGTCTTCTACCACGCCAGGCGACAATTATTTCACACAAAGAACATGGAAGAAATAGCTCAGCTCCGCCAGTACTAGCCATTCATCCTCAGGAATAAAGCCACGTAACATCATCGGCATTACCTGCTCTAGCCATATGTGCCAATCATGACTCTTGAGACCAAAGATTTTTAATTTTTCAAGACTCGCTCCCCTCTTTAGATTCGCTGCATACCCGTCGGGGAACATCAAGTGCATTTTGACCCACAAGATAATTTCCCTCATAGCTGGCCTTCCAAGATTGAACCAGGCCTTTGGCTTCGACCACTTCTGCTTTCCTTTGCCTTCTCGCATGTTTTGTAACGGTCTATGACATACTGTCTCTTGATCGACTCTAGCCTTAGTATTATCCTTTGTCTTCCCATCTATGTCGAACAATGTACCAAAAATAGCCTCTCCGATATTATTTTCAGTGTGCATCATGTCGATATTGTGTGGAAGAAGGAGGTCTTTGAAGTAAGGCAGATCCCAGAAGCATGGCTTGTGAGTCCAGGCGTGTTTTGAATTATACCCCTTGAAATACACTGGACGCTCTGGATCAGGCTCGAGGGCGTTTAACTGACCCAGGATCTATTGGCCTGTCAACGCAGGTGGTGCCAAGTTTTTGACAACTTTACCTTTCGTAAAGTTCTTCTTGTCTTTTCTGAACTGATGGTCAGGATCCAGGAACTGTCTATGCAAGTCAAAGCAAGAATACTTCCGACCCTCCTGCAACCAATGAAACTGAAGAGCTTCCTTGCATTGGGGGCACGGGAACCTTCCATGCACACACCATCCAGAGAATAGCGCATACGTTGGCTAGTCATGCATAGAGTACATGTACCACACATGCATTTTGAAGTTTTCTTTTCTAGCGGCATCGTATGTCTTGACCCCATTATCCCAAGCTTCTTCCAATTCATCCTTAAGAGGTTGCAGGTACACATTCATATTCTTCCCCGGATAATTGGGCCTTGGAATTATCAACGTCAGAAATATGTTCTTTCTTTGCATAATCTGCCCGGGGGGGGATTGAGTGGAATGACAAATACAGGCCAACAACTGTATTGGGTTGCCGTCATGCCGAAGGGATTAAAACCATCCATGGCGGCGCAGACTCGAGGATTCCTTGGATCTGCCGCTTTATCTTGATGCAATCCATCAAAATGTTTCCACGCTTCCCCATCCGATGTGTGTACCACCATCTTATTCCCATCCGCATCAGTTTGGTTCTTTTGCCCAATTTGTGCCATGCCATCTGTCTAGCTGTCTCTTCGACCATGAAAAGACGTTGAAGTCTTGGTACGATTGGCATATACCAAAGAACACTAACTGTGATTTTGGTCTGCCTCTTCTCACCCATACTGTTGTCTACCACAAGATACATGCAAGACTCGCAATTGGGACAATAGTCCAAGTGTGCATACTCCTTCCTAAATAAGACACGTCCTCTCACATGGATCTATCTTCTCATAGGGCATCTTAAGTACACGAAGTATTTTGTCCGACTGGTACAGGTTTGCACGCATGACATGGACTTTGGGTAGGAAGCGTCCAAATAGTGTCATGATCGCGTCGTAGCATTCTCTTCCCAAGTTGAACTGAGCCTTCAGAGCCATTACTTGTGCAATTGCATCCAGCTGACAGAGCTCAGTGTGCTGATGGAGAGGACGTTTTGAACACTCCAACATTTCATAAAAGGCCTTTGCAGATTCCTCCATCTCATCTTCCGAATCCCGAGCATCATCAAAGTCTTGCACCATGTATTCGATCCCGGTACCATGCTCGTCTGTGCGACGATGGACCACCTCAGCTCTTGTGCGTTGTATAGACTCACCATGAAATGTCCACATCGTATAATTAGGCTTAAAACCCCTCCTCTGCAGGTGTTTAATCATTACAGCCTCTATCGTCTTTTTATATTTGTCGCATCCAGGACAAGGGAAATAGTTTCTTTCCTGGCCATTTGCGAATGTGGCTTTCACAAATTCCTTTGTTTTTACAAACCATTCTTTCGTCATCTCTTTTTGACTAGGGTGACCGGTATACATCCACGCACGATCACTCATCTTGCCTAGCTACTAAAGACAGAAGAAATATATTTATATATAATTTAGCATTTATATTCATCGGTTAATCAGGTTCGCCATTTTTATTACGTCCACGCAACCTACACACTAATAGGTAAAGATAGGTCCTAATCCCACCCGAGTATGTGTAGATTGGGTTCGTTTTCCCATGCTCTGCTCCGGATCCAACGCAAAATTTCGGCAACACCTCCCCGCTGTTCTCCTGATACACGTCTCCGCAATAAACAGAGAGGATGTGCATCCGGAGAACAACAGGGAGGCACTGACGAAATTCCGCATCGGATCCAGAGCACAGCATACGGGAAAGCGAACCCAATCTACACATACTCGGGCTGTCCATGGATAATGTTGGAAAATTCGAAAGGATGGCGGTTATAAATATGCAAAGACATTCATATTTATAGATATCGCCCTTTCGAATGGGAGACGCATACTGGTCACGCATACTGATAAATTAATTTAATTACCTAAATCTAGAAAGTTTCATCCGGAAACCGAGCCACAGTAAATGAAGGGGCGGGGAGGAGATGAAATTTGTACTGACCCACGAATGCACGGGCGTAGCTCGTACAACGCACGAGCAGGTCTTAGCACAGCAGACCTCACAGCGACAAGACAACTATCACATGTAAATCCACCCGATCAACACAAATATTCTAATTATGTCATTTTAGAGGAAAACAAGTTAAGAATATAATATTCATGAGCTAACCAAGGTTTTTATTCCATTTTGTAGCTAAATGGGCTACTTATCTCATTGTTGGGGAAAATAAGGTAAGGAGAATAAGATAGAGGAGAAGAAAAAGGAGGAGGAGGAGAAGAAGAAGAAATCAAGAAGAAGGAGAAGGAGGAGGAGGAGAAGAAGGAGGAGGAGAAGGTATTCTTCTTCTCTTCTTCTTCACTTCTTCTTTTCTTCTTCTCCTTCTTATTTTGTCTTCTCCTCCTCCTCTTCTTCTTCTTCTTCTTCTTCTTCTTCTCCTCCTCCTCCTCTTCTCCTCTTCTCCTCCTCCTCTTCTTCTTCTTCTTCTTCCTATTCTTTCTATTAAGCTAACTAACTAACTAACCTAACTAACCAAGCTAACTAAACCTATCGCTAAACCTAGATAGCACTAAACAGCAAAAAAATAACAAAAACAGAATCTACCACTAAGTAACTAAAAAGAATCTAGCTACCACTAAATAACAAAACAAAATCTACCACTAAACTACCTACTAAATCTACTAATTAACTAACTAAATCTACCAACTAACTAAACTACCACTAAAACTACTAATTAACTAACCTACCAACTAAACTATATATGCCACAACAACAACAATAAAAACAACAACTACAACAACTACAATAACAAGAACAACAACTACAACAACAATAAAAAATCATGCCGGTACTTATAATCTAATTCCAAAAAACTAAATACCAAACAATAAAAAATCAACTTCTTCTTCTTTTTTCTCTTCTTCTCCTTCTTATTTTTTCTTATTCTCTTCTTCTCTTCTTCTTTACTTCTTCTCTTCTTCTTTACTTCTTCTCCTTCTTATTTTTTTTCTTCTCTTCTTCTTCTTCTTCTCCTTCTTATTTTTTTGTTCTCCTCTTCTTCTTCTTCTTCTTCCCCTTCTTTTTCTTCTCCTCCTCCTACTCCTCTTCTTCTTCTCCTCTTCTCATCCTCCTCCTCTTCTTCTTCTTCTTCCTCCAAATAACTAAATAACAAGGGGGTGGGGGTGGATGGGCTTACCGGCAGTGTTGGGGATGCGGGGGCGGCGCCCGGGCCTGCGGGGCAGTGGCTGCGCCGGCGGTGGGGCTGCGGGGGCGGCACCAAGGGCGCCGGGGGTGGGGCAGCGGGGGCGGCACCAGGGGCACCAGCGGCACCGGCAGTGGGGCTTCGGGGGTGGCACCAGGGGCGCCGGGGAGTTGTGGGGCTTCGGGGGCGGCGCCGGGAGTGGCCGGGCGACGGTGATGGCGGCGTTGGGCGTCGGGGGGGACAGAGAGAGAGAGTGGCCGTTTGAGAGAGAGAGAGGAAAGGGGTGGGGGCGGGATATCTGTTACTAGATTCACGACCTTTGCCGCCTGCTGGCGGACAGCAAAGGGGTCTATACTCTTTGTCGTCTGCCTCTGGCATCTTTGCCGTCAGCCAGCACACAGAAAAGAAGGGAGTAGTTTGACCTAAGGTTCCCCCAGCCAGATGAGCTTCTTTGCCGTCTGCTGGCCCCTTCTTTGTCGTCTGCGGCAGACTGCAAAGAGTTGACTGCTGGCAAAGACCTTCTTTGCCATCAGCCAGTTCTTTGCCGTCTGTTTTGCTGAAGCTGACGGCAAAGACACTCTTTGCCATCAGCTACCAGACGAAAAAGACTAGGCACATGGCAAAAAACTGTTTTCCAGTAGTGCAAGGCTTTAAGCTTGGGGGAGTTGATACGTCTCCGTCGTATCTACTTTTCCGAACTCTTTTGCCCTTGTTTTGGACTCTAATTTGCATGATTTGAATGGAACTAACCCGGACTAACGTTGTTTTCAGCAGAATTGCCATGGTGTTGTTTTTGTGCAGAAATAAAAGTTCTCGGAATGTCCTGAAAATTTACGGAGATTTTTTCTGAAATAAAAGAAAAATACCTGCGCAAAGTTCCACGTGAGGGGGCGTGCCGGTGGGCCACAAGCCCACAGGCTGCAGCCACCCCCTATGGTCGCGTCGTGTAGGCTTGTGGGGCCCACATGGCACCACCGCCCCAATCTCATTTCTATATCTTCCGTTTCGCTTGGAAAAAAATCAGAGAGAAGGTTTCATCGCGTTTTGCGATACAGAGGCGCCGCCACATCCTGTTCTTCATCTGGAGGGCAGATCTGGAGTCCGTTTCGGGCTCCGGAGAGGGGAAATCGTCGCCATCGTCATCATCAACCTTTCTCCATCGACAATTCCATGATGCTCTTCATCGTTCGTGAGTAATCTCATCGTAGGCTTGCTGGACGGTGATGAGTTGGATGAGATCTATCATGTAATCGAGTTAGTTCTTGACAGGGATTGATCCCTAGTATCCACTATGTTCTAGATTGATGTTGCTACTACTTGGCTATGCTTAATGCTTGTCACTAGGGCCCGAGTGCCATGATTTCAGATCTGAACCTATTATGTTGTCGCCAATATATGTGTGTTTTAGATCCTATCTTGCAAGTTGTAGTCACCTACTATGTGTTATGACCCGGCAACCCCGGAGTGACAATAGACGGAACCACTCCCGGAGATGACCATAGTATGAGGAGTTCATGTATTCACCGCGTGTTAATGCATTGGTCTGGTTCTTTATTAAAAGGAGAACCTTAATATCCTGTAGTTTCCATTAGGACCCCGCTGCCACGGGAGGGATGGACAATAGATGTCATGCAAGTTCTTTTCCCTAAGCACGCATGACTACATACGGAATACATGCCGACATTAGATTGATGAACGGGAGCTAGCCACATATCTCTCCGTGTTATAGCTGTTACATGATGAATCACATCTTTCACACTCATCCATCACCGATCCACTGCCTACGAGTCTTTTACTACTGGTCCTCGCTATGTTACTTTGCCTAGGCTTGTCCCTTGCCACCAAAGGGATTGGGCCACTTTGCTACTGCTGTCACTTTGCTGCTGTCACTACTGCTGTTACTTGTTACTTTGCTGCTGCTGCTACTACTGTTCCTTGCTACTCCGGTGTTACTTGTTGCAAGACTTTGTTGGCGCTAACATCCCGTCAACAGGGCCTTTTCTGGCGCCATTGCTGGGAATTGTCAAAGCTTTTTCTGGTGACGTTGCTATCATACTACCTTGCTACTGATACTTTGCTTGCAAACACTAATCTTTCAGGTGTGGTTGAATTGACAACTCAGCTGCTAATACTTGAGAATATTCTTTAGCTTCCCCTTGTGAGCAAATCAATAAATTTGGGTTGAATACTCTACCCTCGAAAACTGTTGCGATCCCATACGCTCGTGGGACATCATGTTGCTAGACATTAGGGGCATGCTACAGTCAATGGGCAAAGACATAGCGTTGTTCCCTCTTCCAGACATCGACGAGACCTATGACACTACTTGAGGCGAGGCAAAAGAAGTCACAGAGGAGTCCACCATCGAGGTTGACGCACGCGACGCTGCTTTAGCATCCTCGCTAAACCATGAGCAAAGGCTTGCATACGACGGGATCCTGGCAGCATTAGATGCCGGTGATGGGGTGTATTCTTTGTCGATGGCTCGGGAGGCACCAGGAAGACCTTCCTATACAGGGCACTGCTCGCAAAGGTTCGGGGGGAGGGCAAGATAGCGGTGGCTACGGCGACGTCGGGCGTCGCGGCTTCCATCATGCCTGGAGGCAGGACAACCCACTCGAGGTTCAAGATCCCACTCAACAATGAAGATGGGGCGTCGTGCAGCTTCACCAAGCAAAGTGGGATGGCCAAGCTCCTGCGCATGGCTTCCCTCATCCTATGGGACGAGGTCAGCATGACGAAGCGGCAAGCTGTTGAGGCACTTGACAATAGCATGCGGGACATCATGGGACGACGGCACCAACCGTTCGGGGGGGGGGGGGACTGTCGTGTTCGGTGGGGACTTCAAGCAGGTGCTTCCAGTCGTCAGGAAAGGGTCACGGGGTCAGATAATCGATGCGACCCTGCGGAGTTCGTACCTTTGGAAGGGTATGCGCCAGCTAAGGCTCGTCACGAACAGGATGGCGCATAACGACTCGTGGTTCGCAGATTACTTGCTAAGGGTAGGCAACGACACCGAAGAAACCGACGAGGAAGTCAACAAAAGGCTCCCTCAAGACATTTGTGTGCCGCCAACGGGAGACGGCGTTGACCTAGAGAAGCTAATCGACATGTATTTCCTGCTCTAGACCACAACATGTCTGATCCAAATTACATGACATCTCGAGCGATCCTCTCCACCAAGAACGACAATGTTGATAAGATAAACACACGCATGATAGAGCGCTTCCAGGGCGAAGAGAAGATCTACCATAGTTTTGATAGTGCAGAGGATGACCCACACGACTACTATGCCCCCGAGTTCCTCAACAACCTGACTCCCAACGGGCTGCCTCCGCATGCCCTCAAACAAAAGATAAATTGCCCCATTATACTATTGAGAAATATAGATCCAGCTAATGGGTTATGTAACGGCACGAGGCTTGTGGTTCGGGGTTTCCACAAGAACGCCATCGACGCAGAAATCGTGCTAGGACAACATGCTGGTAGGAGGTTGTTCCTTCCTCGGATACCTCTTTGTCCATCCGATGATGATATCTTCCCTTTTAAGTTCAAGAGGAAGCAGTTCCCTATTAGGCTCAGCTTTGCCATGACGATCAACAAGGCGCAAGGACAGACCATACCGATTGTCGGGGTGTGATGACCCACAAGTATAGGGGATCAATCGTAGTCCTTTTGATAAGTAAGAGTGTCGAGCTCAACGAGGAGCAGAAGGATCTGACAAGTGGTTTTCAGCAAGGTAAAATCTGCAAGCACTGAAATTATCGGTAACAAGTGATTGTGTGGTGAGATGATTCGTAGCAAGCAACAAGTAACAAAAGTAGCAACGGTGCAGCAAAGTGGCACAATCCCTTTTGTAGCAAGGGACAAGCCTGGACAAAGTCTTATAGGAGGAAAAACGCTCCCGAGGACACAAGGGAATTTCTGTCATGCTAGTTTTCATCATGTTCATATGATTCGCGTTCGTTACTTTGATAGTTTGATATGTGGGTGGACCGGCGCTTGGGTACTGTCCTTACTTGGACAAGCATCTCACTTATGATTAACCCCTCTCGCAAGCATCCGCAACTATGAAAGAAGAATTAAGACAAAGTCTAACCATAGCATTAAACTAGTGGATCCAAATCAGCCCCTTACGAAGCAACGCATAAACTAGGGTTTTAAGCTTCTCTCACTCTAGCAACCCATCATCTACTTACTACTTCCCAATGCCTTCCTCTAGGCCCAAATAAGCTACTAGGGCCACCGTATTCTCCTCACGCCCTCACACAATGCAAGGCGCCATGATTCCACTATGGGTGCTCTTGAAGACGGCGACCGAACCTTTACAACCAAAGTTGGGGCTAACTCCACACAAAGCTTTGAGGCTCCCAACAAGACCACGGAGCTTCACCACAATGGAATGTGGCTCTGAGGTGCCCTCAACCGTCTAGGGTGCTCAAACACCCAAGAGTAACAAGATCCGCAAGGGATTAGTGGGGGAATCAAATTTCTCTTGGTGGAAGTGTAGATCTAGGCCTTCTCCACCAATCCCTAGAAAATCAAGAAGTTTGATTGGCTAGGGAGAGAGATCGGGCACTTATGAGCTTAGGGAGTCACAATGGAGTCTTGGAGGGTCAAAGTTAGGGTTCTTGAAGTGGAAGAACCCTTTATATAGTGAGGGAACAATTCCAACAGTTATCCTCACTTTCAGCACAAGCAGGGCGGTACTACCACTGGCCCTCCAGTGGTACTAACGCCACCTCCAGCGGTACTACCGCTGGGCCCGAGCGGTTCTACCACTGGGCCCATGGTAGCGCAAGGACTACTACCGGGCCTACCACCGCCAAGAAAGTCTTTGCAAAAAGTTCGACGCGATACAGCCGCAAGGATGGCGGTACTACAATCTTGGAGCGATACTACCGCTGGCCAGGGGCGGTACTACCGCCAACCAGCGGTACTCCGCCAGGCTGGGACGGTACTACCGCCAGCCCAGCGGTACTACCGCCAGCTCCAGCGGTACTACCGCTGGGACTGAGCGGTACTACCGCTCACCTCCAGCGGTATGATGACCCACAAGTATAGGGGATCAATCGTAGTCCTTTCGATAAGTAAGAGTGTCGAACCCAACGAGGAGCAGAAGGATCTGACAAGTGGTTTTCAGCAAGGAAATATCTGCAAGCACTGAAATTGTTGGTAACAAGTGATTGTGTGGTGAGATGATTCGTAGCAAGCAACAAGTAACAAAAGTAGCAACGGTGCAGCAAAGTGGCCCAATCCCTTTTGTAGCAAGGGACAAGCCTGGAGAAAGTCATATAGGAGGAAAAACGCTCTCGAGGACACACGGGAATTTCTGTCATGCTAGTTTCATCATGTTCATATGATTCGCGTTCGTTACTTTGATAGTTTGATATGTGAGTGGACCAGCGCTTGGGTACTACCCTTACTTGGACAAGCATCCCACTTATGATTAACCCCTCTCGCAAGCATCCGCAACTACGAAAGAAGAATTAAGACAAAGTCTAACCATAGCATTAAACTAGTGGATCCAAATCAGCCCCTTACGAAGCAAGCATAAACTAGGGTTTAAGCTTCTGTCACTCTAACAACCCATCATCTACTTACTACTTCCCAATGCCTTCCTCTAGGCCCAAATAATGGTGAAGTGTTATGTAGTTGACGTTCACATAACACCACTAGAGGAAAAACAACATACAACACATCAAAATATTGAACGAATACCAAATTCACATGACTACTATTAGCATGACTTATCCCATGTCCTCAGGAACAAAAGTAACTACTCACAAAGCATAATCATATTCATGACCAGAGAGGTAATAAGTAGCATCAAGGATCTGAACATGAACTCTTCCACCAAGTAATCCAACTAGCATCAACTACAAGGAGTAATTAACACTACTAGCAACCTTACATGTACCAATCGGAGTCGGGAGACGGAGATTGGTTTCAAGTGATGAACTAGGGTTTGGAGATGAGATGGTGTTGATGAAGATGTTGATGGTGACGAGTCCCCTCCAATGAGAGGAGTGTTGGTGATGATGATGACGACGATTTCCCCCTCCGGGAGGGAAGTTTCCCCGGCAGGATCGTCCTGCCGGAGCTCTAGATTGGTTCAGCTCAAGTTTCGCCTCATGGCAGCGGCGAATCCACGAAAAAGCCTCCTCTTGATTTTTTTTTCCGGAGGAAACCCTTCATATAGCAGAAGAGGGGGGGCCAGAGGGCCAGATGGTTGCCCACAAGCCCCCTAGGCGCGGCCAGGGGGGTGGCCGCGCCTAGCAGGCTTGTGGCCACCTGCTGGCGCCCCTCTGGCACTTCTTTGGCCCAGTATTTTTTATAAATACAGAAAAAAAATCCTCGTTGATTTTTACGGTGTTTGCAGTTGCGCAGAATAGGTATCTCAAACTTGCTCCAATTTTAGGCCAGAATTCCAGCTGCCGGCATTCTCCCTCTTCATGTAAACCTTGCAAAATAAGAGAGAAAAGGCATAAGTATTGTACCGTGAAGTGAAATAATAGCCCAAGAAGCGATAAATATCAACATAAAAGCATGATGCAAAATAGACGTATCAGGGTGTACCTACCGGACCCGATTTTCTCTCACGGTCAGCTCTACGTTGCATTGTCTAGAGCCACCGCGAAGAGGAATATTAAGATTCTCGCCATCAATGACGACGGCAAGGGTAAAGGCAAGGGAAAGGAACAAAGAAAGAATTTAAAGAAGCAAAAAAGATCTGAGCCCTTATTAACGACCATGAAGAACATAGTATACAAGGAAGTCCTTAGCACATAAAGTAGCCGGATCGAATTATACCGACTGAAGGTAAAGTATGTTCATATCTGCATTACATCCACATAACTATTGTGGATCTTAATGCACACTAACCTGAGTTTTTTTTGTTGTGTAGTACCCGAGGGAGCATTGTCAGTCTTCAAAAACCATGATTATTCCTTTCGCGACATCTGCCCATCCTATACTTGGTCAAAGCTGCACCTATTTAAGCTGGAAATAACAAGAGACACCATGAAGGTTCGACCATATGCAGGAGGAAGATGCATGGACAATGACTTGATAAAGAAGAATAAAAATACTAACTATTGTCTTGTTGCCAAAATTTAGGTTGTTTTGCTATTACACAACCACTTATCTCTGAGTATGATATTATCAATATGAATCGTGTGGATCTTTATTAAAAATGCTCAGGATGTCCAAATGCAAGTGTCGTTTGTAATCAAATGCGACAACAAGTCAGATTGTAGTTACCAATGCTGCCTTGTAGTACTTATAGATGTCCTGCATTTAGTAATAAAAAATAGCCCATGTGTTATGCTTATTAACGACCACGACATTAGTAATGTGATTCCTTTTTATAGGTTGTGGCTGGATTTCTAGAACCTGGAAGCAAAGGAATAGAAATTTTCGTTGTTGTGGTCTTAACGTAAGGGAAAACAGTTTGCCCCATTGTTGTTGGTCTGGTTGTGGTCGCCGCAAATTTTAAGCCCGTATATTTTTTTGGACGAAAGATTGCTTTTATTTATTTTCAGTGGTCAGAGTACATTAGAATAGGCTTGTATGGTCGAATCTGAGATTCCAGAATGATAGCACGAGTCTGAATGTGTTGTACTTTGCTTAAAAAGCGTGAGTCTGAGTGTCTATGTACATAAAGAGTTCTCCCATTTGGATGCCACTAGAATGATACGAGCTTGTAAATAACTGTTAAACATATTTTTTTTGTTATTGGAAGTCCATGCCTCCACCAGTCTCTTGAAAGAAGTAAAAGAATTGCAGCCTTGATAATTGAATGCCTACATTCAGTTTACTTAACTTGTTTTTCTCACTAGGTTCAGTCCGTCATGTCCATGGGGTCTTTATGAGAAATGGTAGTGTCAGCTTTAAACCGTTGTTGAAGTGGGTTGACAAAAAAAATCTAAACCTACACTTACCTGAATATAACTAACAGCTAGAACCAAAGGAATGAGTACTTGGTGTTTAAATTTGTAGGTACACGCAATCTAACTTATCATTGACGAGCATATTTCATATATGCTTGTATGAGGCATACTAACTCTATAAGGTTGATTTAAAAAAAATTGAATGTTTCTTTACAGGAGCATGGCTATTTTTCATATAAAAAAATTGCATCCCATGATTTGATACAATATGCTATTTATACGAGGTATTGCAATTATGATCCTGCGGGCCAAGGGAAATTATTGCAGAGATAACCTTTTGAAACGTGGCCTCCGATCAGTTCACAAGAATTGCCGTCAGATTTTGTTAGTGCAGAGAAAAAAATCCTCTTAAACACTTTACACTGACTTGTAAACTAATTTGTTTACTACTTCAGTTAGCATTAAAAAATGCTATCTAAAATTCCACTGATATGAAGAAAAAAAGGTACGCCACTACAGATATTTTAAGACTTGGCCATTACAAATGAAGTAGCACACAATTAGAAAACAACATCAGCTAACAAATTAAGCCTTTGTCATGGTGACCTCAATTCTGTACGAATTGGATGACAAAATAAGAAGGCCAGTTTGGCAGTATATAAGCCCCCAATCATTATGTTGACTGAGTAATCCCGATTAAAAAAAGGGTACCAGATAGTGAAGTATCAAATAACATGTGCGATGTTGTAACCACTCATGCAGATATTGTAGAACTTTACTGATTTAACCAGTCCTTAGTAGCTGTAGAGCTTCACTGATTTCAGAAGTTTTGCCTAACATAAGATATCTAGAATTACATCTGCACATATTAATATATCTAAATTAACGGGAAAAGAATGTAACTTCCCTCGAAGATAATCTGCAATATGGCAATACCGACAAGTGTTCAAGATGTCGGGACAAGATCCATGCCGATGCAGGCCTTCCGCCCTTCCCTGCAGAGGCAACAAAGGTCTGACACACCGCCGGCGCCGTGGTCAACTACAATGGCAACTTTGGTGGATCCTTCGACGCCCTCGTTCCCTCAACCTTTACCTTTCACCCGTCCACATCGAGACTGCCTCCGCCTTCTGCAGCATGGCAAACTAAGCAGCACTAAAATGTAATCAAAAAAATGTAATCATTTTCTAATTATTAACAAATTCAACAAGACGATAGAAATCTTTTATGCTAAATAACAAGAAAAACAATCAAGAATACAACAGAAGGAGCATACATGTTCATTGAGTTCGAGAGGGTCCACACGTAATCCCTTGTTAAAGCCTCACTTTTATGTGCATGCAAGATTCCTGTAAAAAGAAATTGGAAGATTTATAGTGAAGAAGCAAACTTGAAATCTATAACAACATGCAATTATTCAGAATAACAGTGGAGAGACTTATTATCCTCTGTGCCTATGACTTTGACCAGCGAGCGGCGGCAAAATGGGAGCTTGCGCCGGTGAACGAGGAGAACAAGCGGCTCAAGATGATACTCGCCAACGCCAACACCAAGTGCAGCTCCCTCCACATGTAGATCATGCTCATGCAGCAGCAGCAGCAGAGGAGCAACCATAGCCACGCCCACCCCCACTAGTTCGACCCGGACAAGAGGGAGCAGCAGCTACTGCTCGACGCGGGGAGCCACACCCAGCTGGTGCCGAGGCAATTCATGAGCTTTGGGGTAACAAAATTTTGTGGTAGACTGATGAGAATATATGAGGTGGCTTTAGTTCAGACTTGGGACCTTCAAATCAAGATGCTATTCAATCAAGATAAATTGTTTTTACTCATGATTATCTCGAAGATGAAATTAACCTCATCACTATGCTCCTGTGATCCGACAGACTTGGCCTGAATTTTGCAAAGCATCCGTTTACATTTGGACGCAGCTTTCAGCGAACAGAAAAGAACCCTCGCTTCAAAAAAAAAGAACTCTCGCTTCGCCCAGGGTTCGCTGGCGGGGAGGAGCAGCTCCGGGAGGACGCGACGCCGGCTAGCCGTCGAGGCGGCGGAGCCAGCCACCACTCCGTCCAGGTGTGAGGCCGCCTAACTGTGGAGGTAGCGGAGCGAGCAGCTGCCTCGTCCAGGGCGCGATGTGTCGGATCCATCAAGGTCGTGGAGCTGCAAAGCCGGCGCCGTCGAGGGCGTGGAGTTGCAGAGCCGGAGCCGTCGACACCGCCGAGCTGCCGAGGCCAGGAAGCCAGCTTTGTCAAAGCTTCTGCAGACTATCTGCTCTGCTGCTTGCGTTGTGTCTTCATGTACAGAAAAGAACATATAATGTGTGCTTTGGCTGCTGAATGTAAATGAGCATGCATACAAAAATAGCAAGTGCATTGAACAAAATAGATGCCAACCCAGGGAGTATATCTCTGATATGTTTGAAAAAGTGATTGATCAACTAGAACCTAAACTGAACTGAATGGCCAAATTCCGCAAGAACCATGCTTGTTTGTGCTCCCATTCAAGTAAAGAGCAGATGGTTGCCCAAAACAATAGCACTTCACCATGACCCAGTAAATAGATCTTCTGTAATTGGTCCCTGGAAGTTAAATAAATAAGTTTTTTTATAAGAGTAATTGTCATCCCTAAATTTCTAGACTGATTATATGGGCAAGATTACCATCAAAAGTTGAGTGAAGCTAAGCTTGTCCTTGTAATCTTGAGACTCCTTCATATTGTCCTTGTAAACTATAACATCTTCAACTTGTGCAACACCACCACATGCCTGTTCCCCAACCTCTTGTTTCTGGTAATGAAATAAAATTTGAGGGTTATGAGAATTAATGGGAAGAATAATAACATTGAAAAGACAATAGTTATTTAGAAACATACCTCTTCCTCGAACTGTGATGTAATTTTGTTTTCTCTTTTTTTTCTAGTCTTGTGCTTCTTCTCAAGCCAAGTTCTTTTTCGTTTTGCACTTTTTGTTTCGCTATCCTTTTTCTTTAGGCATGCCTTAGCCAACAAGTCATTTGGTTGGCTAGCATTTGTGGGAATTGTACATGGATACCTAGATGTGCTTGTACATGCACTGATTTTTTCCTCAATCTGCTTACCCAGGATGTCAAGTGTGTTGTCTATTAACAAGATGCATTCTTGAAAGTTGGCTGCTTGATGTGCCAAATTTTGAAATTTGAGGGACATATATCTGTAGGCAAGAATGGAATCCATATTTGGATTTGCGATTATATTTCTTCCCATGTTGTCTTGTACAGTTCCACTCCGTGCTTCTCGTGTCCATCGCTTTAACACATAATGTGCCAGTAGAGACTTGATATTCATCAAATCAAGAATTTTAAGGGCATGACCACATAATATCACAATTCTATCAAACTGCCGGCAGCTGCACTCAACTATTTGCTTCAAAGGATCACTGATAACTCTATACTCCTCCTCATAGGTAAAATCTCCAACAAGATATTCATTATAGCCATCCAATGCTTTGGTACAAGCTGATAAGGATATTTCATATTCGCCTTGAAAAGCTTCAAATATACATGGCGTATACAACTTGCTAGCTTGCACCAATATAGGTGGTGGTCTCTTCATAAATAATTTAGGCAACTTTTTTCCTGGAATCAAATTTTGAATTCAGTTCATTATTCCTTTTCCCATGCACAACCCTTTCAAAATTCTTAAAGAACTGGATGATATCAAAATCAGATTTGAAATGGATTTTCAAGTCATTGTTCAGACTCTCACTCAATTGTGTACTTCTCATTCCCAATATGAAGATGTTCTTCATATAACATTCAGCCCATTTTCCTTTTAACTTATATATACTATCCAACCAAGTTTGCTTGCTCACCTTTTTCCTCATGAGTTCAAACTTCTGTTCAAATTCTGTGATGTCTTCATACTCAAACATGCACGCGCTAAAATCTGATAGAATACTTGTTTCTTCTTCATCCTCTTCATTCTTTTCTTTCTTCTTCCCTTTTTTCTTCTCCCTTTTCTTCTCTTTTTTGTTCTCTTCCTCCTTCTCTTCATCCTTCTCTTCACGTAGATGTTTGACAGCATTTTGCATAATGTGAAAGGTGCACAGTCCATGCCATGCTTCTGTAAACACTTCCCCAACTGCCTTTCCCATTGCAACATCTTGATCGGTATAGAATGTTTTAGGCCCCTTTCCTTTGTGAGCTATTAGAAAGGCCTCTAACAACCACTTGAAGGATGCAAATGTTTCATCATACATGAGAGCAGCACCAAAAACTACAGTTTCTCTAAAATGGTTGAAACCGACAAACACACCAAAGGGTCTGCTCTCCTTATTTGTTCCAAAAGTAGTGTCAAAACTGACAACATCACCAAAATGTGCATAGTCCATGATCATCTTAGCATCAGCCCAAAATATGTTTGCTATTTGTTCTTCACAATCCATTTGCAATGCATATTGGAATGACGGGTTTTCAGCAATTTTGTCTTGGAAATACTTCAGCATGCTACCTGCTTGACCATATGCCATTTCTCGTTGGCGCTTGGTCCGCAAATAGTTCTTGTGATCACGGAGGGTATAGCTAAGATTGAGTGATCCACCAACTTGGCGACTAGCCAATTCATGTGCAGCTTTTGGCCCAATTCCTGCATCATCCGCCGTCTCAATTTCAAATGCTTGCAACTCTGAAATTTTCCTTTGTGATACCATTAGGTGTAAGGTTTGTGGCAGGTGTAGTGTGTGATTGTGTTCCAAAATCAACTATGACACTTTCAGATTTTCCTTCTTTCGATCCATTTTAAGATTCATGTATACTTGACAATCAGTTCTAGTTTCAGCTCGAGGGCACTTTGTTAAATAATCCCTTTTGTCTCGTGTTCGATGACACTCATTTGCGCAAACAAACCTACATGATCTAACCTTGCCATCAGTTGGTCTTTTGTTTGTATACCTTTTTCTGACCTCAAATCCTTTCTGTCCACTGTACGTAAGCCAAAATGACCAAGCATCATCTGAATTTCTGAATTCCATGCCGACATGAGGTACCAAACTAGGCAATACAACTCTGAAATGTAACAACAACATGAACATTAGACTTGTGGGATACAAAATAATTTCTATGAGAGAATAAACAAAAAATAGCGATAATTGGGATAAGAAAATTACTTATTGGAATTAGATTCAGGGTGCACTGTATTAGCCTCTTCTTCCATCTCAGTTGCTTCTTCCATAAAAAAAAGATGTCTGATTAGAGTTCAGAAGGCTGCTCCTTCCATCAGAAAAGGGATTGATGAGCAGAGGAGCCGTCCCTGTAGGGCGTTCGGGGTCTCCTTCCGATCAACTAGCAGGTTGCTTCTTCCATTACAAAAGGGAATTTCGATCAATTTCTAAAGTAATGTGACGGTGAAAGTTCAATCAGTCTCAGAGTTTAATCATGTGATAGATTTCAGAGAAGGGACAATGGAGACTTATTGAGATTGGACAGCAGAGTAGCAGTCCCAGCCAGCCGACGGGATCTTCTTCCGATTAACTTTGGCGCCGTTCTGTATTTGTGGCTGCTGCTGGCGCCCTTTTTCTCTGGCATCTCGCGCCTTTTCTCCCTCGCTTCCCTCGCTATCGTCAGACTGGGCCACTTGGATGATGACCTGTTGGGCCGCATGGGCTGAACGGAAGAGAAGGAAATAGCGCAGCTCACAGGGAGTCGTCAGATTGACAACGAACGACGCAGGGCAGACTACATCCCTCGGCAGTAGATCGTTCTAAGTCAGACGATCTCGTTCCGGTGACGGTGAGTGAACAGAGAGTGAGGTTGGGCAGAGTAATTTTTTGCCTATAGTGTGTGTTTGGTTCCTTGCATAGTCTCGCGCTGCATCGTCTCCATCATCCTGGTTGAGTATAGCCCGGCTAAGGATGTATGTTTGGTTTTGTGCATGCTGTGGGACTGGTCAATGTGAGATGTTGTTTGCTAGGGTATATGAGAAATCAACCTTGTACTTCCTTAAAGCACGACAATGACTGAATTCTTTCAAAGCCAGCCGACAGTGAGCGCCTACACCACCAGCACAGCATGACGCCGCAGTGTGATTTTTTGCCTATAGTGTCGACTGCAATGTGATTTTTTGCCTATATCTCAAAAGGAATCACGGTTCAGAAAAGGCAGGGAAAAAAACAAGTAGAATACTTTAGCTGAATTTTTGCCTATAGCAGTTAACTGTACGTTTGTACGTGACTAGATCATAAAAATTCAGCTACCGATGGATAATTCATACCCTGAAAATAGAAAGGGGCATGTCGTAAGTGCAGTAGTTTCGGTTGTATAATTGTTTTTTTTGCAACGCCGAAGTATATATTAGAGCATATTAAGCAAGGTATTTAGACAATATGTCATGGCTACCAAATTTATTTGTTCTCAGTCTTTTTATTCTTTTATTTTGTAAGCTGTATATGAATTATGATATTGTAGCCCGAAAAAAATTGATACTCTATTCAAATTATATTTTATATATATTTCACTTTTGCAGGATGTGTCAGTCATAGATACGGCTATTGATGATCATCAAAATAAACCTACCAACAAGAGCCCGAAGATGATAGATATGAATATTGTGGACCCTCAAAAAGAAGCTACGGTAAGAGCCCGACGGATATGTCATTGGAAGAGAACAAAAACTCAGCAATTACTATACAACATATAGATATATCCAATTCAGGTCATACCAAACCAAAAAGAGCAAATACTAATATTATACCACAAGGTACTTACTTTTACAGTGATTATTAACTTTTTCATTCTATTGGTATTTTTTATGATCTACTAATTTGGCTTCATGTCGTCCCATGACAGATTATATTTGCACCCCGCGCGATATTTCAATTATTAATCAATCATGCCCTTACATTCAAATACTAAGTTGGTGCACATCAATGATGCATTATTATAAAATGCTGAGATGAGATGCCTTACGCACGATGAAGTATTTTTACACGATGGTGTAAGTCAAACCACACAAACTCTTTTAAACTAACAAAAATGTATTCTATTTTCGCACGGTAAGTGTATTAACATTTAAATGTATTCTATCTTTGAAACTATATGTAATAAATGCATACATCTATTGCATTAGTGCCCAGGAGCATCTAGAAGATAGAGTGGGTGGAAAGGTACACATTGCAAGCACGTTTGTGTCTTTCCTGCTAAAGAAAGATGAGATAGAGCCCGCAACACATCGTCACATTGTAAAACGAGTAAATACTTTTCTGGAGCATGACATGGTCAGTTTTAACTCACTACACTTACATATAATGATGCAACGCTTTTTTACGTGAGAGTAGTTATGTGTTATATTATATAATATTTATTGCTTTACGTATTACTTCCAATTAACATTACAAAATACCACTTGTATCTATCGGTTCTCAATGCGAAGAAACGAGAGATACATGTATTGGACTCACTTGGAATTGGCATGAACCGAAGTGACCTCACTATGATGGTAAACGTCTACTTCATGTGTTTCTTTCCCTAGACATTACATTTCATTTGCCTAATATCGTGGTGACTTTTTTCCATATAATAGATACAAGGACTTGAAAAGCATATAAAAATCGCATGTGCTATGCCGGAGTTTAAGGGAGGTGATAGGTGGCACGACCTCAATATTATGAATTGGACAGTCATAGAACAGTTCCAAAAGCCACTCTAAACATATGGGTATGATGAACACATCTCATATTTGAACTGAATTATAGAGAAATTTATGATAGATAGAATAGTAAGTCTTGTGAATAATAAATTTTGTACCCAAATATGGTCTTATATTATATCCAAAACATTGAGGTAATAGATACATTTGACGATGCATGAAGACATGTACAATGAACATTATTACTTGTTTAAATACTTTATTTATATTGCAATAAAAGCCTAAAGGAATATTTCAATGTTGCAGCATGTCATGTGGATTGTTTATGTTAAATTTTATGGAGTATTGGACAGGAGAACTTTTGTCAGATCAATTCACTCATGTATCTCTTTTTTCTAAATATCAGATTTCATCTCAAATGCATGTGCTTTTTTAACAAATCATTTTTAATTTCTATATGCAGGAGGACATGAAAGAATTTTGACGAAAATTAGTTGTCATACTATTGGAGACAGAACTTAATAAGTTAAAAGGAAGTCCAATATACTATCAGCCTCACAATGAAGAAAGAATCTGATTCTGATGTTAAGCTCATGGATGATCGAAAGCGTAAGCGACAAGATTCACCTGATGGAGCCGAAGACAAAAGGCCCCTTCCGACCCCCATCATGGGCGTAGACCCGCATGATTTAGTTGACAAAATATGTAATGACATCATGTCAATTCATGATGTTGATTCGTTGGAGTAAGCAACATGTCTAAGAAATATAAAGTTTCAATACAAACTATTACAATGTTACAATTATTAATTTTTACCTACAGGAAGGAGTGGGTGCGAAGCTCTAAACCCCATCCGATAGGATTAAGTCTTAGAAGAATTCAAGGTATACTCCACAGGGACCAGCCGCTGGACATTGATTGTTTCAACATGGCTATACGTATACTTGCACGTGACAAGGCCTTACCGGCGGTAGATCCTCCGATGCGCTATATGGATCTACAATTTTCTGTGAGTTACCACAATCATAGATTATATTATCATTGCCACCATCATGTTTCTTAACCATTTTTCACCCACACGGCTGTGACCGATGCCGCCCCTGCTTCCGCACGAGATCTAGACTCACGGGTACAACCAGATATTCAGACGCTAGCAGCATTGCTTCATAGCTGGACTGAGATAGAGCGCAACATCTTATCATGCAATTTGGTAAGTTTGGTCTATTTTATATGGTTGTCGTGATAAATGTTTATTCTTAATGAATGTTGCTTGTAGATTTTGCTTCCTCATAGATTCCTTGGCCACTACATCTTGTTCGCAATCAACAAACATGCCCGTCAAGTATCTATTATGGACCCTCTTTTTCCGTCCTTATCCTTGGAGAGATATGCACTAAAATTTCACAGGATTTCATTCTACCTGAATGATGCACTCGAATTAGCACAACCAGGTTGGAAGTCCAATATTTTTTTCTCGCCACGTAAATGAGCAATTGATGTTCCAACGAGCCTAGACCGGTCAGTTACTATGGAATTCACTATGCACATTTTATATTCATTGTCATTAACTCCCAAAATAATGATAACGTATTCATCTACACATATGAAACTGGTTATTTTGTTTTCCATCTTATGCTCTCATGGTATGGTAACAAATTTGTTCATCCAATTTGCACGGTGAGTGTCCTATAGCACATATTAATAAAAAAATTGAAGCATAATTGCATGCTAATGAGATACATTGCTCATGCAGGATGGTTATGAGCTAAGAAAGAATTTTTTTGATATACTTGCTTGACTATCATGCAAATGAAGCTGAAGACAACATCCCGTATGATATACGACAAATTCACAAGTGCCTCAAATAGGGAGTTAGTAATCTAGATAATAAAAGTGGACTTATATCTACACACCTATACTCAAACTGTATTTTTTATCAAAAAAAATGTGTTCATCTCCATGGATTTGTTTATTGTATTTTGCCATATGTTCCGGCTATATATTTATAATATGAATTTATGATGCAATATGTTTTGGCGAGGGAAAAAATTAATCTCTGTTATATGTAAACTTGTGCATTGCAACGGGTAAAAGAAAATACTACGAGGTTTTTTACTGTACCATGTTATTCCTTATATAGACGTGGAAGTGCCAATAAAATCTCATCGTTGATTTCAGGAAGTACTTTAGGCTTTTTGTCTCCTTAATTCACGTATAATATTTAGATTTTTCCCTTTATCTAATTTTTCTATCAAGCATGCTTTTATCATATGTAGGACGTTTGGTACTTGTTAATTCTGTATTATCAAGCATGCTCGTGTTTCTTCTATCCTTTTTTGAAGTACCAGTTGGGGTGCGAAAAAGGTTGGATTTCTATCGGTCTAGGTTTTTCTCGCAGATTGATGATGTCAAGACCAAGTATAGGCTTACTAGATGGGACATAATTTGCAGACCAAAGGACCAAGGAGGTTTAGGGATTGAGAATTTAGAGGTTAAGAACACATGTCTACTCAGCAAATGTTGTTCAGACTATCTGCGGAAACATGAGGTATGTCACGCCCAAGATGCGACCCTATCCTCAATTTGGCACGAAGGCCTCGTCAGGGGTAGAAACGCATCGCGTCGTGTCACAAGAATGGATATTGTTACAAGTACATGTACTGAAAAGGAGAGATAAATAAATATAGTTGTCTTACACTCGCCACAAGCTACATTAGAGTCACATCAGTACATTACATATTCATCAAGAGTAAGAGCAGGGTCCGACTACGGACGAAAACAAACGAGAAAAATAAGAACGACGTCCATCCTTGATATCCCAGGCTGCCGGCCTGGAACCCATCCTAGATCGATGAAGAAGAAGATGAAGAAGAAGCAACTCCAAATGAACAATCAACGCGCTCGCGTCAAGTAACCTTTACCTGTACCTGCAACTGGTGTTGTAGTAATCTGTGAGCCACAGGGGACTCAGCAATCTCATTTCCAAAGGTTTTAAGACTAGCAAAGCCTATTAGGTGAGGCATGGTTAAGTGGTGAGGTTGCAGCAGCGGCTAAGCATATATTTGGTGGCTAACTTACGAGTACAAGAAAATAAGAGGGGGAAGATCTACGCATAACGGACATGACTACTGATGATCAAATGAATGATCCTGAACACCTACCTACCTCAGACATAACCCCACCGTGTCCTCGATCGGAGAAGGAACTCACATAAGAGACAGTCACGGTTACGCACACAGTTGGCAAGTTTTATTTAAGTTAACTTCAAGTTATCTAGAACCAGTGTTAAGCAAAGTTTCCACGTTGCCACATAACCGCAGGCACGGCTTTCCGAAAAGATTTAACCCTGCAGGGGTGCCCCAACTAGTCCATCACAAATTACCACAAGCCGCATAGAAATCCTCGATCACGACACTCGCGATCTCGTCGGACTCCTTAGTGGAAAACCTCAACTCTGAGATTACCCAAAGCATCACCGGAATCCCGATGCACAAGATATCTCGTCAAAGGTAAAACTAATCCAGCAAGGCCGCCCGACATGTCGATGATCCCGATAGGAGCCGCGTATCTCGTTCTCAGGACACGACGGATAAGCACAGCGTAATGTCGCCTGATAGAAATCTCCCGAGTTGCCCCGGGTTGGCCCCGCAAACGGCTCTAGTTTTGGACCAGCACCAACAGCACTGGCCCCCTGTATTATGTAGAATTACTCCTCGGGTAGCGCTAACTCCCTATGCATTTCAGATTAACAGAATTATTATGTTGGGCAAATAGTACCAATGTTGGGCCTTGCCAGACCAGCTTTAATCTAAAACGAATTATCAAGGGAGTCCCCATGACAACCCCGATCGTGTTAGGAGCGCTCAATTATGGAACATAACACCGGTAGCCGAAACTAAGGGGCCAAAGGTGGAACAAAACACCAGGCTAGAAAGGCCGAGCCTTCCACCTTTTACCAAGTATATAGGTGCATTAAATTAAATAGCATTAATATGGTGATATGACAAGGGACCCATGTTTTCACATAGAAGCAACTGCACCTGCAACTAGCAACGCTAACACAAGGATAAGCAAGCGGTAACATAGCCAATCAGTGGTTTTCTAGGTTGAACAGGTTGAAGGTTTTTATGGCATTATTGAGAGGCTGATATTTAACATGTGGTAGGCAACGAGACATAATCGATAGAAACGGTAATACTAGCATGGCAATGATAGTAATGGTATCTGAGGAAATGGTCATCTTGCCTAAGATCCCGCTTGGAAGAAGAATGCCTCCGTGAAGCAGACGAACCGACGTAGTCGAACGGGTCCTCACATCTGACACGCTTGCGGAACTCTATCGAGACGAAGCAAACCAGAAACAAGCATCGACACACGATATTCACCACACGATGCACAATACATATGATGCATGAGCAGCTGAGTACATGCAAGTCACGGCATGGCAATTCACCTTAACCAAATACTACACATTAAGTGAAGTTCAATATGCAACGAGTTGCATATTGACGAAACTCCACGTTTATTTATTTAGTTCTATCCCGATTAGATACACGGCAATATTAAATATGGTTAAACATGGCAAGAGGTGAAGCGTAATTAAACTACCTATCTAGGCATTTTAAATGAGGTCAGAAATGTCATATAGCACCTCCGAGACGACCTCACATGTTAATTTATAATTTTGTCCAGATCTGAACTAACACATTTAGTTGGTTGTTAAACAGCAAAAAAAATAGGATCACATGATTCTACGCGTCATGGCAAACAATTTACACATAGAGAACATCTCCAACGGAGTTACGGATCAAAAGTTACAAGCACCGCAAGGTATGATGGCATGAATGCAATATGTGTGCAACGGCGGTCACGAGCACTTCAAAACATACAACCAGCAAGAGAAAATGAAACTACACGAGATTCTAAGCAAGTTTCATGTAGGACACGATCAAATCGGAGCTACATACAACCAGCAAGAGAAAATGAAACTACACGAGATTCTAAGAAAGTTTCATGTAGGACACGATCAAATCGGAGCTACGGATCAAAAACTACGAGCTAAACAAGAAATCACTACAATTTGCCAAAATCAGCCACATAGCATTTTCTACGCCCCACAACTACGAGCTACACAACTCCGATAAAGTCAAGCAAGGCATGTCACGAAAGAGGGCATTTGGGCCGAATTCTACAACAGTGGCCTACAACACACGGGCGCGGGATAGAGGCAGGGAAAAAATAAAAGAAGTGCTCACCTATGGGCCGCATCTGGCCTGGGCTCTGGAAGAGGCCCGGCTTGGCCGGCCGCGGGGCGGATCTGGCCTACGGGCCGAGGTGGTGACCTGGGCTGTTGCGGGGCCCAAGGGAGGAGGCCCAGGCAGGGAGGCTCTCGTCCCTCTCCTCGTCCTCTCGTCCCCAGACCAGGAGCTGCCGGCAGCGCCGGTTGCTGGCGACGGGCACGGCGGAGTTGAGGCCTGGTGCTCCTAGGGCGGCCAGATCTGAGCGGCGGGGGCCTGCTCCGGCCGGTTCCCGGCGGCTCTCCAAGGCGGCGGCGACCTGCGCGGGAGAGACGAAGCAGCAGTGGCTTCAATCGGCGGCCATGGGACCTCCTAGAGGTCACCGGCGGCGGGGACAGAAGGCGGCGCGGAGGACGGTGGCGCTCCGGTGGGTTTCCGTCGAGCGGCGGCCGGAGGCGGGGCCGACGGGGAGATGCGGTGGCGCGGGCAGGAGGAGCTCAGCCAGGGGGGAGGCCATCGACGGGAGTTGCGGGATCCGGAGACTGCGGCGGCGGATGGGCCTCGAGCGGGCCTGGAACGGGCCTGGCAGGCCGGCGTCGCTGGTGGGGAGAGAGGTTGCGGCTAGCGTTTCAGGGCTGGCACGGATTTCGAGGATAGAGGGGAGGGGTTGTCTAAAAATATGATGGAGGGGTATTTATAGAGAAAAGAGGGGCTAGGTTTAACCGGAATCGCGTTCCGGATCCAACCGCGGGGTCGGATTCGGACGATTCCGAATGCGGGAACGGTTACGTGTCCGTGTAGAGTGGATATCCGAAGACGAGAGGGAGAACGGGTGGCGCGGCAACGAATTTTAAAACACCGACAGACGTCCGACGGTAGACCGAATACGGTGCCGCTACGGTCGACCGTTCGGGTACCGGACGAACTCCGATCGCGACGAAATTCGAGAGGCGGTCTAGCGATAACTATTTACGACCGCATGCCAAGTTTCACCCTGATGAGAGAAAGTTTTACATGCACTTTTAAAACAGGGTTTCAACGGTGCCGCGGGCGCGTGCGTGTGCGGTCGGGCTCAGAACGGACAACGACGAGAACCGGCAACTAACAACGGATGCAAGTTTCGAAAACTGGCGACAACGGGATGCCAATGCAATGCAGATGATGCGCATGAGGCGATGATGATGCGACAATAGAAAATAGACACACGACGAAAACGGAATAGAAGGGGAATCTTCTGGAACGTCAGCATCGGGCTGTCACAACTTCTCCTACACTACAAGAGGATCTCGCCCCGAGATCCAAGAATGAAAGGGGGAGAGGATGAGAAAGAACGAGAGGTAAAAACTTAGTCGCTTCTTTGACAAACGAGTGAAACCAACGATCCTTGAAGGTTGCAAGGCAATGAGAAATGATATGAGAAAGAAGCAAGAATTCACGAAAAATTTCGGCAGCACTTCGGTAGAAAAATGGGACAAAAAATTCGATACGAAGAGAGAATTAGACAATATTCACAACAAACAAGTAAATAGAGCAAGGGAACACCATGATCTTGATGGAACAACAGGATTGACCCAAAGAGCAACAACACAATGCCTCCGGAACAATAGAATAGGAACTAGCTCATACGGAAGAAGAAAATGAAGAAAAGAATGACAACTACTAACTCCAATGAACTTGGCAAGCATCCTTGCAAGAAGAATTGGACGAAATTGTTGGAAAAACAACAACGAAAAGAGCAAGATATTAGTGGGCTTATGAAAATCATCTCACATTTATGAGGTGACAACCACCCACTAAAAGAAACAAGGATAGGTTAGGAGAAACAAGATATGAACAATTTCTTACACCAAGAGGATACATTGAGAACTTGGATTAATGACAAGCACCATGATAGCAACAAACCATAAGAAAGCTTTAGGTGAAATCCAAACCAAGATAGCTCAATGAAGAAATCATGGGTTGAAATATCTCATGATCAAAGAATTGGTGGATTTAATTATCTCCTTCTTGAAAGGAAAACTCTTCGAGGCTCCTACACTAACAAGAATGCTATAATACCACCTCAAAGGATGAAGGAAGAACAATTGCACATATAAATGCAAAAGAAAGGATAGTTGAGGTTCTCCAACAAGAATCTTGAAGAACACTTGAGAATGGATAGAAACCTTGATGAACCACCATCAAGGACCTCTGTATACAAATGAACGATGCAAAGATATGAAGGTAGAAAAGAATAAGATTATGACCTTGCCAAAATTTAGATGAAGCTCACAAAGAGATACTTAAAAGAACTTGGAACTCCGGAAAAGAAAGATATGCACTTGAGAAAAGAATTGATATCATGAGCCACTCCGGAAGAAGAATTCAGATTACTATGAACAAGAATAAGAATTATGTTATGCTTATCCTTCATCAAGTTTAATTGATGACAAGCAACGGATTTGACATACCACTTCTTCCTCTTGAAAGAATCTTGAAGAGATAGGGAGATAAGCACCACGTGAAGCATAATTGAAGGAAGCACCGGTAAGAAATCACAATTGAATGGGAATACCAAGGAAGCATGGAGACACATGAGAATGAAGAGATCATAAGCCACCTGAGAGAGAAATTTAAACAAGACACCAGAATAATTGAGAGACGAACGAAGAGACAACAATTGAGAAGAATTGAGGATGAAAGCTGAAAGCTGAGAATGAAGAATCTTCTGAAATGATGGCCTTCGGAGGAACGAGAATGAAAACAACTCAGAAAAGCACCGGATAGCACGAAAGGGATTACTCATGATTGGAACAAATAAGATGACGACACCAAGCTGAAATGATGAATCTCCTAGATAATGAACCATGATATGAGAAAAACACCCCTTCGGATAGCAAGCTGAGAATGATCGAGAACAACACCAAGAATACTGAGACACTCGGAATAATGAAGAATGCACGGTTGAGCCAAATATGAGAATTAATACGAATAGACCTTGAAGAAAGGATATGACTGATGAAATTCATACTTACGTCATAGTTGAAAAGAATTAATGATCTCCGAAAAGATTACAAGAGCTAAAAGATCCTGGGAAAAACCTGTGGGTTATGGGCCCACTCAAAGAAACCACCGTTGAAAAGATTGCTCAGAGGGAGAGAAATTGCACCGGTATAAGAGAACTAGATGAGGTTAGCACCTCGAAATAACTGAAGGATCGAGAATCGGGACTTCTGAAATATCTTCAACACTCCGGATAGAAAGAGAGAGGAATGAATAACAAGATAGGCTCATAAGAATTCCCAACATAGGAAAGAATTTAATGTTTGAAAAGGATATGATGATCCTGGATAACTGAATTAAATTCACCGGTAAGGATGACAAGAATGAACAAATATGACACGAAGCTCCTGAGAATCTTCACGATGAATCACCAGTTACGAAAGAAAGAAGAGATAGCGGAAGCATCACTGAAGTGAAACGCAGTTGGATGAAATCCAATCACTGAAGAAAAGGGCGGGAGGGCGGGGAAAAACAAAGACAACTTGGAACGGATGAGATGAACTCCGGAATAAAATGAGAGAATGATCTTGCAAAATTGGAGAGGATAGGATTACTTGAAGAGAAACACGCCGGTTGAAAAAGAATTAGCACGACGACTCCGGTTGAAAAAGGAAATGACATGACAACTCCGGTTGACAAGACAACTGATTAAGCAAAAGGATTAGCATTCACATAAAAATATGAGAACACCTCTTGGAAAGGTCTGAAATCACCACTTGACATCGAAGCAACTTGAATTACCATATTCCAACAAAACAAAGGGTGAGGCTTATGAAACAAGCAAGAACAAACTCATGAGGAAGATTTCGTCCGACATTTTCGTGGACACGAATCCATTAGATATCGAACCCCAACCTAACATCAAGTATTTGTTGGAAGATTGTCCTATAAGCAACTACTTGAATTCCCACCTAAGAATTCCCGAAATATCTGGTCATGCAATCTAGTACACGGATACAAGGAGTAATATCACACAACTCCTATACTAACCCGTCACCTGTATCACATCCTTCAACACACAACCAGAATCTCGGACCTTCATCTACTACAGACCCTCGTGATCACAACGATACAAAGTATGGCAGTACTCCCGAACAATCTGCACCAGTACTGGGGACATCGGGGTTATCTCGCCACTACTAGTATTGAAGCAATTACGAACATCCTTCGTTCTGAGATACTAAGAAATCTGAATGATAATGATGTGCTCAAGAATCCCCTGGAGCTCAACTCGCCTGAAACTTAAAGCAGATAGGAGGCACCAAGACAGAACTCCGTCACATCGGCGTCATATAGATCTCAAAAATATCCGCGTGATCCTAAAAAAAATTTGAGTGGGGAGAGGAGTAGAATAAATTATTACATCAAGGTTCCTCACCAGAGCATAGAAGAGGAGAAAAAAGAATCCTACTCTCCGATATATAACTAGACTCAGAACAGTTTTTCACTAGACTCGACTCAGCCAAGTTCGATCAATCAAGGGGGCTCCTAGGTCGGTACTAGCTCTAATACCAACTTGTCACGCCGAAGATGCGACCCTATCCTCAATTTGGCATGAAGGCCTCGTCAGGGGTAGAAACGCATCTCGTCCTGTCGCAAGAATGGGTATCTTTAAAAGTACATGTACTAAAAAGGAGAGATATATAAATAGAGTTGTCTTACACTCGCCACAAGCTACATCAGAGTCACATCAGTACATTACCTATTCATCAAGAGTAAGAGCAGGGTCCGACTACGGACGAAAACAAACGAGAAAAATAAGAATGACGTCCATCCTTGCTATCCCAGGCTGCCGGCGTGGAACCCATCCGAGTTCGATGAAGAAGAAGAAGAAGAAGAAGCAACTCCAAATGAACAATCAACGCGCTCGCGTCAAATAACCTTTACCTGTACCTGCAACTGGTGTTGTAGTAATCTGTGAGCCACAGGGGACTCAGCAATCTCATTTCCAAAGGTATCAAGACTAGCAAAGCCTATTAGGTGAGGCATGGTTAAGTGGTGAGGTTGCAGCAGCGGCTAAGCATATATTTGGTGGCTAACTTACGAGTACAAGAAAATAAGAGGGGGAAGATCTACGCATAACGGACGTGACTACTGATGATCAAATGAATGATCCTGAACACCTACCTACGTCAGACATAACCCCACCGTGTCCTCGGTCGGAGAAGGAACTCACATAAGAGACAGTCACGGTTACGCACACAGTTGGCAAGTTTTATTTAAGTTAACTTCAAGTTATCTAGAACCAGTGTTAAGCAAAGTTTCCACGTTGCCACATAACCGTGGGCACGACTTTCCGAAAAGATTTAACCCTGCAGGGGTGCTCCAACTAGTCCATCACAAATTACCACAAGCCGCATAGAAATCCTCGATCACGACACTCGCGATCTCGTCGGATTCATTAGTGGAAAACCTCAACTTTGAGATTACCCAAAGCATCACCGGAATCCCGATGCACAAGATATCTCGTCAAAGGTAAAACTAATCCATCAAGGCCGCCCAACGTGTCGACGATCCCGATAGGAGCCGCGTATCTCGTTCTCAGGACACGACGGATAACCACAGCGTACGGTGGCCTCATAGAAATCTCCCGAGTTGCCCCGGGTTGGCCCCGCAAACGGCTCTAGTTTTGGACCAGCACCAACAGCACTGGCCCCCTGTATTATGTAGAATTACTCCTCAGGTAGCGCTAACTCCCTATGCATTTCAGATTAACAGAATTATTATGTTGGGCAAATAGTACCAATGTTGGGCCTTGCCAGACCAGCTTTAATCTAAAACGAATTATCAAGGGGGTCCCCATAACAACCCCGATCGTGTTAGGAGCACTCAATTATGGAACATAACACCGGTAGCCGAAACTAAGGGGGCAAAGGTGGAACAAAACACCAGGCTAGAAAGGCCGAGCCTTCTACCTTTTACCAAGTATATAGGTGCATTAAATTAAATAGCATTAATATGGTGATATGACAAGGAACCCATGTTTTCACATGGAAGCAACTGCACCTACAACTAGCAACGCTAACACAAGGATAAGCAAGCGGTAACATAGCCAATCAGTGGTTTGCTAGGTTGAACAGGTTGAAGGTTTTCATGGCATCATTGAGAGGCTGATATTTAACATGTGGTAGGCAACGAGACATAATTGATAGAAACGGTAATACTAGCATGGCAATGATAGTAATGGTATCTGAGGAAATGGTCATCTTGCCTGAGATCCCGCTTGGAAGAAGAATGCCTCCGTGAAGCAGACGAACCGACGTAGTCGAACGGGTCCTCACATCCGACACGCTTGCGGAACTCTATCGATACGAAGCAAACCGGAAACAATCATCAACACACGATATTCACCACACGATGCACATACATATGATGCATGAGCAGTTGAGTACATGCAAGTCACGGCATGGCAATTCACCTCAACCAAATACTACATATTAAGTGAAGTTCAATATGCAACGAGTTGCATATTTACGAAACTCCACGTTTATTTATTTAGTTCTATCCTGATTAGATACACAGCAATATTAAATGTGGTTAAACATGGCAAGAGGTGAAGCGTAATTAAACTACCTATCTAGGCATTTTAAATGAGGTCGGAAATGTCATATAGCACCTCCGAGACGACCTCACATGTTAATTTACAATTCTGTCCAGATCTGAACAAACACATTTAGTTGGTTCTTAAACAGAAAAACAAATAGGCTCACATGATTCTACGCGTCATGGCAAGCAATTTACACATAGAGAACATCTCCAACGGAGTTACGGATCAAAAGTTACAAGCACCGCAAGGTATGATGGCATGAATGAAATATGTGTGCAACGGCGGTCACGAGACTTCAAAACATACAACCAGCAAGAAAAAATGAAACTACACGAGATTCTAAGCAAGTTTCATGTAGGACATGATCAAATCGGAGCTACGGTTCAAAAACTACGAGCTAAACAAGAAATCACTACAATCTGCCAAAATCAGCCACATAGCATTTTCTACGCCCCACAACTATGAGCTACACAACTCCGATAAACTCAAGCAAGGCATGTCACGAAAGAGGGCAAGAATCACTACTACAAAAAACTAACAACATCTAGCATGGCATCATGGATCACTAGGGAAAGAAGACGCAAAATGGCATCTCACACACTATTTCAGACTTAGTAAAAATAGCAGTTTTTGAAGCTGCAGTTTTCGATCTGAAGCAATATTGACAGCAGCTAAACCTATAGCTACATGCCTCCAAATGGCATGACAATACACAGCATGCTAGAGAAACACAAGGGCTACAACTAACTCCATTGGACCAACCTCAAAAGAGCTACAAATCTAAAGATAGAAGCAAAACAAAACAGCAACAAAATATAACAGATTTCAGACTTAGAAATATTTCAGCTCCTCCAAATCAGCACTATTTCTAGCAACTTGAGGGCTATTAAACCACACCTCAACATGCATTTCTATTGCAACCAAAAATACCAGGGGCTAGTCTAAACACTCAAGAACAACTCCCTAGTTGACACCTCCTTCAAACGAAGCACGGAATAATTCCTACGAATTAAACAAAAGGGCATCACGGCAAAATATCACGCGAACTAACTTGCTCAAAAGATAAAACTAATTGCACAGGAAAATCCCATGAATTTTTCTACCCCGAAAACATATAAAATATGTGGGGTTGCGCAACAAAAATAATGCCACACGTAAATGCGAGAAATTAACCTATACACGGAAAAAATAAACTAGCGGCAAATCCCTACACGTAAATATACCAATGACCGCTCTAAAATACATGAAATAATGGTCCCTAAAACATAGGCATTTTATCTAAGGTACTCGAGCAATCCGGACCGCAAGAAAAAATAAATACGGGACGTATCCTATTAAAATAGCACGTTACTCTAGGCATACGGTGCGCTAAACGACCCTAAACAAATATGCAAGTTGTGAAATCGTAATCTACGCGAAATTCTACACGAGATACATATCTAAATCTTCGCGATCCGACTTACGGTTTAGAAACTACGAGCATTTTAATATATCTATATTACGAAGAATAACTAATTCGAAACTCTAATATAAAAAAACTATTGGGCCGAATTCTACAACAGTGGCCTACAACACACGGGCGCGGGACAGAGGCAGGGAAAAAAAATAAAAGAAGTGCTCACCTATGGGCCGGATCTAGCCTGGGCGCTGGAAGAGGCCCGGCTTGGCCGGCTGCGGGGCGGATCTGGCCTACGGGCCGAGGTGGCGTCTTGGGCTGTTGCGGGGCCCAGGGGAGGAGGCCCAGGCGGGGAGGCTCTCGTCCCTCTCATCGTCCCCTCGTCCCCAGACCAGGAGCTGCCAGCGGCGCCGGTTGCTGGCGACGGGCACGGCGGGGCTGAGGCCCGGTGCTCCTAGGGCGGCCAGATCTGAGCGGCGGGGGCCTGCTTCGGCCGGTTCCCGGTGGCTCTCCAAGGCGTCGCCGACCTGCGCGGGAGAGACGAGGCGGCAGTGGCTTGAATCGGCGGTCATGGGACCTCCTCGAGGTCACCGGCGACGGGGACAGAAGGCGGCGCGGAGGACGGCGGTGCTCCGGTGGGTTTCCGTCGAGCGGCGGCCGGAGGCGGAGCCGACGGGGAGATGCGGTGGCGCGGGCAGGAGGAGCTCGGCCAGGGGGAGGCCATGGACGGGAGCTGCGGGATCCGGAGGCTGCGGCGGCGGATGGGCCTCGAGCGGGCCTGGATCGGGCCTGGCGGGCCGGCGGCGCTGGTGGGGAGAGAGGCTGCGGCTAGGGTTTCGGGGCTCGCACTGATTTCGAGGATAGAGGGTCTAAAAATATGATGGAGGGGTATTTATAGAGAAAAGAGGGGCTAGGTTTAACCGGAATCGCGTTCCGGATCCAACCGCGGGGTCGGATTCAGACGATTCCGAATGCGGGAACGGCTACGTGGTCGTGTAGAGTGGATATCCGGAGACGAGAGGGAGAACGGGTGGCGCGGCAACGAATTTTAAAACACCGACAGACGTCCGACGGTAGACCGAATACGGTGCCGCTACGGTCGACCGTTCGGGTACCGGACGAACTCCGATCGCGACAAAATTCGACAGGCGGTCTAGCGATAACTAATTACGACCGCATGCCAAGTTTCACCCCGATCAGAGAAAGTTTTACACGCACTTTTAAACACAGGGTTTCGACGGTGCCGCGGGCGCGTGCGTGTGCGGTCGGGCTCAGAACGGACAACGACGAGAACCGGCAACTAACAACGGATGCAAGTTTCGAAAACTGGCGGCAACGGGATGCCGATGCAATGCAGATGATGCGCATGATGCGATGATGATGCGACAAAAGAAAATAGACACACGACGAAAACGAAATAGAAGGGGAATCTTCTGGAACGTCGGCATCGGGCTGTCACAAGGTATGTGGGTACAAATTCTTAAGAACAAGTACCTACAACACAAGACCTTAGCTCAGGTCATCACAAGACCAAGTTACTCTCCTTTCTAGAAGGGTCTGATGAGGTCTAAAACTGCATTTTTCAACAGGACTAGTTTTATCATCGGAAATGGTGAATTAACTAGATTCTGGGAAGATACATGGCTAGGGGGGAGCCCTTGGCTCTTCAGTATCCGCAGCTTTACAATATTGCCCAACGTCGACAGGCTTCCATTGCGACAGTATTGCGTGAGACTCCTCTAAATATTCAGTTCCATAGAGCCTTGATTAGTGACATCTGGATTAGCTGGCTGCATCTAGTCAGAAGGCTAATGGAAATTAGCCTTTCTGATTGCCCTCATAGTGTTCAATGGAGGTTGACCACTAATGGCATATTTACTGTAAAATCTATGTACGTGCACCTCATAGATTCCTCGCCTATTCCAAAATTCATGCATATATGGAAGGTCAAAGTTCCCCTTAAGATAAAGATCTTCATGTGGTTTGTTCACAAATGAGTTATTTTAAATAAGGACAACTTGGCCAAGCGTAATTGAAAAGGAAATCAAAGATGCATCTTTTGTCAGAATGAAGAAACTATTAAGCACCTCTTTCTAAATTGTCCTATGGCTAAACTTTTATGGCGCTCGATTTATATTGCTTTCAAGATAAGCCCTCCTACTAGCATTAACACATTATTTGGGTCGTGGTTAAAGGGGGTTAATGTTGAATATGCTAAACTTACTCGTGTTGGTACGTGTGCACTATTCTGGGTTGCATGGAACTGCGGAAATGATTTAGTGTTTAACAGACAAAGCTACATTCACTTTTTGCAGGTTATCTTCAGGGCTACTGCCTTGATCCGCACGTGGTCCTTACTCACTCCTGCGGAAGCCAGGGAGCTTTTGGTTACTCGGTGTGTCCGATGGAAGATGGTAGCTCAGGGTATCTTCAACCGGTTTGGATGACGACATACTAATAGGATATGTGGATAGTCATCTAGGCCTATTTTCATTATCGGTTGCAGCACGATAGACGCCTTGTATCTTTTATTGTTTCAAGACCGCTATGTATTTGGTTAAGACTGGTTTCGTGTTTAATAAAAGGTTGCATGCATCACTCGATGTAGAGGCCGGGGCGATGCCTCCTTTTCTATAAAAAAGTCCCTGTCTGTTTGGTTCTGGGGACTAAACATGGACTATAAATTATTAAATGACATGCTAAAAGACCATGTTACCTCTAGTAATGGACTAGAGGTCATTAAATGACATGCTGAAAACCGGGGCATTGTTGAAAAAAGTCTCAAAAAGACTCTCCCTCGCGGTCTTCTTTCTTTATTCCCAAATGTTCATTTTTAATTCCTAAAAATCCCTTATGTTTGGTTTAGATGGGACTAACACCCCCTTAAGCAAATTGTACCATGTGTGTCCTATGCATATGCATGAGTAGCCTGGTTTCTTTTGGAGCACGAGAAAATAAATAGAAAAATGGGTTAGTTGATATCCATTGGTTTAAAAAAGATAGTTACCATCCATGAAACACAAATCGAGATGCGCTTTGGTGGTTATCACGTCTTGTATCTCTCCCATAAGAGTAGGGTTTGAATCCAACTGAAGTCCATATATTTTCTCTTTTTTTAGTAGCGGTCTACGAGCGTAACGTGCGTGGTCGTAATCTGGATTCACAAGCGGAACTTGTGGGTGCGAGCGAAACAGGACGTGGCTGCGATTACGCATGCAATTCAAAAATAATGGCAAAAAAGAATACCGTATGATGTCTGGAAAATAGCAATACCGTATGATGAATACACTCAGAAGCAACAAAGGCATTATCAGTGATCATAAGCCCAGGAATAAATGCACTTTGAGCAGGAGAAATAATGTCATCTAGGACCGGCCTCAAACGATTTACTAAGCATTTTGAGACCACTTTGTACACTACTCTCTTCGTCCGGTGAAGAGTATACATTTGGTCTTAAAATTTATCCACAAAAAAGCGTATTTTCATTTTTTTTAATGTACTTTGAAATAGAAAAAAATCTTCTCTCTTATCACATGATAATAAAGACCAATAACATTTTACATATAGTCTCCTTAATTTTTACATGCACTTAGCACATTATGGGTTGGGTAATTAAAGATGAGAGAGATGGTGGCTTACACCTTTATAATTTTTACTCCACTTTATAATTTGTCCTAAAATGTCTATATGTATACTTTTCATGGATGGAGGGAGTACATTGCATAAGCTGATGGATCAGAAATCTGTAATTTTAACCGGATTATCTAGTGTCATTAACATTGGCTGGCATAATACTAGTGCAAAATAATCCTTTACTGCCATAATAATAACTTCCTTCAGTGTGGTCCAATTACGCTGAAAAAAACGTGCGGGAAAATTGACACAGGCACCTTCAAAGCAAGTAATGACAGATATGAAATCCATAAAATCGATGGCATTATCCCAAGGACAGTCAGAAAATAAATCATCAGCCCTCAATGGTTCAGAGTTGCACTGACTAATCGCTACAGATCACGTCAGGTGGGTAGATCAACCTCACGCGGCAGCCGACTTGCGCAGCTCGCTTTCGCCGTGGGCAAAGTGGCATCTGTCGCCAAACGTGCACGATCCTTTCGTGAAGTTGTCGCACAGCTTGGTCTTGAAGTTGCTCCCTGGCCCACCGCCGCCGCCGCGGTGAGACCCTCCGGCCAGGCTCTCACCCGAGGGAGGGGCGTTGGGGTTGGTGCCGCCGCTGATCCTGAAGATCAACTCCCTTAGCATGGCGCTGGCGTTGTTGATCTGATCAAACGTGCCCTCGAGCTCAATGTTTTTCAAGGCCTCGTTTGATTCGTGGTCCCGGATGGCCAGCTTGGCCCCGGTGACTCGGGATATCTGCTTTGTGTTTACTCCACCTCGCCCGATGATGGCACCTGCGAGGGATGCGTCGACGCTGACCTTGGCTGTGGAAGAAGCCCCAAAGCCTGCTGGGGTGGACATGCCAGGGTTGGGCATTGCCGGAGGTCCAAAGTGAGTGGTGGGCCTTGGTCCCATATGGGGTGGCATGGAGTTGTTGATGAACGTGTGCTTGCCGAGCTCCCTCTCGCCATGTGCAAAGTGGCACTTGTCACCCCACTTGCATCCCTCTGCAGTGTTATACTTGTTGCACAATTTAGTCTTGACAGTTGGTGTAGGGGGGCCATTTGGAACAGCAGATCCTGCAGGCATTCTTCCTTGGGGATGTGCAAATGATTGGCCACCCAGGTTGCTCATCTTTGCAACAGCCTGGTGGCCACCAGGGAAGTAATGGAGGAAATGGCAACCCTCACCAAAGGGGCAACCAGCGGTACTGCACAATGAGAATAATATGTGGGTAAGTTACTTAATTAGCAAAACAATTCATTTAAGCACAACTGATGTTGACTAGGAGGATTCAGACACGAGAATTCATAAGCCAAAAGGCTCATGGATATGATTACAAGTGTTGATAGCATCTGAATAACAATAAACATTCTAGGGCAAACTTTACTGAACCAAGTATACATTGTGGACTACAATCCAGATGGACCGGAGAAAAGTTCTACAGTGACTGATGTTCTGATATACAGTGAAAACGATCTACATTTTGAATGTTTGTTGATGATAATCATTTATTTGTGTTGGCTCATTCTGCATCACCAAATAACAGGCAGTTTGGAGGACAAGAAACTATCCATGTGTGTTTCGGCAAAAGAAAAATTGAACAGTTTGACATTCTCTGTTATATGTCTTCATCAAAGTACTTAGATACTGATCTTTGTTGAGCGTCTGTTTCAGGAAGGCTCTCTTCTGGATCATAAGTTCGAATTTTGTTACTGCCTCATGGTTAAATATCACAAGCATGTGATGCTTCAATGACTCAACAGGCAACTGTTGATGGACATATAATTTTAAACCATACAGTAAAACTATCCATGCATGTACCAAATGTTAGAATAAATAGTATATATCAAGAAGGATATATGTGGCAGACTTTCAGGTGTCCAACTCATATATTCAGTCCTCTTTTCTCTCAATTCGATAAGAGGCTGTAAATGCTCTATGATGATATTACTGGCTGGTTGTTCGTCTGAAAAAGCAGTTACATGTCCTTATACTGTTCTTGCACTTTCACATATTCAGAAGCGATTTTGCACAACCCGTGCACATTCCATTTTTACTCCAGTGGAAGTTCTTAAGCTTGGATTAGGGAGAACCTGTCGCACAATCTTGCTTAAATGATTTGTTAGCAGCAACCATTCTTTCATAGATAAAAGTAAAGTTTTAACAGAATAACAGGTATGCAGAATAAATGTTACCAGGTGGAGTTCATTTTAAGTTGGACTATAACCTGAAAAATTTGGTGCATGGCTTCGATTTGCTTCCTACACCGGTTTGAAATGACTCCGATTCTGTTGAATCAAATTAATTATGCGCGCCAAGTTAATAAGCTGTTGATTAACTAATCGTGATGCATAAAAGGACATTAATACGCTGTTGACTAATTGTACAATATAGTGCATTAATCGAAGCATAGATTACTAGTAACTTTTCAGCTTGAGCTAGAATCCAGTACCCAGAGCCTCCTCAAAACTCCGGGCGAATTGTTGAGTAAGGAGCGAGGGCATGGTAAGTATTAATGTGCAGAATCCAGAGAAGAAAAGGTAGTAGCCAGCTCCAATCGAGCAATGCAACAATTTAATGCGCGAATATTCATGTGCTCAGGTAAAATTACTGATCACCAACAAACCAGCATGCGGCGAATCTACATATCTTAAGGCACGCGAGCTTCGGAATACCCCCTCATCTTTAACCATGGAAAGCTACAGATCCTATCAGCCCCCCCCCCCACCCCACCCCCCCCCCCCCCCCCCCCCCCCCCCGCGGAAACCCTAACCTAGCAGTAGAGCAACTCAGCGGCATTTCCCGAGAGCGCTGAGCCGAAAGCTTCACCGCACTAAACAAGCAGGGCGGCCTTAAGAAGCCGCCGGGGAGGACGATTTAGGGGCAGGGTTCCACCCGACTCACCTCGCGTGCGCTTCCCTCCCAGGGTGGCGCCGTTGGCGCCGTCCGCCGTGCCCCTCTTGCGGGCGACACCTTCCATCGCTGCGTGCGTGCGTGCGCGCGGTAGCTCCGGCGAGCTTGGCTAGGGTTTTTGGCCTGCGGGTGGCGGCGGCGAGGAGGGGCGGAGGGAGGCTGGGTGGGTGGGTAGGTGCTACCGGAACGGCACGGCAGGGTCGCGAAAGAGATCCGGACGGAGGAGTGAGGAAAGGCTTAAAAGGCGACCGGTCGGATAGGCTACGGTGAGAGCCGTGTTGGCGGTTGGCCTGTTGGGTTGGGAGTCAAACACATTAGAGTCGCTAGAAGCAAAATCAAAACACATCAAAACACATTAGAATTGGTAGAAAGCAAACCAATCCGTAAATTCCTAATTGAATCCAAACCAACGCGTGGTGGGATGGTTAGAAGGACTATGATATCCTTTACTCACAAGAGTTCAAATTCCAAATTTGATATTGGTGCTTGCATTTTCTAGAATTTATTTCAGATCTTCCGGCAATGTGCGTTTAGTGGGAGTAGGGGTTTCCCATCGACTACAAAGGCGAATGTGGCGATTTCGTCAATCTCAAGATGATATGTCGGCTTAGTCTTTCGAAGGTGCTCACAGGTATAGGGTGTGTGTGTGCGTTAATATGGGTGAGTGTATGATCGTGTATGTGAGCGACTTCGATTGTACTCTGCTCAAAAAAATTGCGGTTGGATGGTTAGGACGATTATAGTATCCCTTGCCCACTAGAGTTCAAATCTCAGATTTGACATTGGTGCTTGCATTTTTCTGGATTTATTTCAGGTCTTCCCACGATGTGCGTTTAGTGGGAGGAGACATTTCCGTCGACTACGAAGGCGTCCGTGTCAACTTCGTCAATCTCAAGATGATGTGCCGGCTTAATCTCTCGAAGATGCTCATAAGGGTAGGGCGTGTGTGCGTTCATAGGGATGAGTGTATGCTCGTGTATGTGAACGACTTCGATTGTACTCTACTAAAAAAATCGCTAGAAGGGCGAGTGCTTGCATGGACCACCTGTTCTTTTACCATGTCTAGTTTTATTGTATACCTGGTTTTCAGTCGGTAATTCTCGCTGATCACTGCCCTCGCGTGACCCAAGGCCCAAGCTCGTATTTCACCTTTCCATCTCCCTTCTCTCCTTCCAACCGCCGCCACGCTAGGGTTTGCGGCCGCCACTGGCCTAGTCCCCGCAAGCTCTGCCCCTTCCTTCTCTCACGTGATCATGGCCCTTCCTTCCCCATTCTCCTAGGTATGGGTGGCGGTCCTCAGGTCGGGTCCGGGCGTGCTCGAGGGGGGGATGAGAACGGTGTAGCGCGTGTTGGGTGCGGCCAGCAGTGGAACTCGGACATGGGCGCCCGTGTCACAACCTGAGTTTGTACCACTTTGTCAAATTATGTTTCACAAGAGTTGGAATCAACTAAAACTTTTTGGAATGCTTGTGGTGACTGATTGATTGCAACTTGCATGTGTGCTTGATTGTGTTTTAATTCATCAAAATTATATTCCTTCTAAAACCTTCTTTCCTTGGTCCCAAACCCTTGCCCAATGATCAATGTCATGTGTATAGGACCAGGAACTATTTTTAATAAAAGATTATTTCAAAAAAAGGGATTCATTTATTTTTAAAGCTTCAAGACCCCTGAATTAGGACTTGCACTACAACTCCTTAATTTAGGAGAGATTCTTTGCCCCAAAGATTTTTATTGGATTCTATTATTAAAATTACTTTTCAAAACCATAAAATAATTATTTCTAAAGTTATTTTTCTATTTTATTTAAACTACCAAGGTGGCCCTCGCATATGCGAGGCAACGTCTTTACTCCATAGAAATATATATTTATCCACTCTATATGATACATAATACTTCATTCCCATATTTATAATAGTATATGAAATAAATGCATGGTACTATACTTTTTTAGGACACCTATTAATCATATTTTAATTTAATATTTATCATGGATTATGGACTCTATTTGAGAAATGATAAATTAACCTTTTCCAACAATTTTCTCGGTAACTAGCATGTTGTTACGGACATTTTTATTCCATCGGTAGTTTGTGCCGATTGCTAATTTAAAATATGGATCGTCTACCAATCTCGCAATCATTGTTTTACATTATCAAATAAAAAGATCTCCAACAGTACCGCCTAAATTTGGCATACTTATAATACTCATAATCGGGACTACATATGCATGCAACACAAGCATGAACATATATGATGCACACAGGTACTCCTAGCATATGGCGCTTCTTGTGGCAGTGTTATGGTGTTGACACTGTGGAGGGGCTGCCATAGTGCCATTGCGGGTTGCGCTGCTTCGTTTTGGGCTTGATTTTTGAGTTCCTGCAGCGGTTTCTTCTTCTCCCCTGGATTAGCCCACCTGTTCATGTGGGTGCTTCACATGTGTTTCTCCTCTATGAGGCGTTGGTGGATACTGCATTCATGTGTTGTTCTCTCTATGTGTGTCCTTCCATGGTTGATTCATTTTGCTTCGCCGGATTGTGTGTCAAGTTAAATAGGTTCATGGTATGGTTTCGTGGATGCTTTTATGCCAAGGCGCCATGGTGGATGCCCTTTTGCACTGCTCGGCTGCACGACCCATTAAATCGTTGTGGCCTATGGGGGCACGTATTTGTGGAGCGGTCTACATGCCGGCGCCGGGGAGGATGACCTTGCCTGCCCATTTCTCTCGATATGGGTGCTAGGTGCTCAGTTTAAGGGGCCATGGTGCTTGGTCCTCACTTTGCGCGTATTTTTGATATATTCTAATGTCGATGGGAACATGTCGTTTTCTTGCTTTTTGTCTGTGGGCTTGGTTATGTCATTTTTTTTTGGCATGTCGTTGTGCTATTTCCCTTGCTGAAGCAACATGAACGAGGTTGTTCCAGTTTGTGGTCATTGAAATAGTGGTATGTTCTTGTGCTGGTCATGAAGAAACCAAAATAGGCACTAATTTATCTTACTTTGAACTAAGTATCATGCCATCCAAGCTAATAAATCACCTTTAATTTTTTGGCATTTGATCAGTACCATTACAGGATAAGGATGTAGTTTGACATGCTGATATTTATCTACCAAACTAGCTTAGCCTTCTCATGAAGTCATTATATGAAATTTGCAGGACATCATGCAAGGAATGTTTTTTGGGCTCTCTAGATCCAAGGTATTATTTTCATGGTAATTATGCAAAATAATGAGCAATGGTGGTTGCTTTATTGCAGCTAAGTTCCACATGAGGTTGATTGCTTGGATATGGTGAGTTTGTGCATCACAACAAGAAATATGCAAGGATGCAAACTGAAGCATTGTATTTGTGTACATACAGTTTGTAAGTAACTAGATGACTCTGCATCTTAAGGTACTACAAATAAAGTTGTCCATCGCATGCACTGGGTTGATATTTTCGAAGGCAAAAATATAGCCTAAAACACTATATGCTTTAACTCATAAGGAGAAATTAGTTTCTTACTTTGAGTTGTGCAACTGTTAGCACATATGTCTTCTTTACTAAAAAAATCAATTGTTCTCCATTACTACCTGATGTGGGAATTATTGCAATCCAAATATTAATCGCATTGTGTCATGAGATAACAAAGTGTATCTACTCTATGGTTGGTAAAACAAGATCATAGATTGATGTTTCAAAACCGTGCAAATTGTTGAATATAGATGATTTCGCCTACATGACTTGTGCACCAAGGAGTCCAAGAGGAATCAATCTCGGTAGAGATAGGATCTAGTTTAAACCTCTCTTATCTATATTTTGATTGTAACTAGGTTAGTTCTATCCCTACTTGCCTTGATCTCCAAGATGTACTTTAAACATGTATGCACTATCCACGGTTCGGTGTCCTTCCTATATAACATGCAACACGTCCCTCACATCGAGGTAGGACGTTTCCACCAATCGCACATGGTATACAGAGCCCTTACTCCTCCTAAACATCTAGCTTCCCATCGCCATTAGTGCCATAGCCATGTCTTCCTCCACATTTTCCCACCCAAACCTCAATGGCCAGATCACGGAGAAACTTACCTGCACCAACTACATCATGTGTCGTGCGCAGATCGTGCCACATATGAGAGGCGCCCGTGTCTTCGGATACGTCGACGGATCCTCGCCGGAGCCGGCCACGACTCTCGTCTCCGCGGATAAAGATAGGAAGGACACTGCTACGCCCAACCCCCTCCACCCAATTTGGGTCAGGGAGGACCAGCAGGTTCTCGGGTACCTGCTCAGCAACCTCTCCAAAGAGGTGCTTGTGTAGGTGACCGTGATCACCACCGCGGGCGCGCTCTGGCCGGCTTTGGCGGGCATGTTCTCGTCACAGTTGCTCAGCCGTGTGAACAATATTCGCACGACCCTCATCAGCGCGCAGAAGGGGACATAATCTGTCGCCACCTTCTTTGCCCACATGCGTGGGCTTGCACATGAACTTGCCGGAGCCGACAAGCCACTCCCAGACGATGAACTCGTCTCCTACATCCTCCACGGGCTGGACATGGATTAACAGCCCCTGGTATCCTCCCTCGACGCTCGTGTCATGCCGGTCATGCTTGATGAGCTCTTCTCCATGATGAGCAACTTCGACCAGCGCGTGGCCCTCTTCCACAGCTCAGGCGGGTTCAAATCCTCCGCGAACGCCATGTACCGCGGTCACGGTGGCTCCTCCTCTCGTCAGCGCAGACCACCTCGCAACAAGGGAAAGTCTTCGGGCGAAGGCTCCAACAGCAACTCCAAATCCCACGACTGGTCCCCCTCCATTAACAATCGGGGCCAGCGTGGTGGTTCCAACCGATCTCGTCCGGATGCCCCTCGTTGCCAGATCTGTGGTAAACTGAGGCACACGGCCACATATTGTTGGTACCGCTATGATGTGGATGACGCCTCCTCCCAAGATGAGGACAAAGTTGTGCTGCTGCGGACGGCTCCTACGGGATCGACACCAATTGGTATGTCGACAGTGGCGCTACCAACCACATCACCAATGAACTTGAAAAGGTGACCATGAAGGAGAAGTATCACGACAAGGATCGAATCCATACTGCTAGTGGTGAAGGTATGAGGATCAACCACATAGGTCATTCAATTTTTAATACCCCTCGTTGAAAAATCCAACTTAGGAAAATCTTGCATGTTCCTCGTGCCAATAAAAATCTTCTTTCCGTTCATAGAATTGCCCTCGATAATCATGTCTTTCTTGAGTTTCCTCCTTTCTTCTTTTCGATCAAGGATCAGGCCATGAAGAAAATACTTTATCGAGGTAGATGTGTTCGGGGGATCTATTCGTTGATTCCAGAGCGTCAAAGATTCAATAAACAAGCTTGTGGTGCTGTCAAACTCTCCACTACACGATGGCACAATAGATTAGGACATGCTTCTTTTTCTTTGATCAATACTTTGCTTAGGAAAAATAAGCTCCCGCATGTTGGTGAGCGCAATGTTGAAACTATTTGTGATTCTTGTCATCGAGCAAAAAGTCATCAATTACCTTATCCCATCTCTATCAGTGTTTCCACCAAACCTTTACAATTAATCTTCTCTGATGTTTGGGGCCCTGCTCCTAACTCAGTTGGTAGACACACCTACTACGTAAGTTTCAGTGATGACTATAGCAGGTTCACATGGATCTACCTTCTCAAAAGAAGGCCCGATGTTTTCCAAGTCTTTAAAAATTTCCAAGCACTTGTTGAAAGGAAATTCGATAGCAAGATCATTCTTGACCAATCCGATTGGGGAGGGGAATATGAGAAATTAAATTCCTTCTTCCAAACTTTGGGAATCTCCCATCATGTGGCATGTCCTCATGCTCACCAACAAAATGGTTCAACTGAGCGCAAACATAGGCACATTGTCGAGGTTGGTCTATCACTCCTCGCTCATGCGTCCATGCCACTCAAATTCTGGGATGAAGCGTTTCTTACTTCCGTTCATATCATTAACATGCTCCCTAGTCGTGTCATAAATAATGAAACTCCGGTAGAACGTCTTCTCCACAACAAACCAGACTACACAACACTTCATGCCTTTGGTTGCGCCTGTTGGCCCAACCTCCGTCCCTACAACAATCGCAAACTCATGTTCCGCTTGAAATAGTGTGTGTTTTAGGGTATAGTGCTCAACACAAGGGAGTAAAATGTCTTGACATATCCACTCGTCGTGTTTACATCTCCAGGGATGTTGTCTTCGATGAGACCAAGTTCCCTTTCTCTGATCTTCACCCCAACGCTGGTGCCCTCCTTCAAAAAGAAATTCTTCTTTTTCCATCTACCTTCTCTGGGTATGATCAAGGGGGCATTAACAATTGTGATGATCATATGATGGATAACCCTCTCACCAGTATGCATGAGTTCTCTGATGATGTTGCAGCAGAAACTAGCAAGGAAAACGACGCTCAAATCCATGAAGAAATCAACTCAAACGAGCTATATCGCATGTGCCGGGGCATGGGGAGCATATCCCCCTCGGGATCGGCCATGCAGCCATGCAGAGAATCGGCCTCGGGGCCGGATCCCAAAGAAAACGGTGGCTCAGGATCCGTTCTAGGAGACAGCGGTGGGCTCGTGACAGGAGCGTCAGATGCACGCGCATCACCGCCAGGCCCGCGCCAGCCTCCGACCGGGAGCGCCGTGTCCACCGGCCGCACAAATCGTCTGCTGCCAAGTGACAGCCTGCAGCTGGTGTGCATCGCAACCGCCTCTCAGGCCAACCGTTGTGCTACACACGAGGCCACTCCAACCATCCGGCGCCTGCGGGCACAGAGGCGGGTGCAGGAGGACCCACGCCATCATTGGCTCATTATGAGCCGCTCAGCCGCCCTGGATCTTCTACGACCCCTGCTTCACCAACACCCAAGCTAGCTGCCACAGAGGATCCCGATCATGATCAGCCACCGGCTGCACCGGGATTCACCTCGGGGTCGGCTGCTGCATCGGCATCAGCAAGAGCTGGCGGATCTTTTGTGGACACACGTGATCCTGATTCTGCTCCTCGCCGTACACGATTGCAACAAGGGGTAATTCAGCCTGTTGATACGTCCCAAACGTATCTATAATTTCTGCTTGTTCCATGATCTTTTGGGTGACATTGTTATATGTTTTGCTACACTTTTATATCATTTTACACATATTTGGACTAACCTACTAACTCAGTGCACCCAGTGCTAGTTTCTGTGTGCTGATGTCTATTTTGCATGGGCTTTTACCCAATTTTCCGAAGCCCGAAAAATTCCAGGAAAAATATCTAAAAAATCAGCGCAACGGAAGCTTCTAGATCACCGAAGATGGGCCAGAGGGGGCCAAGGGCCGTCCAGGCGACCCCCTGGTGCGGCCTACCCCCTGGGTGGATCCCACCTCCTCCGGTGCCCTCCTTTGGCCTATATTTACTCCTCCGCAAGAAAACCCTTCCATCATATCCAGAATCACGAATTTCTCCATCGTTTCGCCGCCGTAGCGCTTCCGAGATCGGGAGCGTCAGGACACCTCTTCCCGGCACCCTGCCGGAGGGAGGATTGACCTCTGGGAGCTTCTCCACCGCCGTGGATGCTTCCTGGACGTGCCGTGAGTAGTCCTCCTTGGACCATGGGTCCATGAACAGTAGCTATGTGATGTCTTCTCTCCAATCTTGTGCTTCAATGGTTAGTCCTTGTGAGCTGCCCTACATGATCAAGGCAGCCATGTAATTCTCTTCTATTGATATGCACGGTTTGTTGGGATCCGATGGATTATGAGATTATGTTCAGATTGTTATGAGTTATATATTTTATTATCCTTTTATATTATGTTCCTTAGTGATTCATGCATGTTCTGCGTTGCTATTTATTGCTTTGGCCGAGTAGTAGATTGTAACTCCAAGAGGGAGCGTTATGCATGATTGTGGGTTCATGCCCCTCGATGTCTAGCTTGAGTGACAGAAACATGAGACTAGGGGATGTGTTGTTGCCACCAGGGAGAAACAACGGTGCTTGTGACCACAGTTGCAAGGATTGTTTACCTTACGCATAGTTCGTTAATGCAATTGTCCGTTACTTTGAGTTTACACTTTGGGTGGGGCTCGCAAATTAATACCGGCGAGATGTTCTGGGTAGATATCTCAAGGTGGATGATTAGTAAGTAGATGTTGATGAATAAACGATCTACTTGTCTTGGCGTACTGCCCATTACTATTGAACTTCTAACTATCAAGTAGCATAATTAGCATTGCGATGCGTTCATAATTCTGTCAATTACCCAACTGTAATTTGTTTACCCAAGCATAGTTGTTTATCGTCTTTTGGAAGAGAGACATTACTAGTGAACATCATGTGACTCTGGTCCATATCACCATCATTGTTTACACCTCCATCATTTACTGTTTTCATTTACTTTTCCGTTGCAATCACTATTAGTTTTCCCGCTTGTGTGTTGATCCTTTGCAAACTACAAGGCCGTATAGGTTGACGACCTCTCTGTACTCATTGGGAGCAAAGTTATTTGTTGTGTGTGCAGGTCCATGTCTTCTGCTGACCAGGACAGGAGACACCTACGTGTTGATCCTAGGAGTCCTCCTGGTTTGATAAACCTTACAGTTCCCGTGTGAGGGAAAACTTGTTGCTAACTACATCTCAACCTTCCACTTGGGGTAACCAACAAGGTGCGAGAAGTATATACATCATCTCGTCATCAAGAAAGTTTTCTGGCGCCGTTGCCGGGGACTCCAGTCTTCAAGATAGGGGAGTTGCACGCTATCTTTTACCTTTGCTTTTTAGCCTTGTTAGTTTCCTTTTTAGTTTTTGCTTTAGAGTCTTACACCAAAAACCACAAAAAATTAGTTACTTTGCTTTGTTTAGTCAGTATGCCTAAATCCTTTGCCTCTAGTGTTGCACCCGAAGGAGAGATTCTCACCTTCAAACAAAGGGTTGGAGAAAGTTTGAAAGATGCTTGGTATAGAATTAAAATTCTCAAGATAGAGCCACCAAGAAGCAATCCACCACTATTTTGCTTAGAAATTTTTATGTTGGTATTACCTCTTGGCATAGGTTTGTTCTAGACACAGCAATAGGAGGGAATTTCTTGGAAGCTCTCGTTGGGGAGGCTCTTAACGTTATGGAAAATCTTGTTGGAATCCCACCTATTGTTGACATTAAGGATGATATCACTTTAGCTCATGTTATGAGTAAACTTGAGAAGATAGATCTAGAGATGCCAAGCATGAGTAAAATAAATGAAGTAGATCATAGCATTCAAGGGAACTTAAATAGACTTGATAGCTCCATGCACAAAATGAGCAAAACTTTGGAGACCCTTAAATCCCATGATTTGGACACTTCTAGGATTGATAAGATTGAGGATATTTTTGGAACTTTAGGAACTACTCTATCCTCCATCAAGACTAAAAATGTAGAAACCCCGGCAAGGAAGGGACCTAGGTTCGTCAACGTACGCAAGGTTCCTCAACCCAAAACGAGTATACCTATTGCTAAGGGTGTTGAAACTGTGAAGACCTTGGAAGAGATACCTCTCTTAAATAGAATTAGAAATGAAATTCCTATTGGTCTTACCACCTTTGCTTTTTTTTCTAGAAGTGTTGCCACTAAGCCTCTCTTTGAGAGTTCCCTTAAGACTAGTTATATTATTGAAGAGCTCTTTGATGATCTTGATGATGGCTCAGTTGATACAATTTGATCTTCTTGCATTATGCCTAGCTCAAAGGCATAAAAGAAAGCGCTTGTTGGGAGGCAACCCAATTTGTTTTTTACTTTCAGTTTTAGTGGTCTTGATGCTTGTTAATACTGTAGCAACATCACTGTATCTTTATTTTTAAGCTTTGTGCCAAGTTATAGCCTCTGATTGCAAGAAAGTTCAAAAATTGTGACATGCTGTCCAGAAACAGATTCCGTCTGATTGACGGAAAAATTCACCAAAAATCACTAGTTCATCTTTTTGATCTAATTTTTTTTGCAGCATGCTCTATATATTTTCCTTTCTGGCATATATTCTGAGTTTTTTGATTTGAGTTGCAGAAGTGCCTCAAATAAATTATTTACTACCTGTTGTTCTGTTTTTCACAGTTTCTGCCATGTTTTGCGTTTTCATCATTTTGCAAATCCTAAGCTTACTTTTTTATTTGCAAAAAACTTTTGGAAATCATGAGAAATAGTAGATTTTCATGAAAATATTTATTTCCAGCAGGTAATGAATTATTTTATTAAGGATACTAACCACTCTAATCAGCTTATGATGAGTTTCGTATGAAGGGAGTTTTCAAGTATGTGATCGTAGATGATGAAAGAAGATACAAGAGTGTCAAGCGCTCAAGCTTGGGGATTCCCCCATGCACCCAGAGAAATATTCAAGGAGACTCAAGCGTCTAAGCTTGGGGATGCCCCCGTGCATCCCCTTCTCTATCAACAATCATCAGTTCGTCCATCTCCATGCTATATTTTTATCACTTTATATGTTATGTGATATGCTTGGAGCGTCCCGTTATTTACTTCTTAGTTTGTTTTAGTTTTTCTTGCTGTTCATAACAAGTCGGAACCTAGCCTACCTTGTTTGGGATAGAAACACGCTCCATTCCACTCTAGAACACAACATAGGTTTTCATGCTTATCTTTTTTGTGTGTTCTCTATCTTTACTTAGCTACCGTCATGCTTAGCTCTTAGTTTTCATGCTTATCTTGTTTAGAGAGTTGGATCGTTGCACTGAGTTGTGTGTCTTGCATGAGTAGGTAATTGAGATTGCTATTTAAGTATAGTAGTAACTTGCAATAGTTTTGAGGTATTGATATGAGTAATGTTTGGACTATTGGTGCTAAGAGCTTGAGCCTATTAGTGATAGGTGTAGTATTTTGGGAAATCCGTGTGTTTTCAAAAACTAAAAATTAGTTGACAACTCTAGCTACTAAATTGATCGCTAACCTCTGGAGGGGTTGGGATATATAGAGTACCCTCACGTTACCATGAGTCGAGGATGCGCAAGGATAACCAAACCTCCAAACACTCCTCCTCGGGGTACTTGTCTCTTTGTGAATTTCCTAACTAGATAGAGAGTTGTCGATACTAAGTGTATGAGTTCTTCACACTAATGTGAGTATTCGATTGTTGGCACTTCCACCATCCATATTTTGCTAGCCTCTCCAGTACCGTGCATTGCCCTTTCTCACATTGAGAGTTGGTGCAAACTTCGCCGGTGCATCCAAACCCATGACATGATATGCTCTGTCATACATAAGCCTCATTATATCTTTCCTCAAAACAGCCACCATACCTACCTATTAAGGCATTTCCATAGCCTTTCCGAGATACATTGCCATGCAACATCCACCATCTCATGACTTGATCTTCATGACATACATGTTTTTGCTTGATCATAGAGCCGCATGATAGTTGGGCCTTGCCCCAATTATTGCTACATGACGTGCTAGTATCATTGCATATCCTGCTACACTGGCAGAGGCATACATTTGCATAAATCATGATTGTTTTCACTTGTCTTTATGTTGAGTACTTATTATAAAGTGTGATGATCTTCTTTATATTCATGTATAACATAGAGTGTTGCCCTTAAGTGAGGAAAAGATCCCAAAGAGGACCAAAAACAAGATCCCAAAGAGGAAAAATGAGAGATAAATAGAAAGAGCCAAAGAGGCCACACAAAAAAGAGAAAGAGAAAAAAAGAGAAATAAAAATAGAGAAGGGGGCAACACTACTATTCCTTTTGAAAGATCCACATTCGTACTCCATTGCTATATTTGTACTACATAGAGATTATCATTCATGCATAACTATGTGGGGACCCTTACACTATAGAACTTGGTTTGCATATTCCAATGATGAGCCTCCTCAAATGAGCTCTAGGTCTTCATGAGCAATCAAGTTGGATGCACCCGCACTAGTTCCATTAGAGATCTTACCTTAGCTCATATGTGCATCCGTTACATGGCAATCCCAGTCCTCACATCATATCTATCATATGGCTTTCTCTCGCCTATGGTTGTCCTCATTGATGTGAGCCTTTCACACATTTTTGTCTTCCTTCCCCATCATTATTCTATTTTCCATCCTAAGTGCCAACATATCTTGCTTACGCTCATCCATTGCATGAGTGCTCAAAGTCGAAAGGGAGAGGATCATTTTGACTTGTGCCTGACTAGTGGTCTGGGGATGACTCAAAATAAGATTTCGAAGGAGACCAAGTGTGAGGTTTATGATCTCAACCCATCTCCCAGTTCTTGCACGCAAACACCATTTGGAGACATTCGAGTCACGGACAGCGAGAGCTCTTGCACCTTTATGTTCTTACTTTGCTAAACTCAATACTAGATATAAACTCTTGCTTGTTATTGTCTTGACTTGAATTGCATATCTTGCTTGCTTTACTTTGAAGTTCTTATATGTGTGTTAGCATGTCACCACAGAAATTATTATGTTATCATTTATCTACTCGAGGACGAGCAGAATTAAGCTTCGGGACGTTGATACGTCCCAAACGTATCTATAATTTCTGCTTGTTCCATGATCTTTTGGGTGACATTGTTATATGTTTTGCTACACTTTTATATCATTTTACACATATTTGGACTAACCTACTAACTCAGTGCACCCAGTGCCAGTTTCTGTGTGCTGATTTCTATTTTGCAGGGGCTTTTACCCAATTTTCCGAAGCCCGAAAAATTCCAGGAAAATAATATAAAAAATCAGCGTAACGGAAGCTTCTACATCACCGAAGATCGGCCAGAGGGGGCCAGGGGCCGTCCAGGTGACCCCTGGCGCGGCCTACCCCCTGGACGCACCAGGAGGCCGCCTAGGTGGGTCCCACCTCCTCCGGTGTCCTCCTTTGGCCTATATTTAGAGTCCTGAGAGGAAACCCTTCCATCACATCCAGAACCGTGAATTTCTCCATCGTTCCGCCACCGCATCGCTTCCGAGATCGGGAGCGTCAGGAGACCTCTTCCCGGCACCCTGCCGGAGGGAGGATTGACCTCCTGGAGCTTCTCCACCGCCATGGACGCTTCCCGGACGTGCCATGAGTAGTCCTCCTTGGACCATGAGTCGATGACCGGTAGCTATGTGATGTCTTTTCTCCAGTCTTGTGCTTCAATGGTTAGTCCTTGTGAGCGGCCCTACATGATCAAGGCATCTATGTAATTCTCTTGCTATTGCTATGATTGGTTTGTTGGGATCCGATGGATTATGAGATTATGTTCAGATTGTTATTAGTTATATATTTGGTTATCCTTTTATATTATGTTCCTTAGTGATTCATGCATGTTCTCCGTTGCTATTTATTGCTTTGACCGAGTAGTAGATTGTAACTCCAAGAGGGAGCGTTATGCATGATTGTGGGTTCATGCCCCTCGATGTCTAGCTTGAGTGACATAAACATGAGACTAGGGGATGTGCTGTTGCCACCAGGGAGAAAACAACTCTGCTTGTGACCACGGTTGCAAGGATTGTTTACCTTACGCATAGTTCGATAATGCAGTTGTCCGTTGCTTTGAGTTTACACTTTGGGTGGGGCTCGCGACTTAATACCGGTGAGATGTTCTAGATAGATATCTCAAGGTGGACGATTAGTAAGTAGATGTTGATGAATAAACGATCTACTTGTCTTGGCGTACTGCCCATTACTATTGAACCTCTAACTATCAAGTAGCATAATTAGCATTGCGGTGCGTTCATAATTCTGTCAATTGCCCAACTGTGATTTGTTTACCCAAGCATAGTTGTTTATCGTCTTTTGGGAGAGAGACTTCACTAGTGAACATCGTGTGACTCCGGTCCATATCACCGTCATTGTTTACACCTCCATCATGTACCATTTTCATTTACTTTTCCATTGCAATCACTATTACTTTTCCCGCTTGTGTTTTGATCCTTTGCAAACTACAAGGCCAGAGAGATTGACAACCTCTCTGTACTCGTTGGGAGCAAAGTTATTTGTTTTGTGTGCAGGTCCATGTCTTTTGCTGACCAGGACAATAGACACCTACTTGTTGATCCTAGGAGTCCTCCTGGTTCGATAAACCTTACAGTTCCCGTGTGAGGGAAAACTTGCTGCTGACTACATCTCAACCTTCCACTTGGGGTAACCAACAAGGTGCGAAAAGTATATACATCATCTCGTCATCACCTGTCAACTATAAAAATATGACCAAATATGGCATAGTCTATTCTATAGGTGAACCAGGGGAGCCCACTACACTTGAAAATGCACTTGGTGATGAAAAATGGAAAAAGGCAATGTGTGAAGAGTACCAGGCTTTACAAAGTAATAAAACATGGCATCTGGTTCCTCCATGACAAGGTAAAAATCTCATTGATTGTAAATGGGTTTTTAGAAGTAAGAGAAAGTCTGATGGAACCATTGATCATTATAAAGCAAGGCTTGTGGCAAAGGGCTTCAAACAACAGTATGGTATAGACTATGATGATACTTTTAGTCCAGTTGTTAAAGCTGCCACCATTCGCTTGGTCTTGTCCATTGTTGTTTCCAGGGGATGGAGCCTTCGACAGCTAGATGTACAGAACGCGTTCCTCCATGGTGTTCTACAAGAGGAAGTGTATATGAAACAACCTCCTCGGTTTGAAAGTAAATATGCACCCCATCTGGTATGCAAGCTTGATAAGGCATTGCATGGACTGAAGCAAGCCCCAAGAGCATGGTACTCCAGGCTCAGTACAAATATGCAAACACTTGGTTTTGTTCCATCAAAATCTGACACCTCATCGTTCATCTATACAAAGTTCAATACCTCCATATTTGTTCTCATCTATGTTGATGATATCATTGTCACAAGCTCTTATGATGAGGCAATTTCAGGATTGCTGAAAGACTTGAGTGTAGAATTTTCTCTTAAGGATTTAGGAGAACTCAATTACTTCCTAGGAATTGAAGTGAAGAAACACAATGGTGGGCTTCATCTCTCTCAGGAAAAATATGCTACAGATTTGGCAAGAAAGGCAGGACTTCAAGATTGTAAACCTACACCCACTCCATTGTCTAGTACACATTTTTTTTCACTTATGGAAGGAGAACTCCTCAGTACAGATGAAAGTACAAAATACAGAAGTCTAGTAGGTGCTCTTCAATATTTGACACTTACAAGACTTGATATTTCCTTTGCTGTCAACAAAGTTTGTCAATTTCTGCATGCACCCACCACAGTTCACTTAACTGCTGCCAAACAAATAATCAGATATGTGAAACATACCTTGAGGATTGGTATGAACTTCATCAAGTCACCTTCTACTTTTATCAGTGCCTTCTCTGATTTAGATTGGGCAGGTCTGGATGACAGGCGCTCAACAAGTGGTTTTGTAGTATTTTTTGGACCTAACCTTATATCTTGTTGTGCCAGAAAGCAAGCCACTGTCTCCAGATCCAGCACTGAGGCATAATATAAGGCATTGGCCAATGCAACAACTGAACTTATATGGGTACAATCTATGTTAAATGAGTTGGGTATAAAGAGCTCTAAAGCTCCCTGCTTATGGTGGGATAATCTTGGTGCAACATACTTGTGTGCAAATGCAGTCTTTCATGCCAGAACAAAACATATTGAGATAGATTTTCACTTTGTCAGAGAAAGAGTGGCTAGCAAAATGCTAGACATTCAGTTCATCCATTCATGTGATCAAGTTGCAGATGGATTCACAAAAGCTTTGCCCACAAGAAGTTTTGAAGACTTCATACATAATCTCAACCTGATGAAGTTGTGACTAAGGGTGGGTGTTTAACATAGATGATTTCAGCTACATGACTTGTGCACCAAGGACTCCAAGGGGAATCAATACTGGTAGAGATAGGATCTAGTTTAAACCTCTCGTATCTATATTTCAGTTGTAATTAGATTAGCTCTATCCCTACTTGCCTTGATCTCCAAGATGTACTTTAAACATGTATGCACTATCCAGGGTTCGGTGCCCTTGCTATATAACATGCAACACGTCCCTCACATCGAGGTAAGACGTTTCGCCAATCGCACACAAATTAGTTAGCTCCAGTATACATGACCAAGGAACTTGAGGAGAAGCAGGCCTGGATATCTCACCTCCATGGCCATGGTTTGTACTTTTCTCATGTCAGTTTTCTTTTGGAGAGCTCCCTTTTATTCTTGCCGAAGAACACATAAATTTATTTATTTTGATATGCTCAATGGTTGTTGACAAGCAAAAATCTCGAGGTTGTGGCAGATTATGTTTCAAAATGCATCACGCACAACCCTCAATTAAAAGGACAAGAATGCTCAAAAATTTGTTATGGATTCTACAACCTATTATTTTTTCTGCTTTTCAATTATGTCCTCTACCTTTTACTTTTATACTGATTCTCATTCTCTATCTAAATATGTAGTGGCAATGAAATCAGACATGTTCTCTGTGGTCATTGTGTTGATGAATTTAATGTCGAGAGTGTATGTTCTTTTGCAAAAGGCCCCAGCTATTGTCTGAGTGCACTGCCAAAATACTTTCAAGGTCCTTATTTTAATCACGGGTTGCATCATCTAAAAATTTATCCCTCTCTAATTAGAATAGTATGTTTCTTGATTTTGCTTTGATGTATTAGTGATAAACAATTGATTTTTTTGTCATTTGCACTCATTGCAGTCTTGGGTAACTATGCTTACTATTTTTTCGTATAAAGCATTGTGCATTACAACAATATTTTAAGTGGTCCGCCCATGTGGATACTGCACATTATGTTTTCGTGTGGCTTAGTCTTAATATCTACATGTAGCTTCTTGTTTCTCTTTATGAATACTTAAGGGTCGACCAGGATGTTTAATTTGCTAACACAGTGAATATGGTGTTTCAAATGATTCTTGACACCAAGAGATGATATTGGTTTGTTCGAGTTGCATCATCTAAAATTTATTTCTCTCTAATAAGAACATTATGGTAGTAACGATTTCATGATTTTCTTTGATGTATCAGTGATAAACCATTGATCTTTTGTCATTTGCACACATTGCAGTCTAGGTAACTATGCTTACTATTTTTTACTATAATTCATCGTTCATTACAACGATCTTTTAAGTGGTCCGCGCATGTGGATAGTGCACGCTATGTTTTCATCTAGCTTAGTCTTAATATATGCATGTAGCTTCTTGTTTCTATTTATGAATACTTAAGGGTTGACCAGGATGTTTAATTTGCTAACACAATGAATATGGTGTTTCAAATGATTCTTGACATCAAGAGGTGATATTAGTTTGTTCAGGTTCTCAAGAATACACCACATGAATCCGACGACATTCATAGGATTCTGTCATGAAGATGGGAGAAACATCATGGTCTATGTAGCAAATACGACATCTATTTTTGATGACTCTACCTTAGAGATACAAGTACTAGTAGAAAACAGGGCTTTGGTCCAGGCAATGAAAGGGCTTTAATCCCGGTTCTGTTATGAACCGGGACCAATGGGTGCATTAGTCCCGGTTCATGAGGCCAGGGCGCCGCCAGGACCAGGTTCTCGGTTCGTCTGACCCCTTTGGTCCCGGTTATAGACACGAACTGGGACCAATGGTCCTCCCTCCTGGCGCAACGCCTTTAGTCCCGGTTGGTGGCTGGAACCAGGACTAAAGGTCAGTATTCTGTCCCGGTTCTGGCCACCAGCCGGGACCAAAGAGATGCCTATATATACTTGCCCCTGCCCACCCTCTCCTCTGTTTTTTACCGTAGAAGGCGGGAGGTGTGTGTGCTGCTCTGTTCTGCCTTCCTATGCACATGAGGTGTTCGATGAAATGCCCGAGCCACACTTAAGATTTTTCCTCTCCAAGCTCCATTTTCCTCAAGATTTGTTTAGGTTTGGCGGTGCACCAACTACACAAGTGTTCTAAAAGGTTAGCTACTTCATCCTTTCATCGCTCACTGCTAGTTTAGCTCATTTCAAATGCTCTGGAAGTAGAGTGCTTTGTGGGTTTTAGTGTAGGAGTGTATGTGGGAGTTCTTTTGATTTAGATGCACAATTTGGGCTCAAATTAATTTCTTAGAGTCTGCACATGTGTAGGGTGTCGTCCCATCCCCGTCCTCACCATCGTCGATCGCCCGCGCCGATCTCGTCGCCGACACCACCATGGTGAGCCTCTTGTTCTTATCTTCTTTTTAAAAGGAAAAAATTTCTTACTTGTATGATTTAGATAGATACTTGCATAAATTTCTTACTTTTATTATTGTTTGTTATTATTTAGTGCGATGGTTTTGGTATCCGCCCACGCCAGCCTCGTCCAACCTATGATTCGGACATGGTATATTTTCTTCTATAACTATTTGTTTCATTTAGTGTTTATGACAATTATGGCGACCAACGTGACATGGATGTTTTTATCTAGGAGGTATGTGAACCGGAAATTCCAACCGACCCTCTTGTCAAGAGGTTAAATTTAGTTGAAAAATAAAACAATTACTTGAAGAAAAAATTGAAAATAATTGAGGAGAAGAATATGGAATTGGAGTTCCATGTTGCCGATGTTGTCTATGATCACAAGATCAAGATGGATGCAATGCAGTTGAAGATGGATGCAATGCGCTTGAAGATGGATGCAATGCGCTTGAAGATTAGGTATGTTAGAAAATATGCCATTGATAAAGAGGCTTGGTATCATTATGCTGTTAGGTCAATTGTTACCTTAGTTGCAATTTTGATCACATTTGTTGTTGCATTAAAATGTTTTACATAGTTGTATGTTGTTTTATGAGAACTATATATGAACTTTATGTATATATTTTTGCAGTAATAACATGACACACGTCCTAGTTCATCTAGTCGACGAGATTGGCATTCTGGGCCCTGTATTTCTTCACAATATGTTCCTTTTTAGAGGTTCATGGGAGTCTTAAAGAAATATGTTTGTAACCATGCTAGGACAGAAGGAAGCATCTCCACGGGCCCTCAAACAGAAGATGTCATTGGGTTTTGTGTTGACTTCATTCCTCACCTTAAGAAGATTGGTCTCCCTCAATCGCGGTATGAGGGGAGACCGACTGGAAAAAGGCACGCTAGGAGCGGACTCAATAATATGTAGGGACAGACATTCTTTGGCTCAAGCACACTACACAGTTCTACAGAATTCTACCTTGGTGACCCCGTACGTCAATGAACACAAGAATATTCTGCGCTCCAAACACCCGGAGTAGTGTGACGACTGGATTACATGTGAACATATTAGGACTTTCAACAGCTGTTTGCAAACACATCTCATGGGTGAAAACACCATTGAAGATGAGTTGTACTCGGTGGCCAGGGGACCGTCCTCGACTCTATTGACTTACAAAGGGTACGAGATAAATGGGAATACATTTTACACGATCGCCCAAGATCAAAAGAGCACCAACCAAAATAGTGGTGTCCGCTTCAATGCAACAACCAAGAGGGGAAATGACACATATTATGGTTACATAGTGGACATATGGGAACTTGACTATGGACATGATTTTAAGGTCTGTTTGTTTTGGTGCAAATGGGTCAATCTGTCAGGAGGCAGGGTACAGGTAGATACATAGTACGAAATGACAACAATGGATGTGAACAATCTTGGGTACACAAATGAACCATTCATCCTAGCCAATGATGTGGCGCATGTTTTCTATGTGAAGGGCATGTCTACCAAACCAAGAAAAAGAAAAGATCAGGAAACAAATACATCATACGATGAGCCAAAGTGCCACATAGTTCTTTCAGGGAAAAGAGACATCGTGGGAGTGGAGGGGAAGACAGACATGTCTGAAGATTATGAAAAGTTTCATGAAATTCCTCCCTTCAAAGTGAAGGCTGACCCAAGCACCCTATTAAGCAATGAAGATTATCCATGGTTATGGCGCAATAAGCAAGGGACACACAGGAAAAAAGTGAAGACTTTCTCTCCAGAACTATTCTGATGATGGATTTGATTATGCGAAGAAATGAAATCCCTTTGTAGTAGATGAATTTTCGTCCTAAATCCTCATACTTCGAAAGAGATTCTCCATTTTGTACACGAAATGCATCCAATTTTTGCCGTAACCCTGTCTACTTTTTAGGACATGCTATGTGGGTGAAATGATGATACCATGCCAACTTTCAACCTTTTCAGAGTTCATTTGTAGAGTTTTCCAATTTCAGGGTCATTTAGCTCAAAAAATCAGTTAATGCACGAAAAATACCAAATGAAGTCAAAAAGGGATGAAAATTTATGATGTGGCTTTGAATGGTTCTTGTTGAACGCACAAAAAGTCTGGAGTTGAAATAAGTTCAAAAAAATGAAATCCCTTTGTAACACACGAGTTTCGTGTGAAACCCTGGTTCTTCGAAAGAGATTGTCGATTTTGTACACGAAGTGCATCCAGTTTTTGTCGTAACCCTCTCAATTTTTTAGCACATGCTATGTGGGTGAAATGATGATACATGCCAACTTTCAACCTTTTCAGAGTTCATTTGTAGTGCTTTTCAATTTTAGAGTCATTTAGCTCAAAAAATCAGAAAATGCACGAAAAAAATACCAAATGAAGTCAAAAAGGGTTGAAAATTGAAGATGTGGCTTTGAATGGTGCATGTTGAATGCACAAAAACCCTGGAGTTGAAATAAGTTTAAAAAATGAAATCCCTATGTAACACATGAGTTTTCGTCTGAAACCCTAATACTTCGAAAGAGATTGTCGATTTTGTACACGAAGTGCATCCAGTTTTTGCCGTAACTCCATCAACTTTTTAGCACATGCTATGTGGGTGAAATGATGATACCATGCCAAGTTTCAACCTTTTAAGAGTTCATTTGTAGTGCTTTTCAATTTCAGGGTCATTTAGCTCAGAAAATCAGTAATTGCACGAAAAATACCAAATAAAGTTAAAAGGGTTGAAAATTGATGGTGTGTCTTTGAATGGTGCATGTTGAACGCACAAAATCTCTGGAGTTGAAATAAGTTCAAAAAATGAAATCCCTTTGTAACACATGAGTTTTCGTGTGAAACCTTCGAAAGAGATTATCTATTTTGTACATGAAGTGCATCGAGTTTTTGCCCTAACCCTCTCACCTTTATATCACATTCTATGTGGGTCAAATGATGATACCATGCCAACTTTCAACATTTTTAGAGTTCATTTGTAGTGCTTTTCAATTTCACGATCATTTAACTCCAAGAATAAACTAATAGCAAAAATAATGAACTAAAAAGAATCAAAATAATATTAACTAAAATGATCAAAGTATTGATTTGTTAAAAAGAATGAACTAAAAATAATCAAAAAAAATATTAACTAAAATTATCAAAGTATTTAGTTGTTAAAAAGAATGAACTAAAAATAATGAACTAAAAACAATGAACTAAAAAGAATCAAGTAAAACATTAACTAAAAAGAATGAACTAAAAAGAATCAAAAAAACATCAACTAAAAGAATTATCATAAAGTTTTTTTTGTTAAAATCTTTAATAGCAAACTAAAATAACAGAAAAAATATCTTTACTAGGAAACTAAGATAACAGAAAAAATCTTTAATAGCAAAGAATTCAAATTTGAAAACTACTCGCGCTAACAGAAAGTTTATAATTTTTGTTTCTAAAGCAAAAAAGAATCACTCAAATACTCTAAATATTTAGGTGGTTGCCACAGCAAATTCTAAGAATTTTCATAAAGTATTTTTTGTTAGAAACTTTAATAGAAAACTAAAAAGCTTTTCTAAAACTCTAACAACGAAAGGAATCAACTAAAAAGAATCAATCAAAATATTTTGTTGTGATCAACTAAAACAAAACTATAATATTCTTCAATAGAAAAAAGAATCAACTAAAAAGCTTTTGTAAACCCGAGGTTATGATCAAAGTATAATTTTGCAAAAAAATAAAAAAATGCCCTCCTAATAAGCCACCATGGCGTGCATACGACTAGAAACCCAACTATACTTGGGCCAGGATGCAGGCCCACGGGGCAATTAGGCCTAACACGGCACAGAAAGTGTTAGGCATGTACTCCGTGCTCGAGAGGAGCTCCAGAGGTAAGCCGCAACAGGACTTATAAACCACTGCCAGCGCCCTTCGCTTGGTGAGGGTGGACTAAACTCCCACCACCCCGCTCGAGAGCCAGGAACAACCCTTTAGTCCCGGTTGGTGGCTCCAACCAGGACTAAAGGACCCCTTTAGTCCTGGTCCAAACCACCAACGGGGACTAAAGGTCCGACGGTTTCGCGCCCTTTGGGCTGGTGAAATTCAACTTTAGTCCTGGTTGGTGGCTCCAACCGGGACTAAAGGGTCACCAACCGAAATTAAAGGGGTCATGTAGTCCCGGTTGGAGCCACCAACCGGGACTATAGGGTGGGGTATATAAGCAACCCTTAGAGAACCCCCCAATCTCTCCCATTCTCCCCCCAACGTCGAACCATAACACGACACCGCGAGGCTACTGCGCCGGAGATCGTCGTCGCCTTCGAGCCTGCTCAGCCTCGTCGCCGGGCCTCCTCACCATCGCCGCCCCCGTCGAGCTTCAATGCTTCGACTATGAGGACCGGTGTCATTCTTCGTCGATCCCGCCCCCGTCGAGCTCTCCGCTGCTTCCTCCTGTGGCCGCTACCATTGTCCGTCGATCCCGTTGCCTTCTGCTGCTACTAGTCCATCAACGAGCCTTTGTGTGCTCCTCGGTGAGCACCACTCTTTCTGCCTCTGTTTCCTACCTCAATCTGTCGCCGGGGCCGTGAGCCCCGTTTGGGTGTTAATACCATAGATTTGATATGCGTACGTATGCATTTGTTAAGGGGAAACACTTCTTATCAGAAGTCTGGTACGAAAGTTTTGTCAGACCGGTCCGGCGTTGTTGATTCACTTTTAATCCCACGGTCCATATTCTATACAAATCTCCAATCTCCTCAATTAATCCCACAATTTAATCCATCTTCCGAGTAAATCTCGCACCCTACCCCATCCCAACCACCTCACAACGTCCAGGCTGGGCGAGTATATCGCATCCCACGGATGAGCTCGTGGTGACCACGACGACTACTTTCGCCGCCATCTCCACGCCAAAATCTCGCGACGGCTACAACTGCTCCATATCATCGGTGCAGCATCCCGCCCGCATCTTCTCCGTCGATCCCTGCTCTCACCTTCAGTCGACCATGCCCGCTTCACCGCCCCGGTCCCCCGCCAGAACTTTCCTCATCACCATCCCTCCCACCGCGCTGGTGCGCCGTTTTGGCTCGGCAAAGAAGCTTTGCGAACGTCCCAGGCTTCGTCCCGCTAGTATGTACTCACCCAAACTAGGGTTGATTAATCACATCTTTGATTCGAATTTGATCTCCTGTTCTAATTTGTGTTAGTTTGGTTGCAATGCTTGCTTCGATGAAACTTGTTTGAGTGTATCTATGTTATATCCGATGTGAAATGGATCACTATGTCATCTATGATTTTTTTTTTATTTTTTTGTGCAAATCACAATAACCTGATTCAATTCCCAATATCTTTTTATGTGTTGTGATTGATTATGCTGTGATTGATTATTATCCTTTTATGTGCTGAATGAGCAGGTTTCCGTACGTGATGCCCATCCCAGTAGGAATGCTCAACAAAAATTGAGGAATCACCAAGAGACACGAGATTGATTCCTGTACCTAGAGTGCCACCCCTTCTTGATAGTGATGGGAGAACGTCCGGTCGGTGATACATCTCCATCGTATCTACTTTTCCAAAATCTTTTGCCCTTGTTTTGGACTCTAATTTGCATGATTTGAATGAACTAACCTGGACTGATGTTGTTTTCAGTAGAATTGCCTTGGTGTTGTTTTTGTGCAGAAATGAAAGTTCTGAGAACGTCCTAAAAATTTACGGAGAATATTTCTAGAAAATATGAAAAATACCTGCGCAAAGATCCACCGGAGGGGATGGGCCAGTGGGCCACAAGCCCTGTAGCCGCCACACCCTGGTGGCGGCTAGCAAGCTTGTGGGGCCCACGTGGCTCTGCTGCCCCCAATCTCAGCTCTATAAGTTCACTTTCGTCCTAGAAAAAATCAAGAGAGAAGATTTCGTCGCGTTTGCAATACAGAGGCGCCGCCACATCCTGTTCTTCATCTGGAGGGCAGATCTGGAGTCCGCTTTGGGCTCCGGAGAGGGGAAATCGTCGCCATCGTCATCATCAACCTTCTTCCCTCTCCAATTCCATGAAGCTCTTCGTCGTTCGTGAGTAATATATTCGTAGGCTCGCTGGGCGGTGATGGGTAGGATGAAATCTATCATGTAATCGAGTTAGTTTTGACGGGGATTGATCCCTAGTATCCACTATGTTCTGAGATTGATGTTGCTACTACTTTGCCATGCTTAATGCTTGTCACTAGGGCCCGAGTGCCATGATTTTAGATCTGAAATTATTATGTTGTCACCAATATATGTGTGTTTTAGATCCGATCTTGCAAGTTGTAGTTACCTACTATGTGTTTTGACCCGGCAACCCCGGAGTGACAATAACCGGAACCACTCCCAGTGATGACCATAGTTTGAGGTGTTCATGTGTTCACCAAGTGCTAGTGCGTTGGTACGGTTCTTTATTAAAAGGAGAACCTTAATATCCCGTAGTTTCCTTTTGGACCCCGCTGCCACGGGAGGGATGGACAATAGATGTCATGCAAATTCCTTTCCCTAAGCACGTATGATGACACACGGAATGCATGCCTACATCACATTGACGAACGGGAGCTAGCCACATATCTCTCCGTGTTATAACTGTTGCATGATGAATATCATCCAAACAAATCACCGACCCATTGCCTACGAGTTTGTCCTACTGCTGCTGTTACTTGTCTTGCTCTGCTGCTACTGCTGTTACTTGTCTTGCTCTGCTGCTACTGCTGTTACTTGTCTTGCTCTGCTGCTACTGCTGTTACTAATGTCGCTTGCTATTGTTACTACTTGCTACTGTTGTCATTACTGCTGTTCCTTGCCACTGCTATTACTCGTTACACTGCTGCTACCTGCTACAATTTTGATTCGCTGGTCGTTGATGGGAACAGACAATTTCCGTCAACGGGCAACTTCTGGCGCCATTGATACAATCGTTAGGAATAGTCTGCCGTCAACAGATCGTTTCTGACACCGTTGTTATCATACTACTTTGTTGCTGACTCTTTGCTTGCAGATACTAATCTTTCAGGTGTGGTTGAATCTGACACATTGAGCTGCTAATACTTGAGAGTATCCTCTCACCTCCTATTGGCGTATCAACAAATTTGGGTCGAATACTCTACCCTCGAAAACTGTTGCGAACCCACGCGCTGGTGGGCCATCAACAACATTCTTCTAGTTTCGTTGCCGGGGAGTGCTAGCAGCATTCTTCTGGCACCGTTGCAGGGGAAGGTCTGTTGTCACAGAGTCAACATTTTTCTGGCACCGTTGCCTGGGAGGTATTGCTATATTCTCTGAGTTACTGGGATTTATATCTACTGATCACTATGAAGAATCTGAAGGATCCGAAAACCAAAGTCTTGCCCTCAACTACGAGGGGAGGTAAGGAACTGCCATCTAGCTCTGCCCTTGATTCACCTTCAGTTATGAGTAAGTTTGCGACATCACCTCCTGCTAGAAATCTTGATATGTCGCCTGTGCTTGATGATGCTTATGATGCTACTGCTAGAGATGCTATGCTTCATACTATGTCTGATACTGCTAGAGATGCTATGCCTGATGATGCTAGAGATGCTATGCCTGATGATGCTAGAGATGCTATTTTGTCTAATGATACTATGCTTGATACTGCTAGAGATACTACTTTGCCTGATGTTCCACTAGGGGTGTTCCTTGATGCTCATATTGCTAGAGTTACTGCCAATGCTCGTGATGCTTTTGAAACTGCCGATACTATTGAGATAGAACCTGCTTTTGCTCCTGCTAGATCTAGCTCTCCTAGATATGAATTGCCTGATATACCTGAGGGTTATGTTATGGAGGGAGAGATAACTGAAGATTTTCTTGCGTGTAAGGATGGCTATGACGCTGAGAAATTACTTCTCAAGTGGAAGGAAAAATCTCTGAAAGCTAGGATGAAATACGACCCGAAGTTTTCCACTTCACCCATCTTTATCACCGATAAGGATTATGAATTCTCTGTCAACCCTGAGATAATCTCTCTAGTCGAATCTGATCCTTTCCACGATTATGAGTCTGAGACGGTCGTAGCCCATCTTACCAAACTACACGATATAGCCACCCTTTTCACTAGTGAGGAGAAGATCCGCCACTGCTACATCCTTAAGATGTTTCCTTTCTCTCTAAAGGATGACGCTAAAGCCTGGTTCACCTCTCTTGCTCCTGGATGTGTGAGTAGTCCCCAGGATATGGTCTATTACTTCTGTGAGAAATATTTCCCTGCCCATAAGAAGCAAGCTGCCTTGCAGGAAATATACAACTTTGCTCAACTCCAAGAAGAGAGTCTCCCACAAGCTTGGGGGAGGCTTGTCCAGCTACAAAATGCTTTGCCTGATCACCCTCTTAAGAAGAACGAGATACTTAATATCTTCTATAACAGACTTACCGATGCCTCTAGAGACCATCTAGATAGTTGTGCTGGTTGTGTTTTTAGGGAACGAACTGTAGAACAAGCTGAGACCCTACTGAATAACATCTTGATCAACGATAATGCTTGGACTATTCCCGAACCACCTCCTAAGCCAACTCCTAAGAAAAGAGGTATTCTATTCCTTAGTCCCGAAGATATGCAAGAAGCCAAGAAATCTATGCAAGAGAAAGGCATTAGATCTGAAGATGTCAAAAATCTACCACCTATCGAAGAGATCCATGGTCTCGATAACCCGATACAAGTAGTAGAAGTGAATTCTCTGCGTAGGTTTGATGAGATTGATATTCCTTTTGACAAACTTGCTAGCCTATGCTTTGATGAATTTGACAACTTTGTTGCCAAACAACAGAGTTTCAATGATTATGTTAGCAGACATTTGGAACAAAGTACTCGTATGCTTACCCATTTAAGTGCTTGTGTAGACAGAAATGTCAATGATCTGAAGCTTCTGAGTAAACATGCCTCTATGATTACTACTCAGGTAGAACAAGTACTTAAAGCTCAGAATGACTTTCTCAATGAATTAAATGACAACTCTGTCAGAGTCATTACTAGAGGAGGCAAAATGACTTAGGAACCTTTGTATCCTGAAGGTCATCCTAAGAGAATTGATCAAGATTCTCAAGGAATTAATGCTGATACACCCAGTCATCCTAAGGAGGAGGAGAAGGATGATAGAAACCTACATGCTAGTTCACCAAATACTGTCACACCTGAAGAACCTAATGACATTTCTGCGTCTGATGCAGAAACACAATCTGGTGATGAACATGAACCTAGTGATAATATGGACAGCGATGTTCATAATAATGCTCAACCTAGCAATGATGAGGATGTGGAGATTGAGCCTACAGTTAATCCTGATAACCCACAAACTAAGAGATACGATAAGAATGACTTCACTGCTAGGAAGCATGGTAAAGAAAGGGAGCGATGGGTTTAGAGATCTATGCCATTTCCTCCTAAGCCATCCAAGAAAAAGGATGATGAGGATTTTGAGCGCTTCGTTGAGATGATAAGACCCATCTTTCTGCAGATGCAGTTAACTGATATGCTCAAAATGTCTCCGTATGCCAAGTACATGAAAGATATCGTGACTAATAAAAGGAAGATACCAGATCTTGAGATCTCCACCATGCTTGCCAATTACACTTTCAAAGGTGGAACTCCTGAGGAACTTGGTGATCCCGGAGTGCCCACTATACCTTGCTCCATTAAAGGAAACTACGTAGGAACTGCCTTATGTGACCTTGGAGCCGGTGTTAGTGTTATGCCGCTCTCTCTTTATCGTAGACTTGAACTGGATAAGTTGACACCCACTGAAATTTCTCTGCAAATGGCCGACAAATCAACTGCTTTCCCTATCGGCATTTGCGAGGATGTGCCTGTTGTGGTTGCTAACACCTCTATCTTAACAGACTTTGTTATCTTGGATATTCCCGAGGACGATGCCATGTCTATCATCCTCGGAAGACCCTTTTTAAACACTGCAGGGGCTGTTATAGATTGCAACAAAGGCAATGTCACTTTCCATGTCAAGGTAATGAGCACACAGTGCACCTTCCGAAGAAACGATATCAAGTACATTGCATCAATGCTATCGAAAAGACTTCATCAATTCTTATTGGGAGCTTTGAATGCCCTATTCCTCGTGTCAAGATGAAGTATGATTTGCTTGTTGGGGAGATACATATCCCCATTGAGGTGACTTAGTGGCTATTTGAAAATTCTCCGTTCTCTCTTGCGATTCGAGAAGGTTTTGTCATGAGGACTTGATCAACCCCATTGACGGATTCCTTTCGGTGACCATGAAATGGATGAATCAAAGAGTCACATACCTCTGTTTTGAGCTTTCATTTTCTGTTGCTTAGAAGAAAAATGATAGATTTTAGTTTAGTTTTTTCCTGTTTTCTGTTTTAGCGTACCAGAGAAAAATAGCCCGAAAATAAAAGTTCTTCGATGGTCGTGAAAATCTAGTATGATTTTTTCTGGAATATTTGAAAAATACTGGGCCAGAGAGCTGGCCTGGGGGCCTGACCAGTGGGCCACAAGCCCTGCAGCCGCCGCCCACTGGTGGAGGCTAGCAAGCTTGTGGGGCCCACAGGGACCCCCTCCACTCATTCCAGCTCCCATCCACTTCTTCCACCTCCAGAAAAAATTGTTTCACAGCGCAAACTCGTGTTTTGCTCATTTGGCTGTGATTTTCGATCTCCTTGCTCAAAGCACCATTCTCCGAACCTTTTTGGGGAAATTACTCCTTGGTAAGTGACTCCTCCATTGGTCCAATTAGTTTTTTCTCTAGTGCTTTATCCTTCGCGTATTCTTGCTACCTTGGTGACCCTATTCTTGAGCTAGAAATGTTAATTTTAGTTGGTCCCAAGTAGTTTTAGCGCGTGATATGGTCTCTAGGCACTAGTAGGAGTAGTTGCTAGGAGGTGTGGTTGGTCTTCATTCACTTTTCTCTTGAACTTCAAAAATTTCAGCAAAAGGAAATTATGTTCAGGAGGAAGTTTCATGGTGGTTCCTCATGTAAGAAGGTCCCCGTCTTTCTTTTCGGGAGCCCGAACCTTATCAACTAAGGGACGCACCGGTACAACCATGTGAATGGCCTTCCGATGAGTTCATGATCGAAGCAGGTTTCAAGTATGAGTTTGATACACTTGTCCACAATGCCAGGTTAGAAGAATTCCTCTCAGATAAATGTGAACAGTATGCTATGCTCACCGCCTCTTTCGTGCGTAGATTTGAATTTTCAGTTGCCCGTGACTCATCCATACTGTTTGATCTGTATGATAAATCCTACGCCATGGATTTGGAGGATTTCAATAGGATTTGCAAGATACCCGATGGGGGTAGTATTAATGATCCTTCTAAGTCTTCGGTCAGAGACTTTGTCTCCAGTATAACTGTTGGAGAAACCAGAGATATCACGCAAGCCACCATAGGAAGCATCCATTTCCCTGCCTTGCACTACTTTGCCCTCTTCATAGGTAGGTGCATTAACGACAAGGGTGCACATTGTCACCTATGCGCTTCCGACCTTAGTATCCTTAAGAGCGCAGTAAGAGGTGACAAGAGCTTCAATATGGGAGCTATAATAGCAAGGAGGCTGAATAATAATGCCATTGAGGGGGATTTCTTTGGTGGAATTTATGCTACACGCTTAGCAAATTTTCTTGGAGTATCCATCCGTTCAGAAGACCCCCCTCTCTGTACAGCCTACCTTGATCGTTTCGCTCTAACACACTACCAGTTCCTTGAGAGGGATCATGGATCCCTCCTATACCGCTTGATATTTAACCGACAGCGTGTTTTCCATATTACCCTTCCTGCTCCTGCTTTCTTTGACTTTAAGGTAAAACGAAGATACTACATAACCATAGGAGAGGCAGAGGAGTATGAGAGGGAGGCGACGGCTGCTCGACTACGTGAGGCAGCTATTCAGGCAGTGGCTGCAGCGCTCCCGTATAACACCCATTATGATTTTGGGTTTCGCCAGGACCATCGATGGGAGTAGACCAAGCTAGTCCAAAAGCCTAAGCTTGGGGGAGTACGTGTTCTCACCGACTTTACATTCATGCTTATGCTTTTACTTTGTTAGCCGGTGTTTACACTTTGCCACTGTATTATCCATGCTAGTTTATTTTTGTTTTCTTGTTTTGTGTCCTTTTGAGAAAATCCAAAAAGATTTTTATTTCTTCTTTTGCTTGTTGGGAGCTTTCCCGTGTAAATAGTTTTCTTTTTCTTTGGGTCAAGGTAGAAGATATTGGTTACAATGTTTAGTGGTTCTTGCATGCATACATGTTTAGCTTTCAAAGAGCCATATTACTTTGTCTTCTCCTTTGTGTTTGCGTGCAGATTCAGCTTAGTCCATTGCACGAGCGCTCTTATTATTGTTCACATCGTTCGATCGTGCAAGTGAAAGGCAATAATGATGATATATGACGAAGTGACTAAAACTGAAAAGCTGGTATGAACTCTATCTATTTTGTTTTTGTAAATATGACTAGCTTGTCATGCCTGATTCAGCTTTGTTGTGAGAGAACCATGTTTGCAATGACAACTTAGAGATCATAGTTTCTGATGCCATGCTTAACTAGCTGAGAGCTTATAATCGTTTGTCTTGAATGCCAACGTAGATTTTGAGATGACTATGATGTAGTATGATAGGATGGTATTCTCCTTTGAATGATTCAAGTGGCTTGACTTGGCGCATGTTCATGCATGTAGTTGAAGCAAAATCAACATAGCCTCTATGATGTTCGTGTTCATGGTGATTTATATCTTGTTCATGCTTGCATTCAATGTTAGTCAAACTCATTGCATCTTGATGACTGTTGTCGCTCTCTAGTTGGTCGCTTCCCAGTCTTTTGCTAGCCTTCACTTGTACTAAGCGGAATACTGCTTGTGCATCCACTTCCATAAACCCAAAAGTTTTTCCATGAGAGTCCACCATACCTACCTATTTGCGGTATCTACCCGTCGTTCCAAGTAAATTTGCATCTGCCACTCTCTAAACCTTCAAGAAATAATCTGTTTTGCATGCCCGAACTGCTCGTGTGGTGACAGGGGGCTATTGGTATCTTCCATGCTAGGAATGTTATCCTCGACATGTGTTTATTCACTATCATTCACGAGAAAGGGGCCGGTAATTGGAATGCCCAGTTCCACGCTTAAATCAAAAACATAACTGTAAAACAAGACCCCCCCCGGATTGATGTTAGTATGGACGGTACCCGAGGATTCGGCTAGCCGTGGAGTGTGATTGATTGGTGGTGGGGGAGTTAAAACTTTACTTTTCTGTTTGGGAACCGCCTATAGCATGAGTAGCATGGAAGATATTGATAACTCTTGGTCATTGCGTTGACAAGGAAAGCATGCCACCCAAAATTATTATCTCTTTTTTCAAAACTTGAGTTTGGCACCTCTGCAAATCAATGCTTCCCTCTACGAAGGGCCTGTCTATTTATTTTTCTGTTGAGTCATTCTCCTCTTACATAAGCACCAATTAGAGAGCACCTCTGTCATTTTTATGCTTTGCTTTTGATTGATATTGAGTATGACTATGACTGGATCTTCGTTGCTATGAATTACAATGTTTAGTCAGCCCTTGATCTTTGAAAGTGCTCTGCATTTATGTTTCGCGGTCTCAGAAAGAGCTAGCGAGATACCACCTATTCATATTGCTTCATGCTTGTTTTGATTGAAGTGTTGGTATTTGAAACTCATTATTATTTGCTCGTTAGCTAATTATGCCATTGATATTAGTTTACCGTGAGACCTTTGTGTTACTTGCTTATGTGGTTAACTTGTGATCTTGCTGAAATTTTGGTTAGGAGTTAGACATAGTTGCAACAACAAGATCAAACAGAGTTTGTCAAAGTTTTTCTTTCTCTCTCAGTTTGTCAACTAAGTTGCTTGAGGACAAGCAATGTTTTAAGCTTGGGGGAGTTGATACGTCTCCATCGTATCTACTTTTCCTAACTCTTTTGCCCTTGTTTTGGACTCTAATTTGCATGATTTGAATGGAACTAACCTGGACTGATGTTGTTTTCAGCAGAATTGCCTTGGTGTTGTTTTTGTGCAGAAATGAAAGTTCTCAGAACGTCCTGAAAATTTACGGAGAATATTTCTGGAAAATATGAAAAATACATGCGCAAAGATCCACCGGAGTGGATGGGCTAGTGGGCCACAAGCCCTGTAGCCGCCACACCCCCTGGTGGCGGCTAGCAAGCTTGTGGGGCCCACATGGCTCTGCCGCCCCCAATCTCAGCTCTATAAGTTCACTTTCGTCCCAGAAAAAATCAAGAGAGAAGATTTCGTCGCGTTTGAGATACGGAGGCGCCGCCACATCCTGTTCTTCATCTGGAGGGCAGATCGGGAGTCCGTTTTGGGCTCCGGAGAGGGGAAATCGTCGCCATCGTCATCATCAACCTTCTTACCTCTCCAATTCCATGAAGCTCTTCGTCGTTCGTGAGTAATCTATTCGTAGGCTCGCTGGGCGGTCATGAGTAGGATGAGATCTATCATGTAATCGAGTTAGTTTTGACGGGGTTTGATCCCTAGTACCCACTATGTTCTGAGATTGATGTTGCTACTACTTTGCCATGCTTAATGCTTGTCACTAGGGCCCGAGTGCCATGATTTCAGATCTGAAATTATTATGTTGTCACCAATATATGTGTGTTTTAGATCCGATCTTGCAAGTTGTAGTTACCTACTATATGTTATGACCCGACAACCCCGGAGTGACAATAACCGGAACCACTCCCGGTGATGACCATAGTTTGAGGAGTTCATGTGTTCACCAAGTGCTAATGCGTTGGTCCGGTTCTTCATTAAAAGGAGAAGCTTAATATCCCATAGTTTCCTTTTGGACCCCGCTGCGACGGGAGGGATGGACAATAGATGTCATGCAAGTTCTTTTCCCTAAGCACGTATGACGACACACGAAATGCATGCCTACATCACATTGACGAACGGGAGCTAGCCACATATCTCTCCGTGTTATAACTGTTGCATGATGAATATCATCCAAACAAATCACCGACCCATTGCCTACGAGTTTGTCCTACTGCTGTCGTTACTTGTCTTGCTCTGCTGCTGCTCTTGTTACTTGTCTTGCTCTGCTGCTACTGCTGTTACTTGTCTTGCTTTGTTGCTACTGTTGTTACTTGTCTTGCTCTGCTGCTACTGCTATTACTACTGTCGCTTGCTACTGCTGTCACTACTGCTGTTCCTTGCCACTGCTATTACTCGTTACACTGCTGCTACCTGCTACAATTTCGATTCACTGGTCATTGACGGGAACAGAAAATTTCCGTCAATGGGCAACTTCTGGCGCCATTGATACAATCGTTAGGAATAGTCTGCCGTCAACACATCGTTTCTGACACCGTTGTTATCATACTACTTTGTTGCTGACTCTTTGCTTGTAGATACTAATCTTTCAGGTGTGGTTGAATCTGACACATTCAACTGCTAATACTTGAGAGTATCCTCTCACCTCCTATTGGCGTATCAAAAAATTTGGGTCAAATACTCTACCCTCGAAAACTGCTGCGAACCCACGCGCTGGTGGGCCATCAACAACATTCTTCTAGTTTAGTTGCCGGGGAGTGCTAGCAGCATTCTTCTGGCACCGTTGCAGGGGAAGGTCTGTTGTCACAGAGTCAGTCGGCTGCACGAAATGGTACCTCACATCCTTAGTTTACCTTGGTTTAATTTGATATATTCACCTGACCGAGTTTGTTGTCAAAAGGTCGTCGGCTAATGGTGCAGCTGCAACGCCACTCCATCCATGCCAAACCTTCTTGATGCAACTAATTAACAATGTGGTGACAGAAGGAGACACGTCCACCATAGGAATGAAGCACGATTGCCATCGCAAAGAAGCATGACCAACATTGCAAGGAAGCATGGCTGTATGGCCAACATTGGGAGCAACTATTACCATCACAACAAGCACAGCTAACATTGAAAGGAAGCATGGTTTGCGTCTAGCTGACGGTGTTTGAATTGTTCCTAGATGCCACATTATGTTTTACGGAAGCACATTCTGAATTTTTTCGATGCACATTCTAGTTTCTATGGAAGCAATAGTTCACTTCGCTTTAAACCAATGATGTGTTTCAATGGTAAATAAGTCTGCATGGAAACAAACATCCTTGGGACCGTGGTACGATGGAAGAAATTATCTGGTTTTTTGAAGTATATTTCTACTGCATCACAAACAAAACAAAAAATACACTGACGCATCCATGTAGAAGTAAAATTTGTGTTGTTATAAAAAAAGACTTGTAAAGTTTTCGTATCAAATGAATTTGCATCCGTGTATATTCATGTCATTGATCCACAGAAGTTTCATTGCCAAGCAAATGTTTCCATCAAACATGAATATAGTTTCTGTTACACAAAAAATGTCTCCAAAGCATCTAAAAAATTGTAGCGCAACTTTGGATAATGCTTCGCTGGAACAAATAAATCAATCACACTATCAAATATTCTATTTCCATAGCACATTGCACAATGCTTCCATCAACAAAATAGGACTTTCCATGCCATCCATGAGCTACATATAAAGCATCTACAGAAACATTTATTTTCCTTTACCTTGTTTGTTGGAAGCAAATCTCCAATTTTTGCTAAGCATTGATTTCTGTATTAGTTTGCTGGAAAAAATCACGACTTACCAAAAAAGAAAACAAAAAAGAAAAATAGAGTATGTAACGTAATCTCTGGGAAGAAATAATTTCTATATTTATTTGGTGGAAGCAAATCACAGCTTACCAAAAAAAAACAGAAAATAGAGTTATTACCGTAATTTCGGGGAAGCAGTTTTTGTTTTGGGAATATGTTGATGCATTCAGGCTTCCCTGGCACAATCAGATGCTTCAAAACAATTCAATCGAAGGGTGATGGACTAGTCTGATGAAACATAGCCATCAGTAGTCTAGTTGCTAGTGGTTCGCTTTGTTAAGTCTTTGAATGGAAGTTTCTTTTGGCAACTCTTCCACATAAATGAACTGGAAATCTAGGTTATGTCCCTCGCATTAGTTAAAAATGATGTAAACTAAAAGGAAAAACCAGATATTTCTTTTGTGTTACCTATAGAACATTTCAATGGATTTCTTGTATATCACCAAAACAATATAAATGTCCTCCTTTTTTACTGTTCATCCCATATACACGAGCCAAAACGTCTCTTTCTGCAGAAACATAGATACATGATCCATTGTAGATATTTCGTGGAATATCTTATTTTGAGTTTCCAGTTTTATCGTCCCATAGTGGACATTTTTTTTCTTCTAAATCCATGACATTCATTAGTGGCGATATGTTCAAAATTTATTGACGTTCACTAATTGCTTTTACATTGCCACAAAAAGTTATTTGAATTTTTAATAACATTGTGTTTTCTAAATCACTAGCGCACGTGTCTGCACTGGTTGATGATGAGTATCATATAATTAGTGTATCAGGATATTCTACTATGGGATACAACATGTTCTATAAAGTACATATTGTGAACTGAATTTAATTTGCATCCTCGGATTTATGTAAATAAAAATTGTTTAATTATGGTGCTGCATAATTGTTCACAAGCTCAACAATCAGGTGTTTCCGATATGTTGGTGTTTGATCGATGTACAAATAGAATTTTGATCCTAAATTTAAACTTGAGTGCTGAGCTTACAAATGAATTTATGGGCAGTGCATGTCGATATGGAACTTGTGAAAACTTAAGATTTTATGCGAAGTCGCACAAACTGCAATACTCTTTGTAAGACCGAATAAACAAAGATTACATGGCGTTCAACCTTTGTATGTGACTAATATTCTGTGTATTTTTCACTATTTGCATCATGTCAATGCATTGCGTGTTAACAATTGTTTTTCTTTTTCTTTTGTAGATTAAAACGATAAATAGATGATTGTATGGGTGTGTGGCAAGTATACTATAATGATGATGATGATGCTCCTGTTCATATACTAAAGATCTTTATTAGGCTAATTTTCAAAATAAAGTAGTTTGTCTATTGGAGCATTACTTTTAATACACGACTTCTTTGATTCAAAAAAATCATGGGATTTTTGGATGATTGTATTCTTTGGAATTCTTTAATAAGGGGTTTATCAAGAATGCCCCCATTATGGATGTGCACAAGTTGATCCAATTTTTTCTGATCTCATCTAAGTACCCTAGCTAGCTTCTATATGTCACATTTTGTTGTGTCAAAGTATTGAAGAAATCCACAGCTTCATCATTAGCCGGATGTAACAGGTGCATGATGGTACGAACCTCTCCAAAGTTGTTTTGGAACGGAGTTCCTGATAGGATAATTCGCTTTTTGGTACGAAGTTTAGCAAAGGCCTTCCAAATGGCGATATTCGGAAGGCTCTTGCTAAACTTCATACCAAAAAGCTAATTATCCTATCGGGGACTCCATTCCAAAACAACTTTGGAGAGCTTTGTACCATCATGCGCATGTTACTTCTGGCTAATGATGAAGTCATGGTTTTCTTGAATCCTTTGATAGTAGACAACGTGACATATAGAAGGGTAGATGAGATCAGGAAAAATATGGACCATTTTCTACACATCCAGAATGGCGCCATTTTGTTAAATCCCTTAAAAGTTAAGAGAATCCGTTATGATTTTGAATCTTGTTCCTAACCAGGGACTAAAGGTTCCTCGTATATAAGAAATCACAATCCAAGCATTTAAAAATGTTAAATTTGCATTGAATTTGTTCTCAACGTCAATGATCCATGAGAGAGAGGCGGTCCGCTCGCCCGACCAACTATCGAGGCCATCCAAACCCTAGAAGAAAGAGCGTCGTTGTCGATCTACCCCCTCCTAGGTAACTTCGACATGAGGGGGTACGTTGGACATGCATGAGAGAGAGGCGGTCCGCTCGCCCGACCAACTATCGAGGCCACCCAAACCCTTGAAGAAAGAGCATCATTGTCGATGTACCCCCTCACCGATAACTTCGACGTGAGGGGGGATATCGGACATGCATGAGAGAGAGGAGGTTCGCTCACCCGACCAACTATCGAGGCCACCCAAACCCTAGAATAAAGAGCGTCGCTGTCGATCTACCCCCTCCCCGATAACTTTGACATTAGAGGGGACGTTGGACATGCATGATATAAAGGCGGTCCGCTCGCCTGACCAACTATCGAGGCCACCGAAACCCTAGAAGAAAGAGCATTGTTGTCGATCTACCCCCTCCGAGATAACTTAGACATGAGGGGGACGTCGGACATGCATCAGAGAGAGGCGGTCCGCTCGCCCGACCAACTATCGAGTGTTGAAAATATGCTCTAGAGGCAATAATAAAGTGGTTATTATAATATTTCCTTGTTCATGATAATTGTCTATTATTCATGCTATAATTGTATTAACCGGAAATCTTAATACATGTGTGAATAGATAGATCACATTGTGTCCCTAGTGAGCCTCTAGTTAGCTAGCTCGTTGATCAATAGATGATCGTGATTTCCTGATGATGGACATTGGATGTCATTGATAACGGGATCACATCATTGGGGAATGATGTGATGGACAATACCCAATCCTAAGCACATCACTAGATCGTGTTGTTCGTCTGCTAAAGCTTTTCTAATGTCAAGTATCATTTCCTTAGACCATGAGATTGTGCAACTCCCGGATACCGTAGGAGTGCTTTGGGTGTATCAAACGTCACAACATAACTGCATATGGGATTGATTGAATCCCCGACATCGTGGTTCATCCGATGAGATCATCGTGGAACATGCGGGAACCAACATGGATATGCAGACCGCTCTGTTGGTTATTGACCAGAGAGGTGTCTCGGTCATGTCTGCATGGTTCCCGAACCCGTAGAGTCTACGCACTTAATGTTCGATGACGATAGGGTTATTATGGGAATAGTGTACGTGGTTACCGAAGGTTGTTCGGAGTCCCGGATGAGATATCGGACATCACGAGGAGTTCCGGAATTGTCCGGAGGTGAAGATTCATATATAGGAAGTGAGGATTTGATTGCCGGAAATGTTTCGGGCATCACCGGTAATGTACCGGGACCACCGGAAGGGTTCCAGGGGTCTGATGACCCACAACTATAGGGGATCAATCGTAGTCCTTTCGATAAGTAAGAGTGTCGAACCCAACAAGGAGCAGAAGGATTTGACAAGTGGTTTTCAGCAAGGAAAAATCTGCAGGAACTGAAATTGTCGGTAACAAGTGATTGTGTGGTGAGATGATTCGTAGCAAGCAACAAGTAAGAAAAGTAGCAATGGTGCAGCAAAGTGGCCCAATCCCTTTTGTAACAAGGGACAAGCCTGGACATAGTCTTATAGGAGGAAAAGCGCTCCCGGGGACACACGGGAATTTCTGTCATGCTAGTTTTCATCATGTTCATATGATTCACGTTTGTTACTTTGATAGTTTGATATGTGGGTGGACCGGCGCTTGGGTACTGCCCTTACTTGGACAAGCATCCCACTTATGATTAACCCCTCTCGCAAGCATCCGCAACTACGAAAGAAGAATTAAGACAAAGTCTAACCATAGCATTAAACTAGTGGATCCATATCAGCCCCTTACGAAGCAACACATAAACTAGGGTTTAAGCTTCTGTCACTCTAGCAACCCATCATCTACTTACTACTTCCCAATGCCTTCCTCTAGGCCCAAATAATGGTGAAGTGTTATGTAGTCGACGTTCACATAACACCACTAGAGGAAAAGCAACATACAACATATCAAATTACCGAACGAATACCAAATTCACATGACTACTATTAGCATGACTTATCCCATGTCCTCAGGAACAAAAGTAACTACTCACAAAGCATAATCATATTCATGACCAGAGACGTAATGAGTAGCATCAAGGATCTGAACATAAACTCTTCCACCAAACAATCCAACTAGCATCAACTACAAAGAGTAATCAACACTACTAGCAACCTTACAAGTACCAATCGTAGTCTCGAGACGGAGATTGGTTACAAGTGATGAACTAGGGTTTGGAGATGAGATGGTGCTGATGAAGATGTTGATGGTGACGAGTCCCCTCCGATGAGAGCAGTGTTAGTGATGACGATGGCGAAGATTTCCCCCTCCGGGAGGGAAGTTTCCCCGGCAGGATCGTCCTGCCGGAGCTCTAGATTGGTTCTCCTCAAGTTCCGCCTCGTGGCGGTGGCGAATCCACGAAAAAGCTCCTCCTTGATTTTTTCCTGGACGAAACCCTTCATATGGCAAAAGAGGGGGGCAAGTGGGCCAGCAGGCTGCCCACAAGCCCTCATGGCGTGGCCTGGGGGGTGGCCGCGCCGTGCAGGCTTGTGGTCAACCCCTGGCGCCCCTCTGGCACTTCTTCGGCCCAGTATTTTTTATAAATCCGGAAAAAATCCTCGTTGATTTTTACGGCGTTTGGAGTTGCGCAGAATAGGTATCTCAAACTTGCTCCACTTTCAGGCTAGAATTCCAGCTACCGGCATTCTCCCTCTTCATGTAAACCTTGCAAAATAAGAGAGAAAAGGCATAAGAATAGTACCGTGAAGTGAAATAACAGCCCAAGAAGCGATAAATATCAACATGAAAACATGATGCAAAATGGACGTATCAACTCCCCCAAGCTTAGACCTCGCTTGTCCTCAAGTGAAAGCCTAGCTCAATAAATATGTCCACATGTTTAGGGAGAGAGGTGTCGACAAAACAAGATACGAACATGCATGCATCATGATCAGAACAACAATACCAACATATAATCTCTCATGCTGAAGTGATAATTTCTTCACAAAGTAAAGCATGGATCAAGAACCTTACCGAGAAGTAACAACGGATAGACTTTAGTCATTGAAGCAATTGCAATTTATCACAACATCAGAAAGAGTCAAATAAGAGCTTGTAAAGCAAATCCACATACTCAATCATTCTTTCGTTCTCTACAATTGCTACAACTCACGTGGTACTCATGAGATCAAAGTTTCAGCTGGACACAGAGAAAGATAGGGGCTTATAGTTTCGCCTCCCAACCATTTACCTCGAGGGTAATGTCAACAATAATAATTCATGAATACTTACCTCCAAGTTGACATATGAATATAGATCTTTCCCAAGCATATGACGTTAGCCAATATAAAGGCGAGATAGGGAATTGGTGAAGATCACCATGACTCTTTCAAGGGCAAAAAGTAAAGGTACAAGATAGTCCCTTCGCAGAGGGAAGCAGAGGTTGTCATGCGCTTTTGAGGTTTGGATGCGTGTCCTCTTAGTGCGGAGGAACGTCACTTTATATTGCCTCCTGTGAGAAAGAACTTTATTATGCAATATGTCGCTTTTATGTCTTCCTCAGCACAGGTTCGTATAAAGCTTATTTTCTGCACACTAATAGATCATACATATTAGAGAGCAATTTTTATTGCTTGCACTGATGACAACTTACTTGAGGGATCTTATTCAATCCATAGGTAGGTATGGTGGACACTCATGGTAAAACTGGGTTGAAGGTTTATGGATGCATAATTAGTATCTCTACTTGGTGCGAGTTTTGGCTAATATGAGGTGGAAGAAATCATCACATGCTAAGGGATCTCTAATCATATAACCTTGTTCGAAGCCAAGGAAACACAATTCATTATGCTGTCTTCCTTGTCCAACATCTACTTCTAGGAATGTAATAGTTTAGCGAGTGTTCACAATCATAGATGGTGTCAGAGATGATATATTTATATGTGAACCTCTCCTTCTTTATCACTTCCTATTAATTACGACCATGACCAAGGTCTACGTTTGCCTACCCTCAACAAGGTTTAATACTCATTCTTTTTATATGTGAAGCCATCACTTCCCATAAGATCATTACATGATCTTTCATGCTTTTGTTCTATTCTCACTCTTTTGATCATGGCAAGAGGCAAAGCCCTTCAACTAAGACACTCTTTATTATATGGCTCACGAGCTCGAATACATCGGGGGTGACACAAAGCAAAACTCAAGACTAAAACACTAAGACTTTTAATCTACTAGATAAAGAGAAAACTGAAAAGGAAAACTAAAACAAAGGTAAAGGCAAAAGATGTGATGGTGATACGATACCGGGGCAACTCCCCCAAGCTTGGCACAAGCCAAGGGGATTGCCCATACCAATGCTCAGTTGTCTTCCTTTGGTGGTGGTGATGGTGGAGTTGTTGCAACATGAGTTTGATCCTCCGTCTTCCAAGGCATAGGTGCTCCATCATGGAAAGATGAACGAGTCTCCGGAATCCTCAAATCTGCAGCCAACCGTATTGATTTAAATCTATACTCATACTCACAGTTTTGGTTCTGCAGGTCATGGACCTGGGCCTGGAGTTGATCAATCCTGTCATAGAGCCTGGAGAGGTGCTTCCCAATGTCATTGGCATCAATCCTATGCTTGTTGGTGAACTCCATGATCATCATGTGGTTGGCGTTGAGTCCATGCTCCACCATCCCTTGGCACTTGAAGACTTGTTGCTCCACTGCTTCGAGCCTCGTCTCCACGCTTCCGGTCTTCTTAGGCCCCTCAACATCACGGATGTGCAACATCCCCTCACGCATCTCGATAGATTGAGGGTGTTGCAGCACTCCCGTGAGGTAGGGATTGATGACCTTCTCGAAGATCTTGTCCTTTGGAGCTTTTGGGGAAGTCACGGCGATCTAGATCTGCAACAGAAATATATATAATGTTTTTTTTCAGACCAGAAGGAGTACCCCACATGAAAACAGAGTCTGGGAGGCGCACGAGGTGGCCACAAGCCCTCACGGCGTGGCCAGGGGGTGGGCCCACGCCGTGCAGGCTTGTCGCCTCCTCGCACACTTTCCGGACTACTTCCAAGTTTTGTATTTTTTCAAATATTCCAAAACGGAGACAATTTCCTACTGGAAAAGTTTTGGACTCTGTTTTCTTACCGAATCACATACCTCTTTGTTTTCACAGTATGAAACAGGCTGATAAATATCCCTTGGGTATTCTTCCAGAGTTATGGTATTGATAATATTGCTTTCAACATTTGTGGGAGTACCTGAGATATAATGCTTGATTCTCTGCCCATTTACAACTCTCGGACAATTACTTGCCGTGTTGTTGATCTTGATAGCACATAGGGACCTTCCCATTTAGAGAGAAGCTTGCGTGCAAAGAATCTTAAACGAGAGTTATATAGCAAGACATAATCACCTACATTGAACTCACGCTTTTGTATCCTCTTATCATGCCACCTCTTAACCTTCTCTTTGAACAACTTGGCATTCTCATATGCCTGAGTTCTCCATTCATCAAGCGAGCTAATGTCAAATAACCTCTTCTCACCGGCAAGTTTGAAATCAAAGTTGAGCTATTTGATTGCCCAATAAGCTTTATGCTCTAGCTCAAGAGGTAAATGACATGCTTTACCGCCCACCATCTTGTACGGAGACATGCCCATGGGATTCTTATAGGCAGTTCTATAAGCCCATAGTGCATCATCGAGCTTCTTAGACCAATTCTTTCTAGACCCGTTGACAGTCTTTTGCAGAATTAGTTTAATCTCTCTATTACTTAGCTCTACTTGACCAGTGGACTGAGGGTGATAGGGAGACGAAATTCTATGGTTGACATCGTATTAGCAAGCGTTTTACGGAAAGCACCATGAATGAAGTGCGAACCATCATAGGTCATTAGATATCTAGGGACTCCAAATCTAGGGAAGATAACTTCTTTCAGCATCCCGATAGAGGTGTTGTGATCAACATTACTAGTGGGGATAGCTTCTACCCACTTAGTGACGTAATCAACAGCAACTAGGATATGAGTATACCCGTTGGATTTTGGAAAAGGTCCCATATAATCAAAGCCCCAAACATCAAATGGTTCAATGACAAGTGAATAGTTCATAGACATTTCCTGACGTTTGCTAATATTACCTATTCTTTGACATTCGTCACAAGACAATACAAACTTACGGGCATCCTTGAAGAGAGTGTACAAATAGAAACCTGATTGCAATACCTTGTGTGCAGTTCTATCTCCCGCATGGTGTCCTCCGTAGGCCTCGGAGTGACAGTTCTGTAGGATCTGTCCCTGTTCATGTTCAGGTACACAACGTCTAATAACACCATCTACTCCTTCCTTATAAAGGTGAGGATCATCCCAAAAGTAATGTCTCAAGTCAAAGAAGAATTTCTTCTTTTGCTGGTACGTGAAACTAGGTGGTATGTATTTGGCAACGATATAGTTTGCATAATCAGCATACCACGGTGCACTACGTGAAGCATTGATGACATTCAGTTGCTCATCGGGAAAGCTATCATCAATAGGTTGTGGGTCATCAAGAACGTTCTCCAACCTAGAAAAGTTATCTGCTACTGGGTTATCAGCACCCTTTCTGTCGACAACGTGCAAATCAAATTCTTGTAGCAAGAGAACCCATCTGATAAGTCTAGGTTTAGCGTCTTTCTTCTCCATGAGGTACTTAATAGCAACATGATCAATGTGAATAGTGACTTTGGAATCAACTATGTAGGACCTGAACTTTTCACATGCAAACACGACTGCTAAAAACTCCTTCTCCGTAGTAGCATAGTTTCTCTGGGCCCTGTCTAGAGTTTTACTAGCGTAGTGAATAACATTCAACTTCTTATAAACTCTTTGCCCTAGAACAGCATCAACAGCATGATCACTAGCGTCACACATGATTTCAAAACGTAAGTTCCAATCAGGTGGTTGAACAATAGGTGCAGTTATCAAAGCCCTCTTAAGTATTTCGAAGGCTTCCTCACAATCATCGTCAAAAACAAAAGGAATATCCTTTTGCAAGAGATTGGTAAGAGGCCTAGAAATCTTAGAGAAGTATTTAATGAACCTTCTATAGAAACCAGCATGACCAAGGAAACTTCTTATACCTTTGATATCTGTGGGGTATGGCATTTTCTCGATTGTATCAACCTTAGGCCTTATCGACTTCAATACCTCTTTTGGAAATTTTATGTCCTAAGACAATGCCTTCATTAACCATAAAGTGGCACTTCTCCCAATTCAAGACAAGATTGATGTCTTTACATCTCTGTAAGACTCGATCAAGGTTGCTGAGGCAATGATCAAAAGAAGACCCGTAAACGGAAAAGTCATCCATGAAAACCTCGACAATCTTTTCCCAAAAGTCAGAGAATATAGCCATCATACATCTTTGAAAGGTGGCAGGTGCATTACATAAGCCAAAAGGCATACGTCTATAAGCAAAGGTACCGAAAGGACAGGTGAAAGTGGTTTTCTCCTGATCAGATTGTGCAACTGGTATTTGGGAGAAACGAGAATAACCGTCTAGAAAGCAGAAGTGTGTGTGTTTGGACAACCTTTCTAGCATTTGGTCGATAAAAGGCAAAGGGTAATGATCTTTCCTAGTGGCTTTATTCAGTTTCCTAAAGTCGATCACCATCCTATAGTGTAACATCCCAAAATTATAAATTTGGGAATGTTAATATAATTATTAGATTGATTGTTTGTTTGTTTGAGTGATTGAAACTTGAGTGGAATTTGAAACTTCTCAAAAAATGAGAGCGAATAAAATGACTTCCCCAAAATTTTCTATTTTGAATCCCTTTTCAATTTTGAGTTTGAATATTTTCAAAACCCTTTGATTAAAAAAAAATTCAAAGAGAGGAGGAAAATGACCCTGCAAAATCAGAGACAATGTCTTGATTCAAATTTTAAGTATTTGCAATTTATTTGAAATTCAAATTCCTTTTCATTTTAAAGTTATTGCAAAAAAATATTTTTTTTAAAAAGTATTTTTTTGGTTTTGAAAATATGTTCATGTTTTAGAAAATTTTGATATATAATATGTCTATATAAAATGTTCTCTCTTTTTCATTTATACGTTTTTCTTCTTTGTTTTTTTTAAAAAATTTGTTCGTTCGCAAAAAAAAAAAGCATGTCGAGGCCAACCAGCCCAACCATGTGCATGTGATGTGCGGTGGCCGATTCCTTTGGCCCATGAGGCACCTTTTTACTTCTTTTTTTTAGTTTCCCTACATTACGTATATGTTTAGTCCCACATCGCCTACCTATGGACCATTAGACCTCCCTTCCACCTATAAATATAGACCCATAGGAGCATCCAAAAATCATCTATTTCGGGTTAAATCAATCTTTTGGTTTAACTTGATTTATTAAATAAAAATATTCTTTTCTCTTCGGCGGGATTTCTCGAAGTCGTCTCCTCATTGGAATTAATTCTTACTCTGCATTCTAAAGGTATTTCTCTTCGTATTTTTTTTATACTTCCATAGTTTATTATTTCTAGACTAGTATTCCTACACTAGTATATGGTAGAGTAATTAGATATATTAATTAGTCTTCGTATTTACACATTAGTACTAGAATTCTTTTAGACATAGCACTTTTCTTCCGTAAAACAGCTTGGCCCTGATTTTTCAAATAGCCATAACTTTTTACTCGTTTATCCGAATTAGATGAAACCAACGCCTAGAGTTTCGTCTTGATCCCACCTATCCTGTGAACCTATCATATCAACTTTTTGAAATTTTTAAATTTCGAAATTTGTTCATATTCATATTCAAACTTCTTTTGATCATATCTTTTTATCCGTAGCTCCATTTTAGATGAATCCAATTGCGTCGGATTCGTATCCAAGTAATATTCCCGTTTGTATCATTAGTTTCAACTTTTCAACTTATAGTTTTGATCAAATCAGATTTATCTATTAGTGCCCAAAAGTGTTCACATCGTTCTAAGCCGATTAAATGTTATATTGAAGTATTTGTATCTTTTGATCCGCTATTTCAAATCTAGTAATTCTTTTTTCTACACGCTCATATTGATCTACTATATTCAATAGCATCATTAGTTTCGACCTTTGAACCTTACAAATTTGAGCGATTCAAATTTGTATCCGAACATTCATTTGATCTTATCTTGCAAATCGTACCACCTTTTCAATTGATTCATTTCACCCTAAACACTCATGTCATATATTTTTGTACATAACCATCGTACTTCAGTTCAACTTCTCTTGACCTTTTTAATGCAAATTTAATTCATACTTCAATTCGCTATAACTTGCATTGTAGTGCTCCATTTCAAGAAATTCTTTCTACAAATAAATTCTTATGCCTTATACTATTTGTCAAACAACATTCATGTTGTTCTCCCAATATTTTTGATCATCTCCCATAGTGTATGCAAGTCGAGCTTATATAGCGATAGTTGATCATCCTTTGACTCTTTTGAGTTGACCCCTTTCATCGTACCTTTTACAACACCATAAGGCCCTATATTTTTTTATTAAACCTTAGTACATTGTTATTTTGTACCAAGACATGCTTTGTTCTTATGTTCTCTTGGTTCTTCCTTTTTGGCATGAATGTTTATTGAATGCTATTTGTTTACGATAGATTGCTCGGAGTGTGGCGAGTAGAATTATCAGGATTTTGAGAGCGACTATCTTCATCAAGTAATACCAGGCAAGTCACTTTGATCATACTATCACCTATGTTTTATGCATCGTAGTTCTACCATCCTATGCCCAATTGCATGCTGCTTAGGTACTTGGAAATTGTAGTATAGATTGTAGTATCATGTGGTAGGCACACAACAACCCCGATACTTGGCCCGGGGACGACAAATTTCATATTGATATGCTTGAGTAGACGGGATTTCGGTTGAGTGCATAACACGAGTGATGTGAGGTTGATTAAATAATCAAGACCGGTTAAGACAAGATTTTCAAGACCTCGGACGCAATGCAACTCTGGGTGAAGGACGGTTGATCGGCTCCCTGGAGAACCGAGTGGATGACCCGGGATGCTGGAGAGGCCATGACATCCTGCGGAAAGCTTCACCCAGGCTCAAAGAGACGGACGGATATATTCAAGACCCAAGGCTTACCTGCACAGCCACAAGTCATTATGGGCTCTGGCTTGGTTGGACAACGCGGCGACTCTGGACAGGCGGTGCTAGCAGATGTAGAAGAACGGTAGGATTGGATGGGCACCGACAGGGATTCAGAGGGACCCGTTGAAAGACCATGTTTTGATCATCCGGTCTTCAAACACCCTGAAGTGCGAGGACATACACGGAGGCGATCAAATCTTGTGGGGAACGTGTGCAAAACTCTGCAGAGTACTCAAACCTAATCGATTAGCCGTGTCCACGGTCATGGACAACTTGAGCCAAAGGAACTGAAGTTATCTGGATTTCTCAACACCATTAAATATATTTGATGAGGGTAATTATTGACAACTAGGGTACGAGAACTGGTTGGCGGAACCATGTCGTTAACAACCAACCAAGTAGTAACATTTTGCTTTTAGCCCTCTCTTGTTGTAGGAGAAAAATTTGCTTTACGCTAAAACTTACAACCCCACCTGCCATATATGCATATAGTGTAGATGATATTTTACCCCTCTCTTTTGTGACTTGCCGGCATATTCAATATGCTGACCTACACGGCTGCAACGTCTTATGTTGCAGATATTTTTCTTCGACGAGTAAGAGTACGATACAGGGTTACGGTCTACACTCAACTTGTCGTTGGTGTTTATTGGGACTCCACTCCCTTGACTGCTTCCGCTGAAATATTTAAGGTATATATCAGTTTTACGCTATTTACATGTGACTGCACTTTGATATATACATTGATGTACTGTGTGTGCCAGCATACTGATCCAGGGATGGCACAGAAACACAGAGGCTTGACTCGTTTTGAGTCGGGTCGCTACATATAGCCAGTAATAATCCTCTGTGGGATCAATTCATCCTTATCATTAGGGACAATGGTAATGCCTCCCTTCTTAGGGACGCAATGCACCAGACTCACCCAATCGCTATGAGCAACATGATATATAATACCCACTTCCAGGAGCTTTAGTATTTCTTTTCTTACTACCTCTTTCAACTTAGGATTTAATCTCCTTTGATGATCAGCAACTGGTTTGAAATCAGGATCGATTTTAATCTTGTGCTGGCGTAGAGTGGGACTATGGACTGTTGTTGGCGCAATTGCTTCAATGACTATGGACTGTTGTTGGCTACTTCTCGGTAAGGTTTTTGTTTCATACTTTTCTTTGTGAAGGAATTGTTACTTTCCCATAAGAATCTCTATGATGTATTGCTGTTCTATGTGTGATCATGATGCCCTCATGCCCGTATTATGTTTTATCGACACCTTCATCCCTAAACATGTGGACATGTTTTGGGTCTTGGTTTTCGCTTGAGGACAAGAGAGGTCTAAGCTTGGGGGAGTTGATACGTCCATTTTGCATCATGCTTTCATGTTGATATTTATCGCTTTATGGACTGTTATTATACTTTGTGGTACTATACTTATGCCTTTTTTCTCTTATTTTGCAAGGTTTATTTGAAGAGGGAGAATACCGGCAGCTGGAATTCTGGACTGGAAAAGGAGCAAGTCTGAGTCCTCTATTCTGCGAAACTCCAAATTCCCTGAAAATCAACGTGGAATTCTTTGTGAATATATAAAAAATACTGGGCGAAAGAAGTACCAGAGGGGAGCTACTAGGGGCCCACAAGCCTGGTAGCCGCCACCTACCCCCTGGCGGAGGCTACAGGGCTTGTGGGCACCCTGGCGGCCCACTGGCCCCCTCTTTTGCTATATGAAGGGTTTCGTCCAGAAAAAAAATCAGGGTGGAGCTTTTTCATGGATTCTCCGCCGCCACGAGGCGGAACTTGAGCAGAACCAATCTAGAGCTCCGGCAGGACGATCCTGCTGGGGAAACTTCCCTCCCGGAGGGGGAAACCGTCGCCATCGTCATCACCAACACTCCTCTCGTCGGAGGGGAGTCATCTCCATCAACATCTTCATCAGCACCATCTCCTCTCCAAACCCTAGTTCATCTCTTGTAACCAATCTCCGTCTCGCGACTCCGATTGGTAGTTGTAAGGTTGCTAGTAGTGTTGATTACTCTTTGTAGTTGATGCTAGTTGGATTACTTGGTGGAAGAGTTTATGTTCAGATCCTTGATGCTACTCATTACACCTCAGATCATGATTATGATTATGCTTTGTGAGTAGTTATGTTTGTTCCCGAGGACATGGGATAAGTCATGCTAATAATAGTCATGGGAATTTGGTATTCGTTCGGTAATTTGATATGTTGTATGTTGTTTTTCCTCTAGTGGTGTTATGTGAACGTCGACTACATAACACTTCACCATTATTTGGGCCTAGAGGAAGGCATTGGGAAGTAGTAAGTAGATGATGGGTTGCTAGAGTGACAGAAGCTTAAACCCTAGTTTATGCGTTGCTTCGTAAGGGGCTGATTTGGATCCACTAGTTTAATGCTATGGTTAGACTTTGTTTTAATTCTTATTTCGTAGTTGCGGATGCTTGCGAGAGGGGTTAATCATAAGTGGGATGCTTGTCCAAGTAAGGGCAGTACCCAAGCGCCGGTCCACCCACATATCAAACTATCAAAGTAACGAACGCGAATCATATGAACATGATGAAACTAGCATGACAGAAATTCCCGTGTGTCCTCGGGAGCGTTTTTCCTCCTATAAGACTTTGTCCAGGCTTGTCCCTTGATACAAAAGGGTTTGGGCCACTTTTATGCACCGTTTCTACTTTTATTACTTGTTGCTTGCGACGAATCATCTGACCACACAATCACTTGTTACCGACAATTTCAGTGCCTGCAGATTTTACCTTGCTGAAAACCACTTGCCAGATCCTTCTGCTCCTCGTTGGGTTCGACACTCTTACCCCCTATACTTGTGGGTCATCAGTGTCTATCTTCCCGGAGGGGATCTCCTACCGGGGTCTCTTCTTCATTCCCAACAAGCGAGCGCTTGCCGGGGGGCTTGCAGTCTGCACTTGGTGGGCTTCCGAGCCTTGCTTCCGCTCTCTGCTCCAGCGACGCGCCTTGACGCTATGGAGGGGGGTTGCTGGTGTCCGCGCACTAGTCCGGGGCACTGGAGACCCCGGTCTTTAGTGCACCGACAGGAGCCCCCGGGCCTGGGCCACACATGCATGTAGGGAGTTGTTGGGCCAGGCCCAAAGCGGTGCGCGGACTTGCGGGCGTCAAGCTTATCGAAATCGAGACATTGCAGGCTTTCTTTCCCCACGTCGTGCATTGAACGCGCGAAGTGGGAGGGTGTGCGGCGTGCGCGCGATTGCCCATGTATTGCCTGAAAATGCTTCTGCCACGCGTAGGGCATGGGCATCGGCGGTTGGGCAAGTGGCGATCGTGACCTCAAAAGCCGCGGGCATGGATGGGCCCGCCCCTGCATGCATTGGCGCATCACGGCGGTTCCATGTTCCGCTCGTGACTTGAGGGTGAATGGGTGAGAGGGGCGGCGACTTCTGGAGCGAGGATGTGGCCTCCGAGATTTGACCTATAAATTAGGGTGTTTGCGCGGAGGTTTTCCCATCCATCTCACTCTCGAAGCCTTCAGCGCCTGTCGCTTTGTCTCTCTTGCTTCTTTTCATCTTTGCAGGTGGCACCCGTCCCTAACCATGGTTAGGGGACGGGGCCGACCTTCGTTGGCCGCCAGGGCGGCAAGGGGATCCCGCTCGGATCATGCGACAGCTTCTGGGGCTGCAGCCAGCGGCAGCCCCTCGACCATGGCAGGAGAGACTCGAGGGGCCGAGGATGCCGAAGACGTGGTCGAGGAAGGCGGAGTGCTACTCTAGCGTCTCCACTGTAATGCCCCAAATGTGTAGCCTTCCCTATTTGGAAACCTTCTTATGTGGGACCACCTTGTCAATGCTATGAGAGAGTTCATGCTCATGATTTCATGTGATGTCCCTTGTATTTCTTCCTTGCATGCATGCATAACATATCATATCATTTCCTTGTCCTTGTGATGTTGCATAGTGTTCTTGTGATTTCATGTGATGCCTTGTGATGATGTGCATGTGATGTATAGCTTGTGTGGATTATGCTTGGTGCTAGTAGGTTCATCCATGTTGGGTTGCTTAGGTTTTAAAACCTTTTCCTCTCTCTTTTAGTCCAAGCACAAGATACTCTTCTTCCTTTCCTATTTTAAAAATGCCTATGAATTAGCAGGTTTTGTGTTGGATATGGAGGGGTATGTTTGCTATTTTGAAAACAAGTTTTATAGGTGCAAGTAATTACAAAACATCAAATGATAATGCTGTTTTGTAAATATTTAGTTGCCCCAAATACATCTCTGATATTTTATTTAAATTGGTCATATTTTTCCATGACCAGGGGTAATTTTGCTTTGTTTTTATTCCCAGTAGTTTTCTCTGTGCATTCCTTTATTCTTTGGCTTTTTCTGTTAAAAGAAAGGTCCGAGGGAATTGTTTTCTCTATGTTGCGCCACCTGTGGGCTCACTCCCACAGGCCGGCCCATCCTTCTTTCCCCCTCTCGTGCACACGAGCCCACTCGCGCGACCTCCTTCCTCCGCTGACGGCGTCTCCCCCCCTATGCTCCTTTCCGTCCCCATCAGAGAGAGAAGAAGTTGCTGCCGTGAGCTCGAACATCGAGGGGACCCCCTTATATTTTGGCGTCCGTGCCTCTCCCCTTTCCTAGGTTTTCCCCCTCTCCCATCCGCCGCCGCCACCTCTCTCCATCCCCATCTCTCTTCTCTTCCTCCTGGTAACTTCCGTAGATAGGAGCAGAGAGAGGAGAGCAGCGCCCCGCCGGTATCTACCCCACTCCCATCGCCGACCGTCGCCGCCGCCATGTCCAGGGGCACGGGAGATCGCCCCGCGCCCCATTCCCGCCATCGCTGAGGTCGAGGAGCGACCTCAACGACGGCCAGGAGCTCGCCATCGCCTCGGCCACGGTGCCCTCCTTCCACCATGTCGACCTGCAGCAGTGGAGTCCTCTGATCGTCTACTTCCCCCTCTCGCTTCTCCTCCAAGCAGCTTCGGCCTCCCCTCTTCCTTCCCTAGGTAAGGAACGTCCCCTCCTTCCTTCCTCCTCGGTAGCTTCGCGTAGATCGACGTCAGAGAGTCTCTCTTCCAGGGTAGATCGATTGTTGCAGGGTTGCTGTGGTTGTGGTGGTTGCAGGGTAGCGCTAGGGCAGAGCAAGGCTTGCTTCCCCTTGTAGTAGGATGCAGTAGGTAGTTGGCATACCCCCTCGTCGGATCTGCAGCAGTAGCAGGCCACCCCGGCGTCCTTCCTGTCACCGGCGAGCTCTGCGTGCAAGTAGAGCACCAGGTAGTGTAGTTAGTTTACCTAGTTTTACTTCCCCGTTCTGTCAGACTCCTGATCGTAGCATAGTGGTAGCGAGCCGTTGTTGCCTGTTGAGAGGTCGTGGGTTAGAATCCCCACTCGGCAACCCTTTTGTTTATTTCCTCGGCACTGTAGAGCAGCAGCTGCAGTGTAATCATACCTGTTAGCACCCTCTCCCTGTCGAGTACCTTGGCCCTAGCAGAGTGGTAGAGCTGCAATTGCACCACCATCAGGTCTGGGGTTCGACCCCAGAACCTCCCCTTTTTATTTTTCCTTTGGTTTTATTTTATTTTCCTCCCTTTGCTGTTTTGATATATATGCAGCTCCTATTCTTGTAGCTTTGTAGTGATTTGTACTTGTGGGTTTATATTTTCCCCTTCTCTCAGTCGAGCAAGGGAGTGTAGTACTTTTGCTAGCTATGTGAACCTTGGTGATGCACTTGTGTGTGTGCATATACACTTAGTAGAGCTTGTGGTGCTATTTATTTTGCTCCAAGTTACATATTATGTAGGTGCGTGTGCTGGTAGATTCATATTTTGCTCCAAGTTACATATTATGTAGGTGCGTGTGCTTGTAGTTACATATTTTGCTCCAAGTTACATATTATGTAGGTGCGTGTGCAAGCATAGTGGAGTGTGTGTATGTGTATGGATGGTTTCCCCCTCACCACATATTTTGATGTGAGTGTGTTGCACTAGTGGTGCATGCTATGTTTAGCATGTGATGTAGGTGGTGTTGTATGCATGCTTGTGTAGATACATGTGTGGGTACGCACCTTGTGGGTGTCATGGCACTAAGGTGGTGACCCCTTGTAGTGCTTATGTGAGTGTGTGTGTCCTCTATGTCATGTGTAGATGTGTCCATTATATGTGCTTGTTGCTTGTGATGGAGTGGTGATGTGCCAAGTCACATATGCATGAGGTCTACCCCTCATGTGAACCATTGATATTGTGATCACGTGTATATGCTTATGTAGGTTTTTTTCTAGTGAATAGCACATGTGATGATGCACTATTCACTAGATATGATTATTTGTAGTTTTTCTTCTCTAGTTTGTGCCACTTGTTCCAAGCAAGTGCATAGGTATTATATATGGTTTTGGGGTAGAATCATCCCAGGAATCCATTGGTGAAATCATTTTTGCCATTGGAACATTTTCTGGAGATGACATATTTCAAATTTGTTCCATGTTGAGAGCTTGGTTCCATGTGATGTGGAGAGCCCAAGTGTTTGTTTCTTGGTTGTGGTAGTAGAGGGTGACCCCCTCTACCACATGTTGTTTTCATTTCATGATTAGGAATCCATATGTGCAAGTTGTGCCCAATCAAAATAGGCATGTGGCTGTGATTCCAGATTAGTGAAAATCTGAGATTTTCACCAAGTCTGAGAATCTGTTTATATTTTCTTCTCCTGTAGATGAGCTTGTCCAGGTCAACGTGTTGTGATCTAGCCTTAGCTTTCAACTGGAAAGTTGAAGCTGATATGTTCGTCTAGCTCCCTGTAAAATTTCATTCCATTTGGAGTCCGGTAGATATTGTTTTGACTGCTGTCAAAATGCTTCAGAGCAAAGACAAATAGTGAGAATCTGGAATTTTCACTAAGTCCCTTAAATCTGATATTTTTGGGCAAGTTTGCAGCTGTGTAACTTCCCGTGTTTAACTCCTTTGTGTGATATTATTGCTTGTTCTTGTAGTACTCTTGGATAGCTACAGTCACATATCTTATTTGGCATGTTTAGGTGGCTGTAGGTGCTTTGCATGTAGGTCACAAAGTGCTATGATGCAGTTTATGGCAGATTGTGTAGATTTGTTATTTTGATGAATGTGAGTGCTTAGTTGATGATGTGGTTTTCTCCTTTGCTTCACCCCATCCATGTTGGTTTGGTTTATGTCTTGGCTACCTCGAAATAACAGAGTTGAGCCATTGGAGTGTGTCGTGGTGAATTTGACACGTAGGGCTTCATATATTGTTTCGTTGATTTCCGTTGATCCGTAGCTCCGTTTGTTATGTTCTTTATATGGTTTTGCATCGTTTTCACGAGACGCATCTTATCATGACATTCTCGTGCATGTCAAGATAGCTTATGATGTAGTTCTGTCAAGGAACATGTATTTTCTTCTCATGCTTGTGCTAGTGATAGAAATAGTGGTGCATGCTCATATTCATCTCATGCATCATGTGCTTGTTGCATATTGAGGTGCTGTTTTTCATTGGATGTTATTATTATGTTGGGTAGTACCGGGATTGGAGAACGAGTACGTGGATTCGGGAGAGTACGTGCAGGACGAACAAGAACCATTGCAAGCTCACGATATCACAGGCAAGATGATATGACCTTGATTCCATCTCTAGACTTGTTATGCTAGATTACGTTTCTTCCATCGTATGCTCGCTGCCTACCACTGAAATATTTGCCTCCTGATATGCCATGAAACCCAAACACTTATCCCTTCCTAGCAAAACTTGAATGGCTAAGTAGGCTTGCTCAGCAACTAATGTTAGCGTTGCTAGATGCAGGTGCTTTGCCTCATGTGATAACATGAGATTGATATCATTATCTTAATTCTGTTATTTATATAATGGACCTATATACTTGGTAAATAACAGAAGGCCCAGCCATTTGCCCGGTGCTTTGTTCCGTTATTGTCGCCATAGTTACCGGCTACCAGTGTTTGATTCCATACTGATCGCTCCTAACACGTTCGAGGTTGTTATGGGGACCCCCTCGATAAATCACATAGTGTTAAGACTTGTCCGACAGGACCCAACATTGGTTTTAATCTACTAATCACTTAATAATAATCTGCATAGGGAATAGCTACCACGAGGAATTTAGTCAACAACCCAGGCCAGTGCTCCACATGAGTGTTGGTCCACCCACCTAGCAGTCGGCAAGACCACCCAAGGAAACTTGAGGTTTGGTTCTTGTCCACTTTGCATAGACGGTGTTGTCCTGAGACTGAGATACGCGGCTCTTATCAGGGTCGTCGACACACCGGGAGGTCCTGCTAGTCTTGTCTTACCTTAGCGATATTTCTTGCGTATAGGAATCCCAATGAAGCTTTGGTTCTCCCCAGAGTTGAGGTTTTCCTCTAAGGAATCCGACGAGATCACGAGATTCGTGATAGAGGATTACTTTGCGGCCCGTGTACGTTTGTGATGGACTAATTGGAGCACCCCTGCACGGTTTAATCTTTCAGAAAACCATGCCTGCAGTTTTGTGGCAACTTGGAATATTTTGTTAACATCCGGTAATAGATAACTTAAACATAAGCTGATAAAATTGCCAACTGTGTGCGTAACCGTGACTGTCACCTTCGAAGATCTCTCTTCGATCGGGAACACGGTGGGGTTATGATTGACGTAGGTAGGTGTACAGGATCACTTAGTGATCATCTATCATCGACCGCTAGCATAAACCACCTTCATATATGATCTACGTAAGTTAGCCACCATATCAAGCTTAGGATGCTGCAACCTAAATACTCCACCTTTCCAACCTAATAACTTGACTAGTTCTGGCACCGAGGTCATATATTGCTGAGTCCCCGTGGCTCACAAATTCCTTCACAACACCAACAGGTTCAGGTACCCCCGAGACAGGTGGTCCCGACGGCACGCAGCTGGCGTGGCAGTATGATGAGGAGAACGACCGCCTGTACGTGAACTATCCAGAAGATTGAGGCGTGGTCGTGATCGTGGGCGAGCAGGCAGGGTAGCATAGTCATTTCCCATGTTTTCTAGTCCATAGCGGAACTACCTTGATTGTATGTGTGATGTACTCTAATATATTTATGAGATGGCAATTGAATCCCTTATTGTCATTCTGTTGATATTATGTATGTGCTATGTTACCATGTTTGTGAAACGCTTAGATGCGTTTCTTTCCAATTCGGGGCCTCGATCCCCAGATCGGAAAGGACCGGATCTTAGTCGTTACAAGTTGGTAATGAGAGCCTTACGACCATAGGAGCCTTTGTGTGATCGTACTTGGCCGAGTCGAGTCTAGTAAAATGTTTGAGTCTTAGTTATATCAGAGAGTAGGATTCTTTTTTCTCCTCTTCCATGCTCTGGTGAGGTTCCCGACTTAGGAAATCTTAATTCTACTCCTCTTCTCGCTCAAATTTTTTTTAGGATCACGCGGGTATTTGTGAAATATATATGATTTCGATGTGACGGAGTTCTGTCTTGGTGCCTCCTGTCTGCCTTGATTTCTTCTGGGGAGCTGAGCTCCAGGGGATTCTTGCGCACATCGCCATCATTCAGATATCTGAGTATCTAAGAACGAAGGATGTTCGTTATTGCTTCAATACTGGTAGTGGCAAGATAACCCCGATGTCCCTAGTGCTGGTGCAGATTGTTCGGGAGTAATACCATACTTGGTATCGTTGTGATCACGAGGGTCTGTTGTAGATGAAGGTCCGAGATGCTGGTTGTGTGCTGACGGATGTGATACAGGTGACGGGTTAGTATAGGAGTTGTGTGATATTACTCCTTGTAACCATGTACCAGATTGCTGTTGGGGAACGTCGCATGGGAAACAAAAAATTTCCTACGTGCACGAAGACCTATCATGGTGATGTCCATCTACGAGAGGGGATGAGTGATCTACGTACCCTTGTAGATCGTACAGCAGAAGCGTTAGAGAACGCGGTTGATGTAGTGGAACGTCCTCACGTCCCTCGATCTGCCCCGCGAACAATCCCGCGATCAGTCCCACGATCTAGTACCGAACGGACGGCACCTCCGCGTTCAGCACACGTACAACTCGACGATGATCTCGGCCTTCTTGATCCAGCAAGAGAGACGGAGAGGTAGAAGAGTTCTCCGGCAGCGTGACGGCGCTCCGGAGGTTGGTGATGACCTTGTCTCAGCAGGGCTCCGCCCGAGCTCCGCAGAAACGCGATCTAGAGGAAAAACCGTGGAGGTATGTGGTCGGGCAGCCGTGAGAAAGTCGTCTCAAATCTGCCCTAAAAGCTCCATATATATAGGAGGAGGGAGGGGGACCTTGCCTTGGGGTCCAAGGGACCCTCAAGGGGTCGGCCGAGCCAAGGGGGGGAGGACTCCCCCCCCAAACCGAGTTGGACTTGGTTTGGTGGGAGGAGTCCCCCTCCCTTCCCACTTCCTCCCTCTTTTTTTTTCTTTTCCTTTGATTTCCTTTTCTTGGCGCATAGGCCCCCTTGGGGCTGTCCCACCAGCCCACTAAGGGCTGGTGTGTCTCCCCAAAGCCTATGGGCTTCCCCGGGGTGGGTTGCCCCCCCGGTGAACTCCCGGAACCCATTCGTCATTCCCGGTACATTCCCGGTAACTCCGAAAACCTTCCGGTAATCAAATGAGGTCATCCTATATATCAATCTTCGTTTCCGGACCATTCCGGAAACCGTCGTGACGTTCGTGATCTCATCCGGGACTCCGAACAACATTTGGTAACCAACCATATAACTCAAATACGCATAAAACAACGTCGAACCTTAAGTGTGCAGACCCTGCGGGTTCGAGAACTATGTAGACATGACCCGAGAGACTCCTCGGTCAATATCCAATAGCGGGACCTGGATACCCATATTGTATCCTACATATTCTACGAAGATCTTATCGCTTGAACCTCAGTGCCAAGGATTCGTATAATCCCGTATGTCATTCCCTTTCTCCTTCGGTATGTTACTTGCCCGAGATTCGATCGTCGGTATCCGCATACCTATTTCAATCTCGTTTACCGGCAAGTCTCTTTACTCGTTCCGTAATACAAGATCCCGCAACTTACACTAAGTTACATTGCTTGCAAGGCTTGTGTGTGATGTTGTATTACCGAGTGGGCCCCGAGATACCTCTCCGTCACACGGAGTGACAAATCCCAGTCTTGATCCATACTAACTCAACTAACACCTTCGGAGATACCTATAGAGCATCTTTATAGTCACCCAGTTACGTTGCGACGTTTGATACACACAAAGCATTCCTCCGGTGTCAGTGAGTTATATGATCTCATGGTCATAGGAATAAATACTTGACACGCAGAAAACAGTAGCAACAAAATGACACGATCAACATGCTACGTCTATTAGTTTGGGTCTAGTCCATCACGTGATTCTCCCAATGACGTGATCCAGCTATCAAGCAACAACACCTTGTTCATAATCAGAAGACACTGACTATCATCGATCAACTGGCTAGCCAACTAGAGGCATGCTAGGGACGGTGTTTTGTCTATGTATCCACACATGTAAATGAGTCTTCATTCAATACAATTATAGCATGGATAATAAACTATTATATTGATACAGGAATTATGATAATAACTATATATTTATTATTGCCTCTAGGGCATAATTCCAACAATTGCATGACCAGTTATTTCGGAAATTCATAGGTGGGATATCAAGTAGTATCTTATAGAGAGGTTGGGATTCGACGTTCAGTGGGTGCGTTTGTTCACGATCGTCTTACATCGGTTCTCGTTGTGTCTTAAAGAGTCCTTGTAGCTCGCTACGACTCGGGGATACTTCGTATGTCGTGTGCACTACCTTGCACATGATGGCTACTGTAAATTCGAGCCCGTGCGATCTTATCCACGAAGATATCAGATGAAATCTCGATCATATGTTTGTTCCGAGCAGTTCTAGCTCATACTTGTTTGGAGTGGTCTTAATTAGAATTTTGTCGACCGTCACTTTGAGGAAGCATTCTTACTATTTTGTTCGAGTACAATTGCTTATTCCTATTCAAATATTCTTCTCATTTTGATTCAGCAATATCTTCAATTTATTCTATGGGCTAATGTGTTGTCCGTCTTCAGGATGGCTCCACCAACTCGTCAAAACCCAGGGCGTGAGGATGTGCCGCCACCACCTCCTCCTCCGGAGAATCCTCCGCCGCCGCCTCCTCCTGCAGAGGCCTGGCAAGCGGTGATGGCTGCTACTAATGCAAACACCCAGATGATCCTACAGTTGTTGCAAGAGAGAGCTAAGCAGCAGCAAGGCAATTTCCAGCATGGTGGCAATCAGTTTGCTAGTCTGAGTCAGTTCCCGTCGAATCAGCCAAAGACTTTCACTTCCTGTGACCAGCCATTTGATGCCGAGGATTGGATCCATGATATGAACAAGCATTTCGAGTGTAGCAATGTTCATCCTGAGGATTTCGTCAAATTTGCGACATTCCAGTTGAAGGGGCAGGCTTCTATCTGGTGGCAACAGCTGAAGGACTCCATAGGCGCTAGGGTGATCACTTGGGATGAGTTCTGCCGTGACTTCAGGTCCCACTACATTCCTTCCAGCTTTGTGGAGGAGATGCGTGAGAAGTTCAGGCGTTTGAAGCAGGGTGGCAATTCCGTGTACAAGTACAACGTTGAGTTCCACGGGATAGCCTGTTACGCGTTGCAGGATATCCCTGATCAGAAGAGCAAGATTTATCAGTTCAGAGGTGGCTTGAAAGAAGATTTGCAGTTAGCTCTTGCTTTGCACGATCCTGAGGAGTTCGACAAGTTCTACAACTTAGCTCTCAGGGCAGAGGCAGCCTTTCTTAGGGTGGAGAATTCTAAGAAGCGGTTCAGAGATTCCAACTCTTCCTCTACTCACGTGGTTCAGAAGCAACAGAAGTTTTGGGTGTCTCCTCCTCCTCCTCGGCACTCACAGTAGCTCAAGCACTCTGGTGGTCGTGGTTCTTCCCACCCACCAAACCCTATCTTGCAGCAGAGATTCCAGCATCAGAAGCAAGGGCCTCCTCAGACTCAGTACCGGCAGCCAGCAGAGGTTACTTGTCACAAGTGTTGGCAGAAGGGTCATTATGCCAACAAGTGTACGTCTCAGCTCCGACTGCCTCCTCCTCCTCCAGGCAAACCTCCAAACAATGCTCTTGTCAAGTTCAACCCCAGATCAACTCGAGTCAACATGGTGAATGCAGCTGAGGCAGAAAACTCGTCAGATGTGATCATGGGTAACCTCCTCGTCAATGATATTCCTGCTAAAGTGTTATTTGATTCTGGTGCATCACATTCGTTTATCTCAAGGCCATTCTCATTTAAGCATGGGTTCCCTACTCGTGATTTGCCTAAGCCTCTTTCAATTATGTTTCCTGGCAAGATCATGAATTCCCACATGATGGTTCCAGATGTTTCTGTCAAGATGGGTGCATACAGTTTTCTGGCATCTCCTATTGTCTTGGGCAATTCCGACATTGACTTGATCCTTGGTATGGACTGGCTAGCCATGAACAAGGCATCAATTGATTGTGAAGCTAAAGAAGTGAAGCTTACCCACCTTCAGAGGACGTGATTATATTCGCTGCGCGCGATGATACAATCCGTCTGTTCTCTTTGAATGAAAAGGGTGAGATCAGTCCTATTTCGCAAGTCCCAGTGGTCTGCGAATATGAAGATGTGTTTCCTGAAGAGCTGCTAGGCATGCCTCCGCACAGAGAAGTTGAGTTTGTGATTGAGCTTGAGCCAGGCACCGAGCCGGTGTGCAAACGGCCGTACAAATTGGGTCCAGAAGAATTGAAGGAACTTAAGAGGCAACTCGATGAGCAGGAGCGTTTGGGTTTGATCAGACCGAGCTCGTCTCTGGGGGGCTATGGAGTTCTGTTTGTCAATAAGAAGGATGGCACAGACCGACTGTGTGTCAATTACCGTCCATTGAACAAGAAGACAATCAGGAACAAGTATCCACTTCCGAACATAACTGAGTTGTTCGAACAGTTGAAAGGTGCTAAAGTCTTCTCCAAGCTTGATCTCAGGATGGTCTATCATCAAATTCGCATTCGCGAGGAAGATATTCCGAAGACTGCCTTCATGACTAGTTTTGGCTCGTATGAGTATACGGTCATGTCTTTTGGTCTGGCAAATGATCCTCCGACATTTTGTCGATTGATGAACTAGATATTCTCTCCGTTCAAGAATGACTTTGTCTTGCTCTATCTCGACGACATTCTGGTCTTTTCTGAAACTGAGGAAGAACATGAAGAACATCTCAGATTGGTGCTTGATAAGCTGACAGAGTACAAGCTGTATGCCAAGTTTTCCAAGTGCGAGTTCTGGCTGAAAGAAGTCGTCTATCTTGGCCACATTATCTCTACCGAGGGCATTAAAGTTGATCCGTCCAAGGTTCAGGCCATTGTTGAATGGGAGCCTCCGCAGAATGTGAAGCAACTTCGAAGCTTTCTCGGGCTTGCAGGCTATTGCAGAAGGTTCGTTGAGAACTTCTCCAAGATCGCCAAGCCGCTCTCAAGTCTTCTTCAGAAGGGTGTCAAGTATGCTTGGTCTCCAGAGTGTCAGTTGGCCTTCGGCACACTCAAAGAGAAGCTTACCTCCACTCCAGTCTTGGTTCCTCCGGATGATTCCAAATCTTACCAGGTGTTCTGCGATGCTTCTCTCCAGGGTCTTGGTGCAGTCCTAATGCAAGATAAGAAAGTGGTTGCTTATACCTCCAGGCAGTTGAAGCCAGCGGAGAAGAACTATCATGTGCATGATCTTGAGCTAGCAGCTCTGCTACACGCTCTGATGACTTGGAGACACCTCTTGTTGGAACGTAAGGTTGAAGTTTTCACCGATCCCAAGAGTCTCAAGTACATCTTCACTCAGCCTAACCTGAATCTTCGGCAAACACGTTGGGTGGAAATGCTCCAGGATTTTAATCCGAGTGTTGAGTACACGCCAGGCAAAGCTAATGTCGTGGCGGATGCATTGAGCAGGAAGGCGTACTGCAACAGTCTGATTCTGCAACCTCTCCAGCCTGGTCTTTGTGAGTCTTTCAGGAAGCTCAGCCTTCAGCTAGTACCTCAGGGATTTCTTGCAAACCTTCAGATCTCTCCTACCTTGCAAGATCAGGTCCGAGCAGCACAGCTTCTTGACGCGATGGTGAAGAAAATCAAGATTGGCGTGGCAAAGAGTCTTCCCAAGTATAAGTGTTTCACTGTTGATGCTAGAGACACGTTGTTCTTCGAGGATCGCCTTGTCGTCCCGAAAGGTGATCTCAGAAAGGTAATCATGGAGGAAGCTCATAACTCTGTGCTCTCTATTCATCCTGGAAGCTCCAAGATGTACCACGACTTGAAACAGACCTTCTGGTGGACACGTACGAAGCGTGAGATTGCTGAGTTCGTAAATGAATGTGACGTATGTCGAAGGGTGAAAGCAGAGCATCAACGTCCAGCAGGCCTTTTGCAGCCTTTGCCGATTGCCGAGTGGAAGTTCGATCACATTGAGATGGATTTCATCACCGGGTTTCCGAAGTCCAAGAAGGGTAATGATGCCATCTTCGTCGTCATCGACAAGTTGAGTAAAGTGGCCCATTTTCTTCTAGTCTAGGAATCCATTTCAGCAGCTTAGCTTGCAGAGTTGTACACCTCCAGGATTGTGTCCTTGCACGGTGTGCCTATGATGATCTCTTTGGATCGCGGAAGTATCTTCACTTCCAAGTTCTGGGACTCTTTTCAGTCTGCTATGGGCACGAAGATCCGCTTCAGCACAGCGTTCCATCCTCAGACTAGTGGTCAAGTGGAGCGAGTGAATCAAGTTCTTGAGGATATGCTGAGAGCCTGTGTTATCTCTTTTGGCATGAAGTGGGAAGATTGTCTTCCTTTTGTGGAGTTCTTGTACAACAACAGTTTTCAAGCTAGTTCTGGCAAGGCTCCGTTTGAAATTCTCTATGGCAGGAAGTGCCGTACCCCGCTCAACTGGTCCGAGACCGGCGAGCGTCAGATCCTTGGGAATGATTTGATAGAAGAAGCTGAGGAGATGTGTCAGGTCATTCACGACAACCTCAGCGCAGCTCAGTCCCGTCAGAAGAGCTATTATGATACCAAGCACCGTGACATGTCTTATGAGTCGGATGACTTCATCTATCTCAAGGTGTCGCCTATGAAGGGTATGCAGCGCTTTGGCATCAAAGGCAAGCTTGCGCCTCGTTTCGTTGGTCCGTTCAGAGTGGTTGGCAAGAGAGGCGACCTTGCGTACCAGCTCGAGCTTCTGTCAAACTTTGCAAATGTCCATGATGTGTTCCATGTTTCTCAGCTTCGGAGGTGCTTCAAGACCCCCGAGCGCACTATTCATCTTCAAGACATCGACCTTCAGCTTGACCTTTCTTATCGTGAGCATCCAGTTGTGGTTCTCGAGGCGACTGAGCGCAAGACCCGCAACAAGACCGTCAAATTTCTCAAAGTGCGGTGGTCACACCATTCCGATAAAGAGGCTACTTGGGAACGCGAGGATCACCTCCGTTCTGAATTTCCGGAGTTCTTTCAGGCGTAGATCTCGGGGCGAGATCTTTTTGTAGTGTGGGAGAGTTTGTAATGCCCCAAATGTGTAGCCTTCCCAATTTGGAAACCTTCTTATGTGGGACCACCTTGTCAATGCTATGAGAGAGTTCATGCTCATGATTTCATGTGATGTCCCTTGTATTTCTTCCTTGCATGCATGCATAACATATCATATCATTTCCTTGTCCTTGTGATGTTGCATTGTGTTCTTGTGATCTCATGTGATGCCTTGTGATGATGTGCATGTGATGTATAGCTTGTGTGGATTATGCTTAGTGCTAGTACGTTCATCCATGTTGGGTTGCTTAGGTTTTAAAACCTTTTCCTCTCTCTTTTAGTCCAAGCACAAGATACTCTTCTTCCTATCATGTTTTAAAAATGCATATGAGTTAGCAGGTTTTGTGTTGGATATGGAGGGGTATGTTTGCTATTTTGAAAACAAGTTTTATAGGTGGAAGTAATTACAAAACAGCAAATGATAATGCTGTTTTGTAAATATTTAGTTGCCCCAAATACATCTCTTCTATTTTATTTAAATTGGTCATATTTTTCCATGACCAGGGGTAATTTTGTTGTCCCCAGTAGTTTTCTCTGTGCATTCCTTCATTCTTTGCCTTTTTGTGTTAAAAGAAAGGTCCAAGGGAATTGTTTTCTCTATGTTGCACCACCTGTGGGCTCACTCCCACAGGCCGGCCCATCCTTCTTTCCCCCTCTCGCGCATAGGAGCCCATTCTCGCGACCTGCTTCCTCCTCTGACGCCGTCTCCCCTCTCTCTGCTCCTTTCCGTCCCCATCAGAGAGAGAAGAAGTTGCCGCCGTGAGCTCGAACGTCGAGGGGACCCCCTTATATTTTGGTGTCCGTGCCTCTCCCCTTTCCTAGGTTTTCCTCCTCTCCCATCCGCCACCGCCACCTCTCTCCATCCCCATCTCTCATCTCCTCCTCCTGGTAAGTTCTGTAGATAGGAGCAGAGAGAGGAGAGCAGCGCCCCGCCGGCATCTACCCCACTCCCATCGCCGACCGTCGCCGCCGCCTTGTCCATGGGCACGGGAGATCACTCCACGCCCCATTCCCGCCATCGCTGAGGTCGAGGAGTGACCTCAACGATGGTCAGGAGCTCGCCATCGCCTCGGCCACGGTGCCCTCCTTCCACCACGTCGACCTGCAGCAGGGGAGTCCTCCGATCATCTACTTCCCCCTCGGGCTTCTCCTCCAAGCAGCTTCGTCCTCCCCTCTTCCTTCCCTAGGTAAGGAACGTCCCCTCCTTCCTTCCTCCTCGGTAGCTTCACGTAGATTGACGCCGGAGAGTCTCTGTTCCAGGGTAGATCGATTGTTGGAGGGTTGCTGTGGTTGTGGTGGTTGCAGGGTAGCGCTAGGGCAGAGCAAGGCTTGCTTCCCCTTGTAGTAGCATGCTATAGGTAGTTGGCATACCCCCTCGTCGGATCTGCAGCAGTAGCAGGCCACCCCGGCGTCCTTCGTGTCGCTGGCGACCTCTGTGTGCTAGCAGAGCACCAGGTAGTGTAGCTAGTTTACCTAGTTTTACTTCCCCGTTCTGTCAGACTCCTGACCGTAGCGTAGTGGTAGCGAGCCGTTGTTGCCTGTTGAGAGGTCGTTGTTCGAATCCCCCCTCGGCAACCCTTTTGTATATTTCCTCAGCACTGTAGAGCAGCAGCTGCAGTGTAATCATACCTGTTAGCACCCTCTCCCTGTCGAGTACCTTGGCCCTAGAAGAGTGGTAGAGCTGCAGTTGCACCACCATCAGGTCTGGGGTTCGACCCCAGCACCTCCCCTTTTTATTTTTCCTTCAGTTTTCTTTTATTTTTTCCCCTTTGCTGTTTTGATATATATGCAGCTCCTGTTCTTGTAGCTTTGTAGTGATTTGTACTTGTGGGTTTATATTTTTCCCCTTCTCTCAGTCCAGCAAGGGAGTGGAGTACTTTTGCTAGCTATGTGAACCTTGATGATGCACTTGTGTGTGTGCATATACACTTAGTAGAGCTTGTGGTGCTATTTCTTTTGCTCCAAGTTACATATTATGTAGGTGCATGCGCTTGTAGATTCATGTGCTTGCAAGCATAGTGGAGTGTGTGTATGCGTGTGGATGGTTTCCCCCTCACCACATATTTTGATGTGAGTGTGTTGCACTAGTGGTGCATGCTATGTTTAGCATGTGATGTAGGTGGTGTTGTATGCATACTTGTGTAGATACATGTGTGGGGATGCACCTTGTGGGTGTCATGGCACTAAGGTGGTGACCCCTTGTAGTGCTTATGTGAGTGTGTGTGTCCTCTATGTCATGTGTAGATGTTTCCATTATATGTGCTTGTTGCTTGTGATGGAGTTGTGATGTGCCAAGTCACATATGCATGAGGTCTACCCCTCATGTGCACCATTGATATTGTGATCATGTGTATATGCTTATGTAGGTTTTGTTCTAGTGAATAGCACATGTGATGATGCACTATTCACTAGATATGATTATTTGTAGTTTTTCTTCTCTAGTTTGTGCCACTTGTTCCAAGCAAGTGCATAGGTATTATATATGGTTTTGGGGTAGAATCATCCCAGGAATCCATTGGTGAAATCATTTTTGCCATTGGAACATTTTCTGGAGATGACATATTTCAAATTTGTTCCATGTTGAGAGCTTGGTTCCATGTGATGTGGAGAGCCCAAGTGTTTGTTTCTTGGTTGTGGTAGTAGAGGGTGACCCCCTCTACCACATGTTGTTTTCATTTCATGATTAGGAATCCATATGTGCAAGTTGTGCCCAATCAAAGTAGGCATGTGGCTGAGATTCCAGAGTCTAAGAATCTGTTTATATTTTCTTCTCCTATAGATGAGCTTGTGCAGCTCAATGTGTTGTGATATAGCCTTAGCTTTCAACTGGAAAGTTGAAGCTGATATGTTTGTCTAGCTCCCTGTAAAAGTTATTCCATTTGGAGTCCTGTAGATATTGTTTTGACTGCCGTCAAAATGCTTCAGAGCAAAGACAGATAGTGAGAATTTGGAATTTTCACTAAGTCCCTCAAATCTGGTATTTTTGGGCAAGTTTGCAGTTGTGTAACTTCCTGTGTTTAACTCCTTTGTGTGATATTCTTGCTTGTGCTTGTAGTAATCTTGGATAGCTACAGTCACATATCTTATTTGGCATGTTTAGGTGGTTGTAGGTGCTTTGCATGTAGCTCACAAAGTGCTATGATGCAGTTTATGGCAGATTGTGTAGATTTGCTATTTTGATGAATGTGAGTGCTTAGTTGATGATGTGGTGTTCTCCTTTGCTTCAACCCATCCATGTTGGTTTGGTTTATGTCTTGTCTACCTGGAAATACCAGAGTTGGGCCATTGGAGTGTGTCGTGGTGAATTTGACACGTAGGGCTTCATATCTTGTTTCGTTGATTCCCGTTGATCCGTAGCTCCGTTTGTTATGTTCTTTATATGGTTTTGCATCATTTTCATGAGATGCATCTGATAATGTCATTCTCATGCATGTCAAGATAGCTTAGGATGCAGTTCTGTCCAGGAACATGTATTTGCTTCTCATGCTTGTGCTAGTGATAGAAATAGTGGTGCATGCTCATATTCATCTCATGCATCATGTGCTTGTTGCATCTTGAGGTGTTGTTGTTAATTTGATGTTATTCTTATGTTGGGTAGCACCGGGATCAGAGAACGAGTACGTGGATTCGGGAGAGTACGTGCAGGACGAACAAGAATCATTCCAACCCGAGGATATCACACGCAAGATGATATGACCTTGATTCCATCTCTAGACTTGTTATGCTAGATTACGTTTCTTCCATCATATGCTTGCTGCCTACCACTGAAATATTTGCCTCCTGATATGCCATGAAACCCAAACACTTATCCCTTCCTAGCAAAACTTGAATGGCTAAGTAGGCTTGCTCAGCTACTAATGTTAGCGTTGCTAGATGCAGGTGCTTTGCCTCATGTGATAACATGAGATTGATATCATTATCTTAATTCTGTTATTTATATAATGCACCTATATACTTGGTAAATAACAGAAGGCCTAGCCAATTGCCGGGTGCTTTGTTCCGTTATTGCCGCCATACTTACCGGCTACCGGTGTTTGATTCCATACTGATCGCTCCTAACACGTTCGGGGTTGTTATGGGGACCCCCTCGATAAATCGCGTAGTGTTAAGACTTGTCCGGCAGGACCCAACATTGGTTTTAATCTACTAATCACTTAATAATAATCTGCAAAGGGAATAGATACCCCGAGGAATTTAATCAACAACCCAGGCCAGTGCTCCACATGAGTGTTGGTCCACCCACCTAGCAGTCGGCAAGACCACCCCAAGGAAACTTCAGGTTTGGTCCTTGTCCACTTTGCATAAATGGTGTTGTCCTGAGACTGAGATACGCGACTCTTATCAGGGTCGTCGACACACCGGGAGGTCCTGCTAATCTTGTCTTACCTTAGCGATATATCTTGCGTATAGGAATCGCACTGAAGCTTTGGTTCTCCCCAGAGTTGAGGTTTTCCTCTAAGGAATTCGACGAGATCATGAGATTCGTGATAGAGGATTACTTTGCGGCCCGTGTACGTTTGTGATGGACTAGTTGGAGCACCTCTGCACGGTTTAATCTTTCGGAAAACTGTGCCCGCGGTTATGTGGCAACTTGGAATATTTTGTTAACATCCGGTAATAGATAACTTAAACATAAGCTAATAAAAGTGCCAACTGTGTGCGTAACCATGACTGTCCCCTTCGAAGATCTCTCTTCGATCAGGAACACGTTGGGGTTATGATTGACATAGGTTGGTGTACAGGATCACTTAGTGATCATCTATCATCGACCACTAGCATAGACCACCTTCATATATGATCTACGTAAGTTAGCCACCATATCAAGCTTAGGATGCTGCAACCTAAGGACTCCACCTTTCCAACCTAATAACTTGACTAGTTCTGGCACCGAGGTCATAGATTGCTGAGTCCCCGTGGCTCACAAATTCCTTCACAACACCAACAGGTTCAGGTACCCCCGAGACAGGTGATCCCGACGGCACGCAGCTGGCGTGGTAGTACGATGAGGAGAACGACCGCCTGTACATGAACTATCCAGAAGATTGAGGCGTGGTCGTGATCGTGGGCGAGCAGGCAGGGTAGCATAGTCATTTCCCATGTTTTGTAGTCCATAGCGGAACTACCTTGATTGTATGCATGATGTACTCTGTTGATATTCTGTATGTGCTATGTTACCATGTTTGCGAAATGCTTAGATGCGCTTCTTTCCAATTCGGGGCCTCGATCCCCAGATCGGAAAGGACTACATCTTAGTCGGTACATCCGCCTTCTCCTAGGCTTGTCGGGCACTCGGATGGAACAATGCTGGAGTTCATCATGGAGCTGCACGGCGCTCCGCGGGGTCATCTGCACCTCCCTCGCCCTTTCGGTAGGGCGATGGAGGCCGCCAAGCCCCCGGTCTTGTGGTTGCAGGTGTGCGGCTGCTCCCATGGCGACATGCAGGCGCGCGTGGAGTATCCGAAGCGCCACTCCATGCTGCTTGGGCGGGGCTGGAAACCCTTCACCCACGCCCATAGCCTCAAAGATGGGCATATCCTCCGCTTGTTGGGAAGGCGATGCAAAGCTCGGGGCTTCCGCTCCTTCCACCCGCGCTCGCATAACACCCGTGGAGGTGCCATGTGCTCTCGCACGCGAGAAGAGCAGCCACTGCCTCCTCCCGCTCCGGGAGGACGCTGCGGCAAACTAAGATCCATGGAGCCATCGAACGACTAACCGTATTGGGACGGTGCTGACGCCGGCCTGCTTCCGGCGATCCCCTACCCGGCGCGCCAAAGATGTCGGTGAAAGGATCGACACCTATGGGGGCCTCAACAGCCCCCTTTTGGTGGTTTGGCGGGAGAGGAGTCGTGGCAAGAGCAGAACCAACAATCAGGGACAGACAAGATTGTTTTTGACCCAGGTTCGGGTCGCGTTGTGCATAAAACCCTACGCCTGCATGTGTTTTGTTATTTATTTTAGTTTACTGTAGATCTGTCCCTCTTATAGCCTTTCGATTGGTCAAAAAGCCAAAAGTCCTTTCTACTGAGCCTCGTGCCTCCTTTTATAGGCAAAGGGGTCACCATAGTGGCTCAGTGGATGAACGGTGGGTTCACGAGTGGAACAGTGCCGTCCACCCGCCACAGTGTTACTGCGGTGCATTAAATGCTTCGACAAGCTTCCTGACCTTTTCAGGGGGGTTGGACACGTACACACACATGGCAACTTCGGGGTGTTGCGCTGGAGTGTGGGCGGATGCGTGGTCCATGCATCGGCGGTGGTGTGTTCATCGGTGGAGGCGTCCACACGACGCGAAGGCCCCCTGGGCTCGGGTCTCTCTTCGGGACTTCTTTTCCTCCTCGGCAGGGTTACCTTGCCCGGGGCTCTTCTCGTTCCTCTCGGCAGGGAGGTGATGTCCTGGTGTCCGCGCACTAGTCCGAGGCACTAGAGACCCCGGTCTTTAGTGCACCGACACGCCCTGATTCCTTGTGGCCACCCTCTGGCCCCTCTTGCCTCGTTCTCTAGCCTATAAATTCCCAAATATTCCAGAAATCCTAAATATATCCACGAAACACTTTTTACGCCGCTGCAAGTCTCTGTTCCACGACGACCCCATCTAGAGATTTCTTCCGACACTCTGCTGGAGGGGTATCGATTAGGGAGGGCCTCTTCATCAACCATGGAGCCCTCGTGATGATGTGTGGGTAGTTCACCACAGACCTACGAATCCGTAATTAGTATGTTGATGGCCATCTCTCTGTGTCTTGATCTTCAATACAATGATCATCGCATATTCGCTTTGATCTATCCAATGTAATTTTTTTGTATGGTGTGTTTGTTGGGATCCTATGAATTGTCGGTTTATGTTCAGATTATTCACAAAAAGTATTTGAGTCTTCTCTGAAATTATTATGATTCTTATTTGCATAATCATCATAGCTGCGTAAAGCTATCCGATCCATTAAATTGCTTTGGCCAAGTAGTTTGATCTTTCTTCATTGGTAGACGTGCGTTGTAGTGGGTTCAACCTGGCAAATTTCTATATCCCAGTGACAGAAAGGGGATATGATGTGTCTTTGTGTTGCTGGAACTAGGGATAAAATGATGGGGTTTATTCATATTGATTGAGTTATTTTGTCTACATCATGTCATCGTTCCCCAAGCATTACTCTGTTTTACTTAATACGGTAGATACATGCTGGATAGCTGTCGATGGGTGGAGTAATAGTAATAGGTGCACACAGGAGTTGTCCTATTTGTTTATTGACATGATGCCTATATACACATGATAATTACCGTGAAAATCGCATAACTATCCTCTTTTCTGTCAATTGCCAAACAGTAATTTGTTTACCCACCATATGCTATTTTTATGAGAGATGCCACTAGGGAAAGCTATGGCCCCCGGGTATATTCACAAAAAATTGATAAAACCTTCAATACCTTGCTGTCATTTATTTCTGTACTTTTTATTTTGCAATTTACAATTATCTACAACTATCTACACACCTCACTTGCTTGCAAATAACATGACCAAGGGGATTAACAATCGTCTTTCCTGCATTGGGTGCAAGTTATTTGTTCTTTTATGTGCAGCCGGTGAAGACGGTTGTGCTTGATATTCCTATTGGTTTGATAAACCTTGGTTTCATAACTAAGGTAAATACTTACCCACATTGTGCTGCGATAACCCATTCCTCTTCATGGAAAACCCAACCTAGATCACAAGTATGAGGAAGGATTTCTAGCGCCGTTGCCACGGAATAGCATCACCAACTACCAAGTAACTTCACATAAATTTTCATTCACTTGTTCCTCTTTGTATTTGCTGGTATATTTTGTTTGTCTCATAAAAAGTAAAAATACAAAAAATTTACCTTGGGTTTCTTAGCTTGTCACTAGATTGCATCTTCGCTCTCTAGTTTGCTTGTCTTGCTTGTTACTTTGCTTGCTTGGTCACCATGTCTCAAGATAGATTTCAGACTATATCTTACTACCAAATGATGTCAGAATTAGAAGGTTACATAAATACCTTCATGACTTTACAATATGAGCACAATAAATTCTTTGCTTCCGAAGTAAAGGAGCATTCAACTCTGTTAGATGCTACAAGTAAACAACTTGATGAAATTAATAAAGAAGTGTCTAGACTCCAACCACGAGTTTCTCACACTGAAGAGTTATTAGGAAAAATCTCCGATAAGCAAACCACTCTAGTAAATAGGATAGCTGCTAAACCGGAATCTTTCCACATCACAAATCATGATGAAGATCTTAAAATGATTGGTACTTCTCCTATTGAATCTTTGTTTACTTCTATGAATGTTAATGATAAAGGGATTGGAGATGAGTCAACTCTAGTAAAGGAGTGTCCCTTTTTCTTGGAGGGTGATGATTTTAATGCTAAAAGTGGAAAAAGTGGGTTTGGAGAGGTCAAAACTTTAAATAGTGATGTGCCCACTATTTTAAATTACAAGGAGTGGAAGCTATGGTAAAATCTTATGATGGGAAACTTGAGGTTGAAGTTTCTATTCCTATGAAGTCGCATGATGAGTGGGAACCTACTATCAAAATTTAGATAAATAAATATGAATGTGATGCTTTGTGTGACCTTGGTGCTAGTGTTTCAACTCTACCTAAAACTTTATGTGATGTGCTTGGTTTCACTAATATTGAAGAATGTTCCCTAAACTTGCATCTTGTGGATTCTACCATCAAGAAACTTGCGTCTCACTAATTATCAACACATCATTTATTCTACCCAAGGGTTTCTTGGAAAGATTAGCAAGTGGATGAGGATCCATTTGTCTTAATTTTGATGTTCTACTTTCTGTTTTTGTGAGACGGAGATAAAGCTAGCATTGCAAAGGCAAGTAGAGAGCAAAACCAGTGAATGCTAATTTGTGTGTAGGTACTTGATAGGAAAATGATGATACTCCCCGGCAACAACGCCAGAAATCCTTCCTCATACTTGTGACCTGCGTTGGATTTTATGTGAAGAGGAATGAGTGATGCAACATAATATAGATAAGTATTTCCCTCAGTGAGAACCAAGGTTATCGAACCAATAGGGGTAGCACGCAACCCCGTTCTTCAACGACTCCACACAAAGAAACAAACACTTGCACCCAATACGGGCAAGAGGGTTGTCAATCCCCTTGGACTAATTATTTGCAAGCAAATGAAGTGTGTATATGATAGTTGATAATTTCAAAATAAATAAGAAGGTAAATAAAGGCAACAAGGAAATTGCAACGTTTGTAAATATATAAGTGTATAGACCCAGGGACCATAGTTTTCTCTAGTAGCATCTCTCATGTAGTAAGCATACAGTGGGTAAAAAAATATTGTTGGACAATTGATAGAAAAGTGCATAGTTATGCAATATTTATTCACACCAATGATCATGTGTATATAGGCATCATGCCCATGATGAAATATGCCAACTCCTTTCTGCACCTATGACTATTACTCCACCCATCGACCGCTATTGAGTAAAATAGAGATCCTATGAAATATGCATCTACAGTATCAAGTAAAATAGAGTAATGCTTGGAGAACAATGACATGATGTAGACAAAAAGAACTCAATAAATATGAATTAACCCCATTGTTTTATCCTTAGTGGAAACAATACAAAGATGTGTCTTGTCCCTTTCTGTCACAAAGATATAGAGCACCGCCAGATTGAACCCACTACAACGCACACCTCCAACTGGAGAAAGATTAATCTAGTTGGCAAAACCAAATCAATAGATGAGAGAGATTTATGAAGCTATAATAATCATGAAAATAAGAATAAAATATAGACTTCAGCGAAGACCCAAATCTTTTATCATGAATAATCTGAACATAAACCCGCAATTTATCGGATCCCAACAGACGCACCTCACAACAGGATTACATCAAATATATCAAAGCAAAGATGCGATGATCATTGTATTGAAGATCAAGATAGAGAGATAAATATCCATCTAGGTACTAACTACGGGCCCGTAGGTATAAGGTGAACTACTCACACATCACCATGGGAGCAGCCAGGTTGATGTAGAGGCCCTCCATGATCGATCTCCCCTCCGACAGGGCATCGGAACAGGGATCCAGATGGGCAAACGGCGGAATAGAGACTTGTGCGACGGAAAAGTGTGTCAAGAGGCTCCTTAGGGTTTTTGGGATATACTGGAATTTATAGGCTAGAGAGGGACGTAAGGAGACGCCATGAGAGGCCAACGCACATCAGGGCACGACCACCCCCTCGGTGCGCCCTATCCTGTGGTGTCTCCTTTGTGGGGCACCTGATCTCCTCTCGAAGCTTCGAGGTCTTCTTTTGGTCCAGGGAAATCGTCAAAAAAATTCGTGGCAATTGGGCTTCGTTTGGTACTGTAAACCTGAAAAGCCAAAAACATGCATAAAATAGCAACTGACACTAGGCACTAGGTTAATAGGTTAGTTCTAAAAATAATATGAATGGGTAAATAAATACCCAAAAGCATCCTAGAATTGTAATATTATGGCACGGAACAATAAAAAATTATAGATACGTTGGACACGTATCAGTCTTGGCGGCTCGCTACAGCTAACTGTGTGTAGTAGGAGTGTTGCCCACATGCTGCTACTAGGCTCTTACCCCGCGTCACTACTACATTTTGATATATATTTTTATGTATTTAAGTTGTATTTATACATGTTTTATACAATATCAATATACACATACAATGTTGAACCTACATCAGATAACAATGCCTCATCATCATCATCATAGTCTCATAATCATAGTGCCACAACATAGTCTCACCATCATCATCATCTTCATCATCGTCATCATCATTATATAGTGATACAACATAGTCTCATCATCATCTAAATAGTGATATAAGTTAATACATGTCTCGAATACATCTACATGGTCACATACACATGTTTCATCGTTGACCTAAACTATAATCACATACAAGAGATAAGCGATAATGAGGAGTAAGACATGTATTATGTAGTTCTTTACCCGGTTTTGATTCCTCTCTCCCACTAGCATGAACTTCAAGTAACTAGCTTCCACATAGCTTTTACTTTGAAATTCTTTGTGGGTGCTGCTCGGGAAGCAATCCACTTGGGACTGACAATCTCACCACTAGTCGTAAACTCCTGGAACTCTTCCTTTGTACACGACATACCACTTTTTTTGTCATCGATCTATATCCCTAACACAGATATGTCATAAATAAAAAAATTCATCGATAATATCAAACATAATATACTTATGCAACACCAAGAGAAAGAGTTAAAATACTAGCAAATATAAGAAACATATAGTAAACATAACAAAGCTTGTCCTACCCAAACTTACTAGAGCACCATGCAAATTCAGGAGGACCGTGTACATCTCAAAGTTTTATTTTACATAAATTCAAAGATTTGTCCTACACAAAGTACTAATTAGATGGACATCATCATTTTTAATCACTTCTACTTGGATGTGTCCTTCGAAATAATCAGAGGATGCATCCTAGCTTTGTGAAAGGCGTCATGTGTGGACATTGTAGTTCTATGCGAGTTCTCACATTAGCCTACATTTGAGGGCCAGTGTCGGTGTACTAAGGAGTGGGGGTCCTTAGAACCTAGACTTAGGCAAGGGAAACTATGGCCCCCAGGATGACAACTCCTTGTCGGGCTCACACTAACACCCGAAGCAAGCCAAAGAAAAGACCGAAGTCGGATGACAAGACCCTCACAAGTCAGTAAAGACGACAACAAGCAACGCCCGACAAGATCCCAGCCCGCCAACCCACCGCTCCACCTCACCATATGGTTGATTGTCTACATTACCTGAGGTGTCGAGCGGGCAGGTGGGGCTGGCAGGGGTACGTGGCCACAACAACGGGCCTTTTGCAGCTTTAATGACACTCGTCTTGCAGCATGGCAAAAGAATGGGAGGTAGCTGGGCGGACGACACAGAAGGAGAGGGAATCCTTGCCGGGGAACGTCGCTAGCACGCAACCTCACGACGCATTCAATGTGTGTGTCCTAGTCCGTCAGAGTTAGGTATTTCCCACTACCTATCTCCACAAATAGTCTCTATGGATATAATACTCACTGTACGCCCAGGAAAAAACCATTATAGTCATTGTGTTGACCCTTTGAACTATAAAAGGAGGCCCAGGGCTACCTTTTAGGGGGTCGACACCCTGTTCAATTGCACGCGTAGCCGCACCTCTCAAGCATCCTTGCCGGGTTGTTGCGCTCGTGTACTTGAACCCACATAATCAACCGAACCTAGATAGGACGTAGGGTTTTACGCTCCCGAGCGGCCCGAACCTGTATAAACCCCGCACGTGATCTGGTCGACTAATGCTCTTCATGCACTCGAGCCCCCTGCAGAGCCGTCAAGGGACCCCGTAGGTCCCATGTATTGTCGTTTCTCCCCGACATCTTTGGCGCTCTAGCTAGGGGGCTCCTGATACGTCTCCAACGTATCTATACTTTTTGATGGTTCCATGATATTATCTTGTCAAACTTTGGATGTTTTGTATGCCTTTTATATCTTTTTTGGGACTAACTTATTAACTCGGTGCCAAGTGCCAGTTCCTGTTTTTTCCGTGTTTTTGACCCTTTTGAGAGGAGAATTTTAAACGGTGTCCAAACTGAATAAAACTTCCGAAAAGATTTTTTCCAGAACAGAAGATACGCATGGACGTGAGAACCAAGTCAGAGGCCACCAGGGGAGGCCACAAGCCCTCTAAGCGCGGCCACGGGGGCCCGCGCCTAGCAGGCTTGTGGCCCCCCTGTGGCTCGTCTGCCCTACCTCTTCCGCCTATAAATTCCCTAAAAATCCAAAACTCCATGAGAGATCCACGATAATACTTTTCCGCCATCGCAAGCTTCTGTCTCCGTGATATCCCATTTGGGGCACATTCTGGTACCCTGCCGGAGGGGGGTTCGGATATGGAGGGCTTCTTCATCAACACCATGGCCTCTCCGATGATGCGTGAGTAGTTCACCATAGACCTTCGGGTCCATAGCTAGTAGCTAGATGGCTTCTTCTCTCTCTTAGATCTTCAATACAAAGTTCTCCATGATCTTCATGGAGATCTATCCGATGTAATCTTCTTTTGCTGTGTGTTTGTCGAGATCCGATGAATAGTGGATTTATGATCAGATTATCTATGGATCTTATTTGAGTTTCTTCTGATCTCTTATATTCATGATTTCATATCCTTGTAATTCTCTTCGAGTTGTGGGTTTTGTTTGGCCAACTTGGTCTATGATTCTTGCAATGGGAGAAGTGCTTGGTTTTGGGTTCATACCGTGCGGTGACCTCACCCAGTGACAGAAGGGGTAGCGACGCACGCATCGTGTTGTTGCCATCAAGGGTAAAAAGATGGGGTTTATGTCATTGGTTTGAGTTTATCCCTCTACATCATGTCATCTTGCTTAAGGCGTTACTCTGTTCGTCATGAAGTCAATACACTAGATGCATGCTAGATAGCGGTCGATGTGTGAAGTAATAGTAGTAGATGCACAAAGTATCGGTCTACTTGTCTCAGACGTGATGCCTATATGTATGATCATTGCCTTAGATATCGTCATGACTTTGCGCGGTTCTATCAATTGCTCGACAGTACTTTGTTCACCCACCGTAATATTTGCTATTTTGAGAGAAGCCTCTAGTGAACACTATGGCCCCCGGGTCTACTCCGCATAATATTTTCAGCCATACACTTTTTCTTCGTTGCACTTTCCGCCTTCAGATCTCACTTTGCAATCAATCTTGAAGGGATTGACAACCCCTTTGTAGCGTTGGGTGCAAGATCGTCTGTGTTTGCGCAGGTACTGTAGACACTTGGTTTGATTCTCCTACTGGATTGATACCTTGGTTCTCAAAACTGAGGGAAATACTTACTGCTACTTTGCTGCATCACCCTTTCTTTTTCAAGGGAAAAACCAATGCAAGCTCAAGAGGTAGCAATGAGGTGTAGTCATAAACGCTCAATGATTTTGACTGATTATAGCAATCTTAATTATTGAGGCAACCCCATGAGACGGATAGGGCCTTCACTTGGATAAATGACTCTTGATGCACGCCGCGTACCAGTCAATGTGTCATTTGGACACATCCCCCACTTTGGTTCAAACCAAGCACATCTCGATCGGTGACTTCCAGCGCACAAACTAATGCCATATTTGGTCTCAACACAAATATATGGTTGTAAGCATTAAGACCTCATACCCATGCTTATTTTTATTATTCTTTTTCTCCTTAAGTTGTTTGATTTTGATCCGATCAAAAGTTGCAATTGTTTCTAGAAAATCATATTTGAGACCAACTTAAAGGGCGTCATCCTCCCGTGGGTTTGATAAATCAGGGTCACCTTTGGGGAAAAAGGCGATAATTCCTGTGGTCCATTTTCGAGTCACCAAAGGAAGGAATTGATAATCCACAAGTGTAGGGGAGCGTTTGTAGGCTTTCTTGATAAGTAAGAGTGTCGAACCCAACGAGGAGCTAAGGGTAGAATTAATATTCTTTCAAGTTCTCTCGACCACCGATACAACTCTAGGCACGCTAACACTTACTTTACCTAGAAAAGGTATGGAACTATTTTGCGGGAAGAAATTAGAAGTCCTTAGAAAGGTGTAATAGATAGTTTTGCAAGAAAATAAAGAACAAGTAAATAAATATTAGGGGCTGCTTAGATAAAGATTAATTAAGTTAGTTGTTTAGTAGAAAGATTCTTGTAACACAAGATCCCTAGGCAATTGATAACTAGATCGGTAATCATTATTGCAGTTTTATATGAGACATAGGCATGAACTAACATAATTTTCGTACTTGGATCATATGAACTTATGTTGGACCTCTAGCAAGCATCCGCAAATACTAGAAACCATTAAGGTAAACCCAACCATAGCATTAACACATCAAGTCCTCTTTACCCCCATATGTAAACAACCCCCTTACTCGGGTTTGTGCCTCAGCCACTCACGCAACCCACTATAAGCGAATCATGAACATATTCTAAACCCTACAGTGAGGATCCCACATGCTTGCGTGACACAGCGGGAATCATAGGATAGCACCAAAATAAAATATACAACTCAAACCAATCACGATCATCAATCAACCCATAGGATAAAATAAATCTACTCAAACATCATAGCATAGCCACACATCATCGGTAATAATATATAGCATTAAGCACCATGTACAAGTAGAGATTAAAGCCGAGAAGAGAGGTTTGACACCGCTCCATAGAGGGGGGAGAGTTGGTGGCGACGGGGGCAACGTTGTTGGTGTAGATCGCCGTCATGATGGTTACCCCAGCAGCGCTTCGACGCCACTTGGAGGGAGGGGGAGAGAGAGCCCCCCTTCTTCTTCTTTCTTGGTATCCACCTAGATGGGAGGAGAGTTTCCCCTGTGGTACATGGCCGCCATGGCTCCCAGAGGGCATGAGCCCCTCCGAGATCTCTCTCTCTCTCTCTCTCACTCACTCAATTATTTTTGTGACTGTTCTCTGAACCCTTCACCATTGGGCTGAAATTATGAGGGTATTTTATTGGGAAATTATCTTTCTTGCAGCGAAATAAGGGCTTCAACCGACTTACAGGGTGGTCCCAAGCCATTAGGGAAAACTGACATATATTCCAAAAGAACATTCATAAATTTTTATAGCGTTTCAACTCTGTTGGATTTTCTGCAAAACATGAAAAAAACAATAGGAACTCGCACCCCCAAGCTTAATGCATGCTCGTCCTCGAGTAGGTAAATGATAAAAAGATATTTTTGATGTGGAATGCTACCTAACATAATCTTGAACAAATGTCTAATTATGGCATGAATATTAAGATACAAGTGATTCAAGGCAATAGTCTATCATTTGACAAAAATACATCCATACTCAGGTTTATTTGCTAATAATCATGTCATTTCAAAATAAAAATACTAAAGAATGCTATCCCTACAATGTCATCTAGTCTATCATGCTTATTCTTCCTAGCATAAAGTATAAATCATGAGCACTCACGTGTCAAACCAAGCAATTGTATCATACTTTTTAACATGCTTCAGCATTTTATACCACACTCAATACATGAGTGTGAACCATGGACATATTATATAGGTGGAATAAAGTATGGTGGTAGGTTTAAAATGAGTAAAAGTGGAGAATAAAGTCTCGCATCAGCTAGACAAACCAACGGGCTATGGAGATCACCATCAATCGATATCAATGTGAGGAGTAGGGATTGCCATGCAACAGATGCACTAGAGCTATAAGTGTATGAAAGCTCATCTGAAGCTAAGTGGGTGTGCATCCAACTTGCATGCTCATGAAGCCCTCGGGGATTTGAGTAAGCCCGCCATTGGAATATAGAAGCCAAATTCTCTATATGAAAAACATGGTCCTACTCTCAAGCATAAGTGTGGAAAAAGAGTTAGTAGCACTGTCCCTTCTCTCTTTTCTCTCATTTTCTTCTTCTTATTCTTCTTTTTTCTTTTTTCTTTTTTCTCTTTTCTCTTTTTCCTTTTTCCTTTTCTTCTTCTTTATTGTTTGTCTGGAGTCTCATCTCTACTTGTGGGTGAATCATTTTCTCCATCCTCCTTTCCTCACACAGAGAGTGCCCTAATAATGAATAGCATCACACTTTTATTTACTTATAACTCGATATAAAAAACTACTAAATAATATGATTCTATATGAATGCCTCCAGTAGTGTACCAGGATGTGCAATGATCTAGCGTAACATGTATAATGATGATGAACTGTGGCTTGCCACAAATACTATCTCAACTACATGATCATGCAAGGCAATATGACAACGATTGTACTAGTCATATGATGTAAAAATGGAAGTTGCATGGCAATATATCTCATAATGGCTATGGAAATGCCATGATAGGTTGGTATGGTGGCCGTTTTGAGGAAGATATAAGGTGGCTTATGTGTAATAGAACGTATAATTTCATGGGGTTTGGATGCACCGGCGAATTTTACACTGATCCTCGAGGTGAGAATGGGCAATGCACGGTACTGAACAGGCTAGCAAATATGTGGAAAGGTATGTATGCGTACATCCATGGATTCACATTAGTCATGAAGAACTCACATACTTATTGCAAAGCTTTATTAGCTCTCTCGAAGCAAAGTACTACTCGCATGCCCCTAGTGAGGAGGTTGGCAGAAGTTAACCATCGCGCACCCCCGATTATAACAACATAAAGGATTTCAATCAAGGATAAATTAGGCTCCAACATCATCACATAACTAGAGACTATACATGCATACTTAGGGAATCAGAAACCTTAGCACCGATATTCTTACTAATCCAGAATCATCCATTCATGCACCCACATATTACTAACCATGTGATCTACAAGTTCTATGTAGGATGTCGCAAAACTATTGCCAAGAATCAAACATATCATATTCAGTGATCTACAAGTTTTATGTAGGATTTTATGACTAACCATGTGAATGACCATTTCTTGTTGACTCTCTAAATCGGTATAAGTGAAGCATGAGAGTTTAATTCTTTCTAAAGAAGACCTGGACATGCTCTAATAAATATAAGTGAAGCAAAATATCATTCTAAAAATAACGGTTTTCTATATGTAGAGAATAATGTATCAAAACTTCAAAAGATATAAGTGAAGTGCATGAAGCATTCTATAAACTAATACTCAAAAGATATAAGTGAAGTGCATCAAGCATTCTATAAATCAACCAAGGAACATCCCATACCAGAATGGTGCATTGCTAAAATAAAAATAAAAGGCACACGACGCTCCAAGAATTTACGCATATCATGTGAACAAAAAAAACCCGAGACATACTGATAATTGTGAAGAAGAAAGATGGGATTCCTTCGAGGGCATACACAAGCTTAGACACTTGAGTCTCCTTGAATATTTACTTGGGGTGCCTTGGGCATCCCCAAGCTTGAATTCTTGTCTCTCCTTATTCTTCTCATCTCGATATCTCTTCGATCTTCGAACACTTCATCCACACAAAACTTGACAGAACTTTTTTTAGAAAGGTTAGTGCATATAACATCGAATATCATCATGTCCTACCATAAAATTATTGTATAATTATAATACATCATTACCCACTGTATTATATCACAATTCTACGGCTCCCAAGTCAATGGGGCTCAACAAGAACTCAAACATAAGCAAACCAAGAAACTATAACAACAATATGTGAAAAAAGGGAAGTGTGTAAAGATGCAGATGATATGTATACTTATATAACTCAGAAAATTCTAAAAACATAGGAAGTGGTAAATTTTTTGCATGAGAGTACTGTGTAAAAAATCCGATTTTTTTTGACATTCGAGTAAAATAGGAAAAATCTAACACTACAATCAAAGTTTCTGTTTGTGCACAACACATATTAAACAAGCAACTTAAACATCCTAAAGGTAAATCTTGGCACATTATTTTTGTAATACAATGGATTTTTATGTGGGGATAATTATTTTTGTTGAAAAGTTTCTGTAATCAATATTCACAAAGTTTCCATCGGCATGAACAAAATTTCAAGGACGTCCCCCACTTCAACGGTGCTCATATTTCTCACTTTCACATTTCTTTTCGAAAAGGATTTTGGTTCCCCACTTTATTTTTTTGTTTTTACTTACTTTAAAAGTACACAACAGAATAAAATTACTTTCTAAAACTTCCGGGTTGTCTCCCTGACATCGCTTTGTTTAGAGCCATTAAGCTAGGCATATAGTGATCAAGTAATTGATCCCCCGGATCCCAATGTATGTCAAAACCAATTTTTCTTAACAATGATTTGCAATTAGGTAGTGAGCAAAAAGTGGTACATATCATGTGACAACGAAACCTAACTCTCTTCCTATGCATTGGCTTGTCATAAGAGAACAATTCATTCACACAAAGTAAAGGCCAATACATAGCATAAGTAGTTTCTTGCAATTTTATCATATTAGAAATATAGAGAGGTGAATATTGGGTTCCTATATCATAATAATTGCAAGTACGAGCATCAAGAACATGCATATTATATTCATCAAAATCATCATGTGTAATGGTAAAATGCAACCCATCAGTATAATCCCTTAATAAGTGAAAACATCTCCGATATGGTGTAGTTGGGAGAATTCAAAAATATAATATGACTATCATGTGTGGGTGCAATAGAAATAATTTCATTCTTAACATAAGGAACTATGGCAAGTTCTCCATAATCATAATTCATATTGGCATCATGGCCTCAAGCATAGCAAGCACCAAGTTCATCAAAAAGGGTTATTTGAATCCAAGGGATCATAACATTCATCCTTTGATAAGCATGAAGGGAAATTAAACAATGTATGAGTTGAAGAGTTACTCTCATCAGAAGGTGGGCACGAGTGATCAATCCGCTCTTCTTGCTTTTGTTCTTCGTCACCTCCTCATTCTTTCCATCTAATGAGCTCACAGTTTCAGCAATTTCTTCTTCCATAAATTCCTGCAAAATATTAGTCGCTTCCAAGACAGTAGACATCCTTTCAATAAATTCTTTAATGAAAGCATTAGAAGCATACTTTTCATAGCAATATTTAAGTATGGCAAAATTTTCAGATACGTAAAGAACAACATTATACTTTTCAATCAAAGAAGCAATTTCATATGCACCTATACAAGCAACAAAGTCTTCAATTTGTTCAATATCATGATAACTATAGAAATCATTGGCATAAGAAGATAGTATTTCATTATCATTAAATTCACATTGATAAGGAAGGTGTTTTTTAGTGCCTTCAGAACAACAAGTATAATCATGTATTTTTCATAAATTGAAAGATTAGCAATGCAAAGTATTAAATTTGCCCCGTAAAAGTTTTCCCTTTTGAGATAAGCGGTGTCGCACAAAATAAGCATGCTCGTCTAGTGATTTTTCCCCTAATAAGGATAGTTGGTTTTTCAACACGAGCGCAAATGGATCGAAGATGATCCAAGCAAAAAGCTCCAATTGTATGGTAGATTTTGGGTGGTTCCTCAACCACTGGGTTAACAAGTACAACTACGTTTTTGGTATTTTGTGTTTCCTACCCATAACTAAAGATAGAAAACAACTTAGAACAGAAAATAAAATTACTTAGTGATAAAGCAAACAAACACACACGAGAATATCAACCCCACACTATTGCTCCCCGACAACGATGCTAGAAAAAGGTCTTGATAACCCACAAGTGTAGGGGATCATTTGTAGCCTTTTTAGTTAAGTAAGAGTGTTAAACCCAACGAGGAGCTAAGGATAGAATTAATATTGTCTCAAGTTCTATCAACCAGCGATACAACTCTACGAACGCTAATGCTTACTTTACCTAGAACAGGTATGAAACTATTTTGTAGGAAGAAAACTAGAAGTACTTAGTAGGTGATAGATAGTTCTGCAAGAAAATGAAGAAAACGTAAATAAAACTTAAGGGATGTTTAGATAAAGATTAATTAAGTTAGTTGTTTACTAGAATTTTTTTTGTAACACAAGATCCCTAGGCAATTGATAACTAGATCAATAATTATTATTACAGTTTGTTATGAGGGGGAGGCGTGAACTAACATACTTTCCGTACTTGGATCATATGAACTTATGATTAGACCTCTAGCAAGCATCCGGAACTACTATAAATCCTTAAGGTAACACAACTATCGGAATCGGGGCTCCATAGACCCAGAAAGGTTCAGACACTCGGGTGCGCTCGCTCTCCTACCCTCTTCTATCTCTCAACCTCAAGGCAACTCACTGGTGGCTCGAGCTAAGCACGATGAAAAAGAACGTGCATGCGGTTTTACCCAGGTTCAGGCCTCCCCACGGTGTAATACCCTACTCTTGCTTGTATGGATTTCTTGTGGGAGAGAGATAGAGAATACAAGGGGAGTTCTTGCCCTGACGGTGTTGCTGGAGGGCGTGGAGAGATTCCACACTTGCTACGGAGGCACGACCTCTCTCTTATATAGGTCACAATCCTCTTCCCCCCAATAATGCACACTTGGCGGAAAGGGTTGCCACAACGACCACTTTGATAGCGGCAGGACTGCAGTCCATCCTAACAAAGGTAGTCTTCCCCTGTCAAATCTCTTCGTCGTGACGCACTGGTGGGCTCTGGGGTGACCTCCGTCCCACCGAGGCCCCGGTCTTGGTCCTCTTGCACCAAATAGGAAACTTTTGGGGGTTTCTTGTCACATCCCTGGAACCCTAACCAAAGTATAGCATTGTGCTCATATCTTCTTTGCATTGCATCCAAGAAAATTGCAACAAGATCAAAGCAAGTGGTGAAGCAAAGCTCAAAAACCCTAGCCACTTACCAATTTAAAAGAAATTCTAAATTTGTTCAAATCAATGAACCCAAAATGGCCTCAAGAAAAGTTCATTCTGATAATTCATGGAAGCAGGTAAGCCGTGAAGAAAACTATTTTCATAACACATTTGGCATTTTATTTAAATGCAAAAAGCTACTAGATTCAAGTTTAAATTTGAATTCAAAAACTTTAAGTTTTCAAAAATGTTGAAAACTTCAGGAATGGTTGGATATATTCCAACTAATATTCTGGTGTGTTCAAAATAATTTTATAAACTATTTTGGAGCTGAAATAAATAGCAAACCAAAATAGTTAGTAAATCAGAAAACAAAACAAGAAAAAAAGGCAAAACACCTACCTGTCGCTTACCTGGCCCAGGCCCAGTCCCTGTGTCGTCTTCCTCCTCGCCGGTAGGAGCAGGAGGTGGCCGCCGCGACGCCCGGCGCCTCCACCCAGCTCCCTGCCTGCCTGGCCGCCGCTTCGCGCTGGCACGCGCGGGGATAACCTCCCCGAGCACAGCCCTATCCATTCCCGCGAGCCATTCCTCCCCTCTCCTCTCGGTTCCTTCCTCCCCTTCTGCTGCCATTGACAGGAGCTCGAGCTCGAGCTGCCCGTGCCTATGGCCACTAGTTCTCCCTCCCGAGTGTTCCATTCGCTCCGCCTCGACGAGCTGGTCATTCGTGCAGAAGAAGAAGACCCCCGAGCCCTGCAACGCCCACGGCACCGTCGTCTTCAAGCTTCGGCCGCCGGCGAGCTTCCTTCGATTCGTCACCCACAGCGCCTCCCCAAGCCGTCTAAGCCCTCCACTGCACTCCCCGTGAGATTGCGATCATTTCCCCTCTTCTTCCCCTCGGTTTCGTGCCCCCTAGCCACTGGACCGATGAGCCCGAGCTCCGGCCGTCGCCTCCGCTCGTCGCCGGTGACCTCCGGTCCTCCCCATCCCTCCCTAAGGCCAGTACTGGATGAGGCCGAGCCTGGGGATCCTCCCAGTGCTCTCGGCTCTCGATCCCGAGCACTACAGCCATCTCCGGTCAGTCTCCGGCAGGGGATGACCTGGCCTCGCTAATCCATGTTTTAAACACTAATCAGCCACTCACCAGTGGGCCCCAGGCCAAGTCAAACGCAATCAGGGGCTGGTCAGCGCGAGATTATCCCTGTGAGGCTGACCAATGGGCCCCCTTGTCGGGTTGGACCTGATCAGGTCAGCCGACGGCTGATGCCATGATGACGTGGGCCTGACGCAATAATTGGATTTTCTGATTTAAAAGAATTCCAGAAAATTCCCAAAAATTCTAAAAATCATAGAAATTAATCTGTAACTCGAATGAAAATAATTTATATATGAAAAAGTATCAGAAAAATCCAAGGAATCGGAATATGTCATTTCCAAACATGTTTGAAAATGTTACTGGACCAAACATGTAGAATAATGAATAAGTTAAATTTAATAAATGCTTTGGAGATGGAAATTGAAAATCATTTGAATTCCACTTCAAATGCTTTGATCAAACATTGTTCAATCACAACCAGAAACTTAACATATCATTCCCATGCATGTTAAAAACAAGTTGATCTGAGCATCAGGTCGAATCAATTAAAATGGTATTCAAGAATACCTCGTTTGAAGTGATATTTGAATCTGATTCAAATCAACTCCAAACTTAATAAATGATAGCTACATTAGCATACCACTATGCATCTTCATGCCATGCCCATGCATCATTTTGTTGCATATGATTGTTATTGATTGTTGTCATTTCTTTCGGTAGGCTCCGCTCCTCCGGATTCCACTGAATATCCGACTGACGGATATTGTCCCTCCTGTGAGCAACAAGGCAAACAACCATTTTGATCATCCCGATAAATCCCATGTTCTCGCTCCTGCACTTACTTATTGCATTAGGATCAAATGCTTCAAATGCTTTTGCCACGTTAGTTGAACCCACTTCCTTTGCATGACCTGTCTTTGTCACAGTAAATAGCTGAACCTTGCAACCTAGCATACCTGGTAGATGCTTGAGCCATGATCTGCCTTATCCTTCTATGCATGCTATACTTAGAGTTGTGTATGGTCTGTCATCTGGGAGATGAACAAAATTGTGAGAATGTGTTCAAGTAAGTAAAGGTTGTGTGTTGAACCTGATTTGGTAAAGGTACCGGTGGAAGGCTATGTAGGAGTACATGGCGGTTTGTTTCATTGGAACCGTCCTTAGGAACTGAGTTACGTGTATGTAATCCAAGACTAGATACTACCACACGTTGGGATACTTAATTGACCCTCTCGACTTATTAATCGCTTAGTACTCGGTCCAGGAGTTGCAAGTAGTTTCTGGTGTTTATAGTCATGCTGGAGGCCGTGCATAGCGCTGACTTGAGAGGTGGGCTGTGATGCGGTAGGCAATGGCACGGTGTACCAAGTGGCACCCGGATGGTGGGCTTGGGAACCCTACGCACATCGTTTGGGGCCGTGGCGGAAACCTCGGCCGGACTTCCGTGCGGGTTACCCTCAGATAGGTGATAGACCTGGACTAAGTATTAGCGTGGTTAACTGTCGTGGCCGACTCCCTCGATGGGCTTCCGCTTGAAGGTTGCCGAGGTGCATGACGTGCACATGGCGATAAGTGGCGAGAGCGTGTGTGAAGAAGTACACCCCTGCAGGGTTATGATCTATTCGAATAGCCGCGTCCGCGGATATGGACTACTTGGAGACATATGTTGTTCATAGATAACTTTAATGGCTAGTCATAAAATTGTCAAGATAAGCGTGAGTGTCGTGGACGACATTTCCGTATGGAGACGGAATGATTCCACGATTGAGTATTGTTGTGGATTGCTAGCGACACAATTGCATGTCTAGACATGTCGATCCGGGTTCTCTGTCACTGGATTGCTAGCGACACAATTGCATACGCGAGTCAAAAGGTGCAAACGGTCCCGGCTAAGGTAAGGCTGCAGCCGTGGGAATAACCGTGCGTGAGACCGCAAAGAGATGCGATGTGTTACATGCTGGATTCCTATGACTTAGGATCGGGGTCCCGACATTTCTCTAGGGAACCGCAAACTGGCTTTACCTCCATAGCACCAAAGGGGAAAGTCTCTCGGTCTGTGCTTGCCCGCACCGCTCCTGCGTGGCAAGCGTGGCTCGCATCGCCCACCTGAGGGGCGACGGCATGCGGCCCCACCTTGTTGCTCTTGACTAGTCCGCTCCTTGAGGGCCTCGGGTGGCCTCGGGACGGACCTTGGAGGCGATTCCCCCTCGCGGACCTTGACGTCGACTCCTTGACGCCTGCCTCGTGAGGCGAGGGCCCTCGTGAGGGTCTTGCTTGTTGGGCCCGCCACCGGACCGAATTGTACGAGTGCAGCATATTGCGCTTGGGGCCGCGGGCCGATGGGCCTGGGTACCCCCGTTCCGAGGGTCCCAAGAGTAGCCCTAGGGCCCCGCGTTCTGCAAGACTCCGCTTGTTGGGAGGGGCGAAGCTACGCGGCCCCCAACCGCCTACAGGCCAGGCTCGACGCATGGTGCCCGGTAGACCACGGGACCCTCCCTCTTCTCGCGACACCTCGGGGATCACCCCGAGCGAGTTGATGTAAAGCCTACTTGCAGCATCGGCCATCATTGCTATCCTTGATTTGTGTCGTCCTTATACATCTTCCTTATCGCATGCTTCCCGCACCCTGGCCAGTGGGGGCCCGTCTCCTGAGCTAGCGTGTGAGGAGCGCCACGCCCAACATCATGTCTCCTTGGCCATCCTACCACCCAAAGCCCTTAGGGGCGCCGCGAAGCACCCCTCTATATTTGCTTGTGCGACCCCCATGGGGTTGTCGCCCCCGCGAGGGCCCCGTCCCAGCCGCCTGGCAGTGGTGCTTCGGGAGCCTGACATCCCTTCTTTTGCGTCGCCTTCTTTTTCCTGTGATGCAACATGCTGGCCCCGTTGGGGAGTGTAAAAGAAGTTATGTCCTTCACACCTCAAACTGATTTGAATGCTATTTTTGGTCGAAAATAAACTTCTCCTTGGTACTCCTTGTCGATCTTGCACCTCCTCCACGATCGTTCTGACACTTCGCGGTGTTAAGGCCTAGCCCCCAAGCATGGGTATGAGGGTTCCTGACGCACGGCGCCAAGGGGCTTGCCTTCTTCCGTGTGAGCGCCTCACGCGAGTGGTTGCTGCTTGCCTCACGAGGCCCCTTAAGAGAAGCCCTGCACGGAAAACACCTTGTCTCGAATGGTACGCGCTCGCCCGCTTACTCTTGGGCGTTATGCGAGAAGTATAGGCCCCTAGGGCCCTGGCAAAGTGTCGTGCACGTGGGCATGCCCGCGAGCCAGAACTCACTTATGTGGGTCCCCAACACCACCGGGCTAGGCCGAGGTAAAGGCACCGTGCCTAGCCCCCGTGAGCGTGAGGCCCAGGGTAAGCTAACGGGCATGTGCCGCGGGGGCATTCTTTGTTGTCTTCGTCTTCTCCCCAGCATGATGCATGGGGCTTCCACTGGGCATGGGCATAATCGCGGTTCGACAGTTGGGAGGGAGGCGCCGGGCTCGCGCGACAAGAAAAGAGAATACCAACGAAACTCCGCGAAAATCAGAAAACCAAGAACATCGCTAAACCATAGGTGAACTCGTTTGCAAGTCAAGAAGGAAGGAAACAAATACGGTTGTCGTGTCCAGCATGGGTCAACCTAGAAAGAAAGGCGGTTGTCATATCCACTACAGGTCAATCTGAAAGAAATGTGGACCCCGGGGTGTATCATTTGCCTTCTTCCCCAGTGGGGACTACCACTAGGCGTGGGAGGGGACACTCCTCCGCGGCAATGATGCGGCTCGCCGTGGGCTTCCACTTCGGGGGGCCCGGAGCGTATAAAGCCCCCAAAACTTATTATTACGTGCGAGTGCCACGGTCTTCTTCCCCAAGGCGGAGCTTGAGGACTGTCACTGGGCATGGGAGGGGACCCTTCTCTGCGGCCATGACGCGGCTCGTTGTGGCTTTCACTTTGGGGGGCCCCGGAGGGTATACAGCCCCAAAAACTCATTATTACGTGAGAGTGTCACAGTCTTCTTCGCCAGCACGGAGCATGAGGACTGCCACTGGGCATGGGAGGGGACCCTCCTCCGCGGCCATGACGCGGCTCGTCGTGGGCTTCCACTTTGGGGGCCTCGGAGCGTATATAGCCCCAAAAACTCATTATTACGTGCGAGTGTCACGGTCGGCGATAGTTCGGCGGATATCCCACGCACAAGGCTCATGAGTCCCTAACCCGGCATTCACATGCACTCATGTGGCTCAAACATGAGCTTCGTTCACGCCCCGTGTAGCCTCAAGAGTGATGTTGCGTGCCCCTACATACCAAACATGAGTGTCGGTCGCGCCCCGCGTAGCCGTAAGAGCACGTCATCAGGAGAGTTGTCGTGCGAGGCGGCATCGCGCCCATGCAGTAGTAGCGCGAGCCAAGCAGCGCCCCCATAGTCTGCTCGTGACGGTTCATCGAGAGGGCACGACACCAAGGACCTTGGGGAGATGACTAGAACACGTGGCCAACCCATGAGCCAGAGCTTGGCCGCTTAGATTTATCGGCGCTGCGAAGACAAGTCCTGGACAGATATCGTGTCTAACCCCTCACTGTGGATCCATCCTAGGGCGGTTGTGGGGGCGTGCCAGCCCCCGGCACTAGCGGAGCACCAGAGCTTAAGATTTAGACAAACAACACCATCTCAAGTGAAGGTTAGTCGATTCGTTACACATCGAGAAAAGACCCGCTCGGGGTGATGCAAAATAAAAGGAATTGCTTGAATCGAACTACCCAAAAAGTCACTTGGCGGCCATGCTACCGCGAGAGCATCAGGCCGCTTGATGACGCATGTCGCAGAGGTCTACCCCCGCGGGTGGGGGCGTCCTGCTCCTAAGGATTCAAGGGCCCGTGAGGTCCCGACACCTGGCAAGGCATGTCGGACCCTCATCACCTGCAACTTGCTGGTGTCCTGAGGGGCAAACTCCTATGTCCCTAGCGCCTTGAACCACGCTTGCGGCTTATGGGGGCGCGTGCCAGGGCGCGCCACCACTTGGTTCCCGAGGGCCCACTTGTCCTCTCGACCAGGCCAGGCAGCTCCTAGGCGGGAGCCCCCGAGCCCGGCGTGACACGGGCACCGGGAATGGCCTCCTATGCCAGAGGGAGGTGGGCGCCGGCTGGGGGCGCGAGTCCCGTGTTACCAACGCCTGGCGCGACACCCTTCGTCTTATCGGCGCAGACGTGGGCACGATGCCGGATGGCGCGCTCGTTAGCGGAAGACTCGATCGTCCAGCAGTCCTCCGTGTTGTGAGTGCGCGCGTTGTGGTAGGTGCTAAACATCCCGCCAACTCTTTTGGGCGTGCCTCTGGAGGGGCTCGGCAGCGGCCCAAAGCCAGCTACCGGAACCCGGAGGAGCACGAGTATAGCACCAGGTGAACCCTTCCCGAGCCCCTCGAGCTGGGGACCGACCGAGCCGCCGTGTGGTGGTGGAGGTGGCTAGCCGGAGGAGCGCCCTGCCTCCGGCGCATGCGGCCGAAGCGGGGCGTAGGGCACCAGGGCCCTCCTCGCGATGGTGACGGGCTCGGCGATGTGGTCCGCCCACGCATTCTACCCTCCATCCGTAGGGCAGCAGCGAAGCAGTTCGCCCGCCATGAGCAGCGCGTCTTGCACATTCAGATCTCCCACATGGAGACAACCTAGTGAAGATGCCACGGGCGGCGCGGTAAAGCGGTCGCCTTGCCGCACTGGGGGCCATGGGAAGCTCTACTGCTTGTGGGCAGCGCGGGCGACGACGGTGGTGGCTACGATGTTGGTGGAGCGATAACGGACACCCAGCATAGAGCACTCGGGGCGCGTGTGGCGAGCATCGGCCATGGGGTTGGTGAAGTTGGAGCCGAAACTGGAGTGGAAGAACGGCTACGCACCCCTACCTCGCACGCCAAATGTCGAAATCGGGGCTCCAGGGACCCAAAAAGGTTCGAACACTGGGGTGGACTCGCTCTCCTACCCTATTATATCTCTCAACCTCACGACGACTCTCTCGTGGCTCGTGCTAAGGACGACGAACAAGAACGCACTGATGGTTTTCCCAGGTTCAGACCACCTCGCAGTGTAATACCCTACTCCTCCTTGTGTGGATTTCTTGTGGGAGAGAGATAGAGAGTACTGTTGGAATTATGCCCTAGAGGCAATAATAAATATAGTTATTATTATAATTCCTGTATCAAGATAATCGTTTATTATCCATGCTATAATTGTATTGAATGAAGACTTATATACATGTGTGGATACATAGACAAAACACTGTCCCTAGCAAGCCTCTAGTTGGCTAGCCAGTTGATCAAAGATAGTCAGTGTCTTCTGATTATAAACAAGGTGTTGTTGCTTGGTAACTGGATCACGTCATTAGGAGAATCACGTGATGGACTAGACCCAAACTAATAGACGTAGCATGTTGATCGTGTCAGTTTGTTGCTACTATTTTCTGCGTGCCAAGTATTTGTTCCTATGACCATGAGATCATATAACTCACTAACACCGGAGGAATACTTTGTGTGTATCAAACGTCGCAACGTAACTGGGTGACTATAAAGATGCTCTACAGGTATCTCCGAAGGTGTTCGTTGAGTTAGTATGGATCGAGACTGGGATCTGTCACTCCGTGTGACGGAGAGGTATCTCGGGGCCCACTCGGTAATACAACATCACACACAAGCCTTGCAAGCAATGTGACTTAGTGTAAGTTGAGGGATCTTGTATTACGGAACGAGTAAAGAGACTTGCCGGTAAAGGAGATTGAAATAGGTATGCGGATACTGACGATCGAATCTCGGGCAAGTAACATACCGAAGGACAAAGGGAATGACATACGGGATTATATGAATCCTTGGCACTGAGGTTCAAACGATAAGATCTTCGTAGAATATGTAGGATCCAATATGGGCATCCAGGTCCCGCTATTGGATATTGACTGAGGAGTCTCTCGGGTCATGTCTACATAGTTCTCGAACCCGCAGGGTCTGCACACTTAAGGTTCGACGTTGTTTTATGCGTATTTGAGTTATCTGGTTGGTTACCGAATGTTGTTCAGAGTCCCGGATGAGATCACGGACGTCGCGAGGGTTTCCGGAATGGTCCGGAAACGAAGATTGATATATTGGATGACCTCATTTGATTACCGGAAGGTTTTCGGAGTTACCGGGAATGTACCGGGAATGACGAATGGGTTCTGGGAGTTCACCGGGGGGGGCAACCCACCCAGGGGAAGCCCATAGGCCTTGGGGGTGGCGCACCAGCCCTTAGTGGGCTGGTGGGACAGTCCAAGAAGTCCCTATGCGCCATATGAAGAAAATCAAAAAGAAAAGAAAAAAAAGAGGAGGTGGGAAAAGGGGGAAGGACTCCTCCTTCCAAACCTAGTTGGACTCGGTTTGGAAGGGGAGGGTTCCCCCCCTTAGGCTCGGCCGACCCCCTTGGGAGTCCTTGGACCCCAAGGCAAGGCTCCCCCTTCTCCCTCTATATATACGGAGGTTTTAGGGCTGATTTGATACAACTTTGCCACGGCAGCCCGACCACATATCTCCACGGTTTTACCTCTAGATCGCGTTTCTGCGGAGCTCGGGCGGAGCCCTGCCGAGACAAGATCATCACCAACCTCCGGAGCTCCGTCACGCTGCCGAAGAACTCTTCTACCTCTCCGTCTCTCTTGCTGGATCAAGAAGGCCGAGATCATCGTCGAGCTGTACGTGTGCTGAACGCGGAGGTGCCGTCCGTTCGGCACTAGATCATGGGACTGGTCGCGGGACGGTTCGCGGGGCGGATCGAGGGACGTGAGGACGTTCCACTACATCAACCGCATTCACTAACGCTTCTGCTGTACAGTCTACAAGGGTACGTAGATCACACATCCCCTCTCGTAGATGGACATCACCATGATAGGTCTTCATGCGCGTAGGAAATTTTTTGTTTCCCATGCGACGGAGATTCCAACAGTGGCATCATGAGCTAGGTTCTTGCGTAGATGTCTTCTCGAGTAGAACACAAAAGTATTTGTGGGCGGTGATTTGCATTTTGCTGCCCTCCTTAGTCTTTTCTTGATTCGGCGGTATTGTTGGATCGAAGCGGCTCGGACCGACATTACTCGTACGCTTACGAGAGACTGGTTTCATCGCTACGAGTAACTCCTTTGCTCAAAGATGACTCGCGGGTGTCAGTTTCTCCAACTTTAGTTGAATCGGATTTAACCGAGGAGGTCCTTGGATGAGGTTAAATAGCAACTCATATATCTCCGTTGTGGTGTTTGCGTAAGTAAGATGCGATCCTACTAGATACCCATGGTCACCACGTAAAACATGCAACAACAAAATTAGAGGACGTCTAACTTGATTTTGCAGGGTATGCTTGTGATGTGATATGGCCAATGATGTGATGTGATATATTGGATGTATGAGATGATCATGTTGTAATAGATAATATCGACTTGCACGTCGATGGTACGGCAACCGGCAGGAGCCATAGGGTTGTCTTTATACTAATGTTTGTGCTTACAGATGCGTTTACTATTTTGCTAGGATGTAGATTTAGTAGTAATAGCATGAGTAGCACGACAACCCCGATGGCGACACGTTGATGGAGATCATGGTGTGGCGCCGGTGACAAGAAGATCGTGCCGGTGCTTTGGTGATGGAGATCAAGGAGCACGTAATGATGGCCATATCATGTCACTTATGAATTGCATGTGATGTTAATCCTGTTGTGCACCTTATTTTCCTTAGAACGACGGTAGCATTATGAGGTGATCTCTCACTAAAATTTCAGGACGAAATTGTGTTCTCCCCGACTGTGCACCGTTGCTACAGTTCGTCGTTTCGAGACACCACGTGATGATCGGGTGTGATAGACTCAACGTTCACATACAACGGGTGCAAAACAGTTGCGCACGTGGACCACGCGGGTTAAGCTTGACGAGCCTAGCATGTCCAGACATGGCCTCGGAACACATGAGACCGAAAGGTCGATCATGAATCATATAGATGATATGATGAGCATGGGGATGCTTACCACTGAAACTATGCTCAACTCACGTGATGATCGGACTTGAGCTAGTGTAAGTGGATCATGAACCACTCAAATGACTAGAGAGATGTACTTTTTGAGTGGGAGTTTAGCGAGTAATTTGTTTAAGTTAAACTCTAATTATCTTGAACATAGTCTAAGTCCACTTTGAATATATTTGTGTTGTAGATCATGGCTCACGCGACAGTCACCCTGAATTTTAATACGTTCCTAGAGAAAGCTAAGTTGAAAGATGATGGAAGCAACTTTGTAGACTGGGCTCGTAATCTTAAGCTAATCTTACAAGCTGGGAAGAAGGATTATGTCCTTAATGCTGCGCTAGGAGATGAACCACCCGCTACGGCTGATCAGGATGTTAAGAACGCTTGGTTAGCATGTAAGGAGGACTACTCAGTAGTTCAATGTGCAGTCTTGTATGGCTTAGAACCGGGACTTCAACGTCGCTTTGAGTGTCATGGAGCATTTGAGATGTTCCAGGAGTTGAAGTTTATCTTTCAGAAGAACGCCCGGATCGAGAGGTATGAGACCTCCGATAAATTCTATGCTTGCAAGATGGAGGAGAACTCGTTTGTCAGTGAACATGTGCTCAAAATGTCTGGGTACTCAAACCGTCTAGCTGAGCTGGGGATTGAACTCCCGCAAGAAGCTATCACTGACAGAATCCTTCAATCACTGCCGCCAAGCTATAAAGGCTTTGTGTTGAACTACAACATGCAAGGGATGAACAAGTCTCCCGGCGAGTTGTTTGCGATGCTGAAAGTCGCAGAGTCTGAACTCCGTAAAGAGCATCAAGTGTTGATGGTGAATAAGACCACTAGTTTCAAGAGAAACGGCAAAGGCAAGAAGGGTAATTCAAACAAGAGCGGCAAGCCTATTGCCAATCCGAGGAAGAAACCCAAAGCTGGACCTAAGCCTGAAACAGAGTGTTACTATTGCAAGGGTATGGGTCACTGGAAGCGCAATTGCCCCAAGTATCTGGCTGATAAGAAGGCGGCCAAAGAAAAATCAGGTATATTTGATATACATGTTATTGATGTGTACTTAACCGGCTCTCGTAGTAGTGCCTGGGTATTTGATACCGGTTCTGTTGCTCATATTTGCAACTCGAAACAGGAACTGCGGAATAGACGAGGGCTGGCGAAAGATGAAGTGACGATGCGCGTAGGAAATGGTTCCAAGGTTGATGCAATCGCCGTCGGCACAGTTTCACTTCAGTTACCATCAGGATTAGTTATGAACTTGAATCATTGTTATTTAGTGCCTGCGTTGAGCATGAACATTATATCTAGATCTTGTTTATTGCGAGACGGTTACTCTTTTAAGTCAGAGAATAATGGTTGTTCTATTTCTATGAGTAACATCTTTTATGGTCATGCACCCAATGTGAGAGGATTGTTCATATTGAATCTTGATAGTGATACACACATACATAACATTGAGACCAAAAGAGTAAGAGTTAACAATGATAGCGCCATATTTTTGTGGCACTGCCGCTTAGGTCATATTGGTGTAAAGCGCATGAAGAAACTCCATGCCGATGGACTTTTGGAGTCACTTGACTTTGATTCACTTGACACGTGCGAACCATGCCTCATGGGCAAGATGACTAAAACTCCGTTCTCCGGAACAATGGAGCGTGCAAGTGACTTGTTGGAAATCATACATACCGATGTGTGTGGTCCGATGAGCGTAGAGGCACGCGGCGGATATCGTTATTTTCTCACCTTCACTGAGGATTTGAGTAGATATGGTTATGTCTACTTAATGAAGCACAAGTCTGAAACATTTGAAAAGTTCAAGAAATTTCAGAGTGAAGTTAAAAATCATCGTAACAAGAAGATCAAGTTCCTACGGTCTGATCATGGGGGTGAATATCTGAGTTTCGAGTTTGGTGCTCACTTAAGACAATGTGGAATTGTTTCACAGTTGACACCGCCTGGAACACCACAGCGTAATGGTGTGTCCGAACGTCGTAATCGTACTTTATTAGAGATGGTGCGATCTATGATGTCTCTTACCGATTTGCCTTTATCGTTTTGGGGTTATGCATTAGAAACAGCTGCATTCACTTTAAATAGGGCACCATCAAAATCCGTTGAGACGACAACATACGAACTGTGGTATGGCAAAAGGCCAAAGTTGTC